>NC_091484.1:65258122-65563883 GCF_947461875.1 Haliaeetus albicilla | reverse complement strand
GGTCATTCTTCTCATCTATTTTCATCATAAATAGGGCATGCAAGTTCTTTATTAGCCTACAAGATTTACGTCTTCTGCATCCTAAGACAGTTTTTACCAGTTGCTGGAAGTGACCCATGCTCTGGGTCAGAGCTGAGAGGAGGCACAAAGCTGCGATAATTCTTTAATGTGGAAGTCCTCTTTTACTTTTCTTCTTGGAGAATGGCCCAAGATCAAAGGTTCCTGATACTGGGTGACTGGAACTGGTTCATTCTTATATGTGTTAGATGGCTGGGCTGTGTCTGGATTATTGTAGCTCCTGGCGTCATGTTCTTCAATACACTTCAAAAAAAAGCAAACGTAGGAACTAAACTGTAGAATGATAAAGTAAACTGAATCTACTGAGAGGAAAAGGAAGCTCACCCAAGCAGTAGTGTCAGTTTCTTAAGATATATGAATTTTTATAAATAGTGACTGGTACAATTAGTTTCAAGGTAAACTTTTGAAATTTGGTACAATTAAAAAGCTGTTGATGACTAGAGAGATCAGTTCCAAATCTGACCTCTATGTAAGAAGGTTTTTTTTTTTTAAAAGGGAATTTCTGTTCATTCAATACATCTATTGGGTTAATTCATTTTCTGTATGTAATGTATTTTCCCTGTAAAATAGACAAAATTTGTGCAACATTTTTTTTTTTGAGAAATGGGGATTCAGTTGGTCTTATGCCTCATTTATTTGTCTAAAATCCAGTTAAAAGAAAAAAAAACAACACAAAAAACCAACCAAACAAAAAACTCCAGGAACCTGCTTACTAGACCTTCACACAGCATGGAAAATGGGTATATGTGTATATTGCTGCATTTATAAACAGATGTTTGCATCAGACAAAGAGGTATTTACGTAAACTATATGAATGTTTCATTAATTACAGCTTTTAGCATCCTGTCTGAGAGTGATACCAATCTGTTCAGGGTCTAACATAGACATAGTGGAGCATAAAAAGAAAGAAGAGTAGCCTTTCTAGTGATTGAACAACAATAAATACACTTGTAGACATGAATTTCCCCAAAGTCTGTCAAATGAAATTATAACCTCAAAAGATTAAATGAAGTTTCATCTCTCATCGACATGGACAAACCCTATCTCAATCTGAGACCATCACAAGGAATCAAACCCAAGCAAGCAAGAAGCCTTTCCAAAAGTGCATAGTGTACAAGAAAAAAGAATGGATAGCAAAAAAAAAAAGTCAGTGCCCAAAATGGTCTCTCTTAGTGAAGATCCTGAATGGGATGGTGGCAATTTGCTGTAGAAATAGTTAAAGTGAAAACTTGGTTTACGTTTTTTGATCTCCTTCCAGAGAATTACATTGAAGACCTCTTCAATCTGTTTTACTCCTGTTGTATTGCTATGTAGTATTAAAAAGAACCAAACCAAAACAAACCACACCAAAATTTGCCACACTTTACGTTAGCTGCGCAGGAGGTCAAAACGAAGGGAAAACCCCAACTTCTTCACTATTTGGAAAGCGGCCTAGTGGCAAATGAGATAACAGACATGGAACTGTCACCGTACCATGTGGAGGACTTTCTGGTTGGGTTAGTAATGCTGGGAGTCTGCAGGGGTAGAACTGTGGGTTAAAATCACGAGTGAGGTTATGCACTGACAGCTTGTAATTGAAGTACACAGATCATGCTAATGCATCATTTCATGTACAAGCTGCAGAGTCTTTGATGAGGAGCTTGTTATGTTGCAAATCATCAGAAATTAAAAGTATAGCAAAATTGCTTCATTTTTGCTGTCCCCTTTCACCCAACCCTCCAGCAAAGCCCCACAGGGACACCATGCTGAACTAAATCTTTAAGGTGTTAGATTATGTGTCCTAATTAAAAATACTGCAAAATGCTACTGTTAAGTGTAGCGGTAATATTGTGACTTGGCAGTTGTGGTGTTATATTGATCAATTTCCACTTCAAACATGATAAAGCTGACATGGCCTGTGGTCCCCAAAGATGTTTTTTAAAAAAATTAGAGGATTTAATTGTAACTGATGATGCACGTCAGCCCCGGTCCCAGGAGGGCTTACAGCTGCAGCTCCAGAAGAAATGACAGTTCCCTACATATGACCCTGATGGCTTCTGTACCATGAAATCTTTTTCTTTATGGTATTGAAGTTGAAAGTGACACACACCTTTTCTGGTCAGATGTTGGCAGCGTGAGTGCTAATGCTACATCATGCTGAATAGCAGTAAAGCTTTCTGGGTTAACACTTGCATATTTTACAAAATCCCACCTATATATATATATTTTAAATAGCAAACAACATTGTAGCTGGTTCAGTAAATCCCAATGTCTAAGCTGCAGCAATGAGTTTTTCACCTCCACCTCTATAGTTTATCACCACTGCTGTCCTTGAATTAGATCTGGCATTAGCAGTAATGGAGATCCCTGCATAGATGGGATTCCGGGTAGCCAGCAGCATCTTAAGGTTTTGTTGTGTAGCTATCTGCAAGGACTACGTGTGGCAGTGTTCAAAGTGCTGGTTTCTCTGCTCCTGGTCTAGCTTAGTGCTTGCCCCGGTGCTGTCACTGGTGGGGTACAGGGATAGCTGTTTGCCAAAAAGCAAAGGTAAAGAAAGGAGTGGAGGACTTGTCTATGGCTGGTTGTTCTTCTAATGTTTCACTGTTTGACTAAACCCAACATTACTGTGTGTGATTGCAACACTGATAAGGTATTTTATTCCACTCTGATAATAGTGCTGTTTTGAGCCTCTGAGCAGTGCTGAGAAACGCAAGAAGGTACAGGAACCACATCTCTCTACAATTTCAGCTTTTAGTTCTGCTGTCAGGAAAATTGCTGAGTGACTTTGATGCCTTCTGTATAAAATGAACTGGTATAGGCCTTATCAGGAGAAAGGTAATCTTCTACAGAAGTGGGGTATAGCAGAAATATTTCAGTAGATGGGATGAATATACTCCTCTGGTCAGCACAGATAGTATTAGGAGTAATTTCCTTGAGGGATTCATGACATTAGTATAGATGCATCAAACAGAGGCCTAATTTAACTCTTTAGCTTAGATAATTTCATTTACATTGTGTGCTGTGGCGTTGAAGACTTTCTACAGCGTGATGTTCCAATATAAAATCTGAGCAATAAGACTGTCCTGCATGATTCAGATCAGAGACTTAGTTTTTGAATGATTGAAGAACAACACACGTCCCTTGATGAACTTTTTTCCTTCCTCTCTTGCTCTTGCAAAACACTCCTGTGCATGGGTAATGGATGCTGTGTGGAGAAAGATTTTTTTTTTGTAGTGTAGAAAAAAATGTCTTTTTAAAAAGTTTATATTGAACATTGTAAACATGAATCAATAAAAAATGGAATTATCTATAAAGCACAGAAATACAGAAAACATCTCATTACATAGGAGGAAATTTCCATTTAGACTAGGTGATGGTCTGTCAGATAGTGAGTTATTGTTAGATTACAATAACTCATGCACCAAATGTATGGGGGGTTTTGTGCATAAAATGATCTTTCGTTCTTTCTTTGTCAGATTTTGATTTTGTTGTTATACCTTCCCACCACTTTGAACAAGAGAAATTGTTGTTTTGGCTTATAGGAACTGTGCCACCTCTGTTACCAGAAGAGAAGAATTGAATAAGAGAAGCAACAGGAAAAAATCAATTTGTACACACCGTTCCCTGGCTTTTATGGCTCTGCTAAGGGACAGTTCTACAAAGCAGTGACTGACTTCCACTGTCCCCTTCTAAGGAAGAGATTGAGCAAGTTTCTAGTTTGCTGTGTGGTTAACCACACTGGAAAACTGGTTTTTTTTTTTTTTTTTAGTTGCTGAAAGACACAAAGTTCTTATTTATGGCAGGATAAACTGATTTATGATGGTGATTTGTTAGGCTGGTTACTTGTGCAGACATATTTTTACAAGGTTATCTTGTGCTGGTTGAATTCAAGTTTTAATATCTTGACATGGAAGACTTATTCTATACTGCAAAGTCTCATTCAAGAAAAGAAGTTATCAGTTAAGAAAGCTTAAGTTTGATGTGTCTGGGAAAAGACTGCTCTCGCATAGGAAGCTTTTGAAAACTGCTACATATCACAGTTATACTGAGACCTGAATTTCCTAGCAAACCCTGTCACACATTTACAAGAAGTAAACTTGTGAAGGCAATTGTAAGGGAATTGATGCTACAGTCCATGTTTTAGAATATTGGACTAATACTGTGCCAGGCCAAAGAAATATCAATACAGTAAATAGGGAAAGGAAATGCTCATGCTGTTAGAATGAAGTGTTCATTCAAGAAAGGGTCAAAAATCTGCTGTGTGCTATAAATAAAAAAAAATAAATAGTTTTTAGCTGTGATTGTGCACTGGTGTTTGTTTATTTTTTTAGAGATTTTCAAGATTCCTAGAAGTGTTAGTATTGGAAAATATGTAGGACTACAATCCTATTTTAAAAATGGATTCTCTCTCTATTATCTGATTTGGCATGAAGATAGACAAACATTGACTGGAAAAAATACTCTGCTTTTGAAGGAAGGATACTTACAGTATATTTATAATCCTCTTCTGAAAAACTAAGCAGAATTTCCATTCCATATATTATTTCAGTTCAAGGGAAGTAACCGATGTAAGTTATCAGTAATTCATTGACTTTGGGCTAGGGGTAGCTCCCATCATTAAGGATCTGTGTTTTTATTGGCTTTTAGTGATCAGACTGGGTAAGGACTAATCTTCTTTAGAGGGTGAAGAATTTGTACAGCTTGTGGGAAAGATGTGCAGAGAAACTCATCATTTAAAAAGAAAAAAAAAAATCTTTTTTTATCAGTCTCAATGGGATAAATGTATCTCCATCAGCACAATCTCCATCTGCTGCTGTTTTGCAAATGTGACTGTATTTGTATACCTTCAGGCAAACCAAGCAAAGCATTATTATGTAGAACAGTAAATTCAAATTTTGAACTCTATAGCATGCTATCCTGGTCTAAAGGACAGTACCTGGAGCAGTGAGACAGCTTTGATAGTAAAACTAATTACATACAGAGACTTGGGAAAATTATGTAGTGGTCCAACTGGATGGACTGTATATTTGATGGACTATGGTATATTTGCTTTTGTTGAGAATGAAACTAAGGAACACGATGCCCTGAAGGCCTTGCTGAGTATGTACTTGGCAAGTCTGTGCTCTAGAAGTTTGAGATTGGAAAAGAGAGTTAGTGAAGTACAAGTGGGTGCAGGAGCTACAAATCCACTGAAGACTTTAGTTGGGCTTCACTGGTGTTAAGGAAGGGGAGCTCTTGCAATTGAATGGCCGGGCAATCGCGTTGTCCTTGGGTCTGGCTGGACCTGTATTCTCCTTTGTCAGTCTTCCTTTTGTATTCATTTAATAACCAGCTGCATTGTTAACGTGCAAGGACTGGTTGTTTTTTATAAGACACTTTTTTGTTTCTTTTAAACTAGAAAGATGAAAACTACAGAAGCCTACCACGAGATACTAGTAGCTGGTCTAACCAGTTTCAGAGAGACAATGCTCGTTCATCGTTAAGTGCCAGTCATCCCATGGTGGACAAGTGGCTGGAGAGGCAAGAACAGGTAATATATATGTGTGTATATATATATTACTTTATCAATCTAATCTTTATGCTACTCCAAGCTGTTACGAAGAAGTGTATTCTTGTGTGATATAGGGTCTCTAAGCATGATAGAAGCACTAGCAGTATGCTGACTGAATTTATATGGGATTCCTTCTGCTTACAAAAAAAACTACATTAAGACTGAAATGGACAGCTGCATTTATTTTGGTTTTGAGTCATAAACACATTTACATAGTATGTGGAATGCTGCTGTTCTTCACAACTGATACCAACAGGGTTATTTGAATTAGAGAGTATTATTTTGATAAATATTTTGTCATTGAAAGCTAATAATATTAGTACAGAATAGCTAAATGTGGGTCAGTTTTGGTACTGCACTTTTAAATACTTGTAAAATGCTTAACATTGTAAAATATATTAATTATAGATTTGAAGACAGTGTTATATTTATTTAGTGTACATTTATACTGCTTTTGATCTTGGGCTTTTTTGAGACACTAAGTAATACCAACTTGGTTTTGGTTTTTTTATTAATAAGCTGGTAGTCATAGACATTTAAAGGTCTGAAATTAAAATTACTTTGCAGTCACTTATGTATTTGTATGTGTCTGAAATTTTCCAAGAAGTGTCTTCAAATATATAATGAAAGTGCATCTTTCGTATGGAGACTGGAAATATAACAGGAAGCCCATATGTAGGATAGTGCATATGCAGGATTATTAGTTCAATTTTCTTCTGTATGCAATGTGACATGAAAACATTGAGTTTTTGCATTGAACATAAATGTACAAATCTTGTATTTTACAGCAATAGGGCATAAAACCAGAATTTGCTTTATACAGAGGAACTTCAAAATGGAATTTGCCATATGACATAAGCCCAAGCTTCTTATACTGTGCCTTGTGAATGGAGGGGAAGGTTTAGAATCCAGTACTGGGTGGTGTCCTGGGACTGATCTCCTTCACCCACAAATCCCATACCGGTATTTGAAGTCCAGCATTGCCAAATCTTAGGGTATTCCAAACATTCTTTATTCAACCCCATTCTTAGTTAAAAAGGAGCTTAAGTAATATCACAGGGTATAAAAACCTAAAAAAACCCAAATGTGAGGTAGTAACTATTTCTGTATCTTGTAATTAGTTGCAGATTTCATTTAAAATTATATGTTTTATGAAAAAAACTCTGTCTTTGGTCCTTGTATATTTTCCTTGGCACATTTAATGATGGTGGTAGTTCCATTACTATTTTCCTCTCAAAAGACTTAGAGTTAGTGTGGATGAGTTTAGCTGCTACCTCTGTATCTGTCTGTTGAAATGGACAGTTGGTGCCCAGATTCGAAGGCATGTCCTGTGACGGTTCTGCTTGTTTGATGTTTTCAAGGCATATTTCCATGCGTCATTAGATTTTCACCATGGCAGTTAATGAAGCTGTTGTCTCAGCAAAAGAAGTTGGATTAGGAATCTTTATAGTGATCATCTTCTAAAATGTTGGGTGCATGAATATTTTAATATGTGATGCTTTATATTAAGTTTTGTGCTGATTTTAGTCTCTAAACAGCTTAACTAGTTTGATTTATTGACCAATTAGGTAAATAATTGGGCACTAGTGGTAGTCTGGAAGCATATTTGTTACCTGAATTAACTGGCTGACGTCTGAAATTGCAAATATCATGTTTATTCTGAGCAAGTTTTCTGCTTTTTGTTTTTGTTTGTGGTAGTGGGGTATTTTTGAGAGAGAAAGGGTTTGTTCTTTAAATGTGTTGATGAGTCTGCATGTACCTGGAAGACCAGGAACCTTTTGCGATTTCATATTAGCAGGATAATTAATTAGACTGAAACCTGTTTAACAGGGTATGCACAGGAGAAGAAAGCCCATGGTGTAGTGAGAGTGGGATGCAGCACAGCTCTGCAGAGAGAGGGAGGGAAGGGTCTGGCAGGGGATGGCGTAGCTGCAGACAGAGATATTCTTCCACTCTTTTGGGGGTTTTAAACTCTAATATCTTTTTCAGTATTCTCTGTGGCACTGGTTAAGCCTTTCACTTCTGTGAAGAAGCAACTCAAGCAGCAAGGTTGCTATCTGGCATAATCAATTAATTTAGCAACTTACAGTCCTGCTCCTGTGTGCTCAACAGAGCTGTAGAGGGACTGGAGTGGTCTGTGCACCCTACCAGTAGGTGCATAAAAAGTAGCAGACAGCAGGTCTGCCACCAATGGTAAGGCAGTGACAGTGCCAAGAAACCTCTAGGGCAGAACCCATTACAGATACTAGGGGTAATAATAGTTCTGGTCTAACCTGCCTTTATGGGTCTCTAGAGAAGATAGTAGTAAACACTGGATTCATCTTGCAGACTCCAGAGGCTTGTTGTTGGATGAAGGCTCTGCTGGCTTGGATTGAGTTACTTCTCTCAAAGCTTGCCTCATCTCTTCCTTCTGAATATCAGGCGAAAAACATTTCCAGGATGATCTTTGTTAGCTTCTAACATACATGAACATTCACTGGAATTGTGCTTTGAGGAGTGAAGGTGTGATGTACCAAAGAAGTGCAATTGTTTTTGTGTGGACAATACCTCATTTCCCATAAACAGAACTATGGAGCAAACTGTAATTCTGCAGCATCACAGCCCATTCTGCAGGTGAAACTGCAAGAGACCTTGCTTCTAGGAAATCATTATAAGCTGCTGTAGTAGGGACTAATTAAGGGCACAGAAATAGATATGTTCGAGTAGTTGTTAGAGAAATAGTTCAGTGCCTAAAAATGGAGGAATGCATGAAGCCCATAAAAATTCCTGGAAGTAATTGCTTTTTGCTCCTGTCTATTGTGCTTTACTAGGGCTCTGCTAAATTAGAGTGATACATCAAAGAAATGGAAAAGATTAATTCTGATTTCTGAGTCCTTTAAGGGATTTTGGTTGTATATGCTGGTTAGTTATATCTAGCTAAGGATTGTTCCCAGTTACTTCCAGAGCCCTCTGATTGCCCACAGGGCAAATGATCCATGTATTTCTCAGAAAGTTTTGGTATTTCTCAAGCCCACAGAGTAAGTTATGTGAAACTTTGTACCAAAGAACTATTTCACCACTATAAAAGCAAAAATCCAAATACAATTTCAGAATATAGTTAGAAAGTTAAGGTTATTTTTTACTCGTTCGCTCAGTTACTTAATTAATTCTGTCCTACAGATTGTCAAGTACTAGGAGCAAAATTTGCAATCTTTAATTTAATTCAGAAATATTTTAAAAAAAGAAAATGTTGGAGTTTGTTCTTCACCTTGCCCTCCACAGCACTTTCTTTTCTCCCACAGCAACCAAACTTTGAGGAATAGTTGAAAAATCTTATTTCCTCTGAAATTTATTCATATATATGGTAATGTCACTTTGAGAAATCTTTTTTCCCTCAGTTCACTTCAAGACTTGCTCAGGCCCTGATCAAATCTGGACTCATGCTGTTTCATACCAGGGAGACATGAAAAGGGAATGCATGAAAGAGTTAAACTTTTCACCAATTCCTTAAGTTTAAGTACACAGAAAGCTTCTCTGGGGTGGTCATTTTAGTTTCATTAGTCAAATATTGGAACTGGCAGCAATCAAGACACCTTGAACTGAAATAGTATATCCCTTGCTCTGCTGGCGAGGCCTGTTTCGCAGAAGGAGTAAGAGTACCGGGCTGTGCTGTGTGCTGGAAAGGGGTGCGAGAGCAGCAGGAGAGGGAAATCCTACAGTGGCCCCACTAAATTATGAAGCGGTTGATCAGATTTGCAAATACAATGAGATTGGTTCAATTAAAACTACATGTAAATCTGTATACATGTATTTGTATTTGGTATATATCGGTACTTGTCAGTGCTTGAAAGCAAGGTAGGAGATAGAGTAAAATTTCATGGTTATTACTGAAGAACAGGTCTGATTCGTAACATCCCAGTAGCTTTCCAGTATCTAGCAAAAGCCAGAGATTAAAGCAACTCAAATCTATTCTGAAGTGGGAAGAGAAGTTGGTTACTACTGCTGTTTCCCTGAGCAGGAATGTGTTGTGCGGAACACTTCCCCTAAGTTATTCTTGTTCATGACATCTGTCTGTAGTAATCTGGTAGTTTTTCTGGTTCTTTTTTCAACAAGATCAGACGTGCAAGTAGCATATGGTCTTGTATCTCCAGCTGTAGATTACCTGCCCTCAGCTTGTATTTTCAGCAAAATAAGGCCTGCTTTTAGTATGATTGAGTAAACTCTTTTAAAACATTTGGATGCTATAAATTAGTCCGTTTAAGCGCTGTCAGTTGAAAAAAAATAATCAGAGCTTCAGAGGTAGGTTGGTGAATTTAAACCACTAATTTCCTGTGGATTCTAATGCTCCAGCTTACCCATGTTGTCAAATTTTTCACTTAACAACAAAACCCCTGCTTCTATTTTATGCCTTAACATAAGAATAGAAGGCAGAAATGCAGCTCATTTATTTTGTTTAGCTCTGAATGTTTCATAGTGGTATAGCTAATGTATATAAATATTTTTATTTTCCCTAGTGTACCTCTTCTGTGTTTCTCCTTGTCTGACAGGTGTATTTTAGCTTTTGTTTCTAGGTTTTGTTATGACTGTTACTACAGTGGAAAGGTCTGCAACTCCTGTGTTTCATGGCCTTGAGACGGGAAGACTCAGGGGGTGGGGGCTCTTCTTATCTCAAACTCCTCTCCTCAGGTGTAGAGGTTGAAACAGCAACAGCAGTAAAAATTATTGTCATTAGTAAGGAGTTATGCTTTAAGATTTGCAAAAAGGATTAGGTAGGCTTCAGTTGGAGGAATCATTTTTCACTGGTTATCCATTACTGTGTACAGTGCCAAGACAAGAGTCTCATTGCTTTCCTCTCTCTCTGAGTACACGCACTTTATAATTTGTCTCTTGTGGTAACAACCTTAATGAACATAGAACCATGACAGTGTATAAATTATAAAGTACAGAGATGGCTTTAAAGCTTGCCATATTCCAAATAAAGGATTTCTATCACAAAGATAGAGATATGCATATGTTCGAAGCTCTAGGCCAAATGCAGAGGCCTGTCTCTTTTTGTGGGGTCTTCAGTGGACAGTCCCGTATGAAAGGCAGGGGGGTGTCTGGGTGTAGCTAGGAGGCTATTGAGGGTTTGTGAAACCAGGCAGAACTACTCTGAGGCTGATCATGGGAGCAGAAAGTGTTACCAGCTAGTGAACAAGGCCATGGCTCATGTAGTTTGCTTGTTTCTGCAGGTAGAGCTGTGGTACACAGCTGAGAAAGGCACGGCTTGGCACCTGACTTAGCATTAAATAATTGGCCATAGCTATAATTACGGGCAGGTAGAAGCAGTGACCAGTGCATTGGTAGAGGATTCACTTAAGGTTTATGCTAGTCAAGGAGCTGATTAGGAGACCTCAGGGTGCCCCTGCAAGAGTTCAAAGTCTCTCTAGTCCCATATACACTTGCAAATTCAGTTTTTTTACTACTTGAGATGGGTTCTTGGCCATGCGATCACACTGGCTTCCACGTGATGGGGCTGTCAACACCCCAAGTGCTACAGTGATTGTTTCTTCTTGCTTTTGTACTACAAAGGTCAAAAGCTTGATTTGGCCCAAGAATATTTTCTCTTAGCTGCCACTGCTACAGGTAACTAGGTATTGACTGCTCCCTTTAGTTCTTTATAATGGCAAGATGTTAACTCCTTCAGCTCAGGAACTTGAGTGCTCAGGTGAAATGTAAGCTATACAGTGCTGGCTTGACCCTCCACTCAGCAGGAAGATGGGCAGTTACGTCTCAGCAAGGGCAGCAGTTGCATCCAGCTCTGAGCCAGCCAAATGCCCTGTCTGGCTGCCAGAAGAGCACCTTGACACCATTACAAAACACAGGTGTAAAAATATTTTTCTTTTTCTTTTCCTTTTCTTTTCTTTTTTTTCCTTTCTTTTTTTTTCATTTTTCTTTGATTAATCACACCTATGGAATATTTTTGTATATGTTATATGGTCAATATTATTACATAATTTCTAATAGCCTTCGACTTCCCATAAGAGTGTAGTGGTACTGGGGTATCACCGATCTGTATGTGATTGCAATTAAGTGATTATTTGGTAGACTTTTTTCAGTGTTTTCCCTGTGTTGCATTTATTATTATTATATTAGAAAAAATACTATGCATAGTGAACTCCAAAGTGAGAAACCTGTATTTAGATGTTTATAATGTGAGTACCTACATAAAAATATCCAAACTCCTGTTGTGTAGTACTGGAGTCTAGATCTGCATTGAATCAAGGCATGCGTGAGCTCAGCTGGGTCACTTCCAGGCTGGACCCCGCTGAGGCTCTGGTGATGGTTAGGTCCCCAGTTCCCACAGACACATCTTGATCTGGGAGATTTGCTGCAGCTGGTTCTGTATTACGTGTCAGAATGCTTAAAAAGGGGCATGGGAGGGTAAAACAAGCTCTTACGATGGGCATGTAAGTTCTCTATTTCTGTATTTATGATTTCTGCTTTTAAGGTTAAAATTTTTACCATATTTTTCTGTAGTGAGAATCAGAATCACAGGCTTTTTCTAGGTTTAAATCTGACTTTGAACCTAACTGGCTTCAGATCCAGATTTCTAAATCTAAACTTAATTTCCATACTTAAAAGCCATTTGATGTTTAGGTCCTAACTTGATATATTTCTGATTTTTATGTAGACTCTAATTCCTACCCCCTAGAAGAGATGTCATGTCTTCTGAATTCAGAAGAATCTCTGTATTCTTCTGTATAAAGCTTAGATATGAATATACTGATACACATATTTATTAAATATTCTCTAAATGTTTGTGTATAACCACAGAAACAGAGAAGAAGCCTTAAAGAGAAAGACTTATCTTTATGCTGAATGCATCAGTATGTACAGAGACAGAATCAAATTTCAAACTACACTATGTATTAGTTTTAAGAAAATTTGAATGTGGAATTTCTAAGTCTGTGCACTTTTATGCAAAATGGACATTCATGGACATGACCTTAACTGTGTATTTTGGAAAGACATTCTTATTATTATTTGTCTTGGAGTCATGAAAGGATTTGAAGTTGTTTTTCAGTGCTGAGAGTTTCAGTTTATATGAGGTAGGAGGTTGGAATAAACAGCTTTATTGCTTGGGGACAGCTGTAGTGGTGACGCTTTTATAAACAGTGTTTCATGCTGGCATCTATCTTGTTCTCCTTTGAAAAATAATCTGTCATTTCATACTGTGTATTAAATAGGTGAGACAGTCTGGGGGCTACAGTCTACTTTCAGTTATATGCTGCTGTATAGATATGAATTCAGTGGCAGAATGTTGCTCTATAGGGGTCCACAATTAAAAAAAAGAAGCCAAACCAAAACCAGAAAAGGTGATTTTACAAAATTACTCATGGGTTTTAATTATTATAGAAATAGAAATTCTTACAGATAATTATTATAGAATAGATGCATAGAAAAAGACATGCATCATGTTCAGGTGTATATCCTCACATTCAAACGCTCTCACTCTTCATAGATGCATGTACACATACACATAAGTAAGCAGGTGGACTGGGCTGAAATTTAAAGAATCATACAACAGCCCATGTTGGAAGAGACCTGGTCATCTGGTCCAACCTTTTGTGGGAAAGAGAGCCTAGGTGAGACTACCTAGCACTGTCCAATCCCGTCTTGAAAACCTCCAGTGATGGGGACTCTACCACGTCCATGGGGAGGTTGTTCCAGTGATTGATTTCTTCTATCAAGATGTAACCTCTCCTGGCGCAACTTGTAGCCCCTTGTCTTCTCCATGTGGCTCCTGGTGAAGAGAGAGCCTCTGTCCTCTTTGTAGCCACCCTTTAAGTACTGGAATACTGTGATGAGGTCTCCCCTGAGCCTTATCTTCTCCAGGGAGAAAAGACCTAACTCCTTCAGTCTTTCCTCGCAGGACAGGTTCTCCAACCCTTTAATCATGATCATGGCCCTTGTTTGGACCCTCTCCAGTCTGTCTGTGTCAATTCTTTCCTGAATTGTGGCAACCAGAACTGGGCACAGTACTCCAGGTGCAGCCTGGCAAGCGCTGAGTAGAGTGAGATGATCGCAACTCTGTCTCTGCTGCTATCTGCTAGAAGACGTACTCTGTCCTGCAGAAACTTTCTGAGGAGTGTTGGCACCCATGAAGGGCATTTTCAGACTTGCTAGTAACCATACACTGCTGTTTTCCTGCCCTTTTGGACCAAACTATTTAAATAATCCTGTTGGTATGGTAGTTAATGGTAATAAATGTATGATACCAGGGTTATAAGTAATACTCTTTTAAATTACATAGAGATGTTGTAAGAAGCTTTAAATAAATTATTGCTGTTAGTTTTCTGACTATTTTCTAAATATTTTGCAGAACAGTATTATCTCTGGCTTTTTTGACTGCTGTCTGTCCATGGTAACAGGTCAGATAAGGACATCTGAAAATCCCTAACTGGGCCGCGAAAAGTGTTTCATTTAAAGGATAGCTCAGGTCTTCCTTCTTTTAAGAACTTGTTTTCTTTCTTCATGCTGTGAAAGAGATTTATCTTCTCATATGTTTACTTTTTAGTCCAGGCGTATATAATGTATCCCAGCTAGTTGTTTATAATAGAAATGCTCTCGCTATCTTCATAATGTGCGTGTTGCTGCTACGACGTGTGTCCTCAAAAGCCCTGATGGGAACGCGGTACGAGTTAGTACTGCGCAGCCCTGCTCGTGGCGCTGGCAGCCGGTGGTGCTGCAGCTTCCCTGCATGGGTCCCGGGGGCTCTGCACAGCGCTGCCTGCGTGGGCGAGAGCGCGGGGGGCAAGGTGGCCCCTTGACGGCAGGGCGAGCTATACCGAACAGGAGCTGCAATTACAGCGTGCCAAAGTAATGCAGAAGTGAAATACATTAGTAAAATTAAAATTGGTCCTCGTTCCCTCGGTGGGTAATACAGTTAATGAAAATAGATCTAACCAAATTAAGATAATTTATTTCATTAGTTTACAGCACTGTAAAACTTTTCAGGGCAGTACAGCCCTTCCATACAAACCTGAAATAGATGCAGTTCCACTATTCACTTCAAAGACCACAAAGGCTAAAAGTTTTAAGTGTATTAAAGCAATTCTGTTAATTGTGTCTATAGAGGATTCTCCCTTGCCCTTGCTAAAGTATTCTTAATTTAAAATTCACATTATGGTCGTTCTGCATTCTAGCCTTTTAACCAAAGTGTAAAGATGTAAGTGATTACTTTTATCTTTGAGGCCAAAAAAGAAATTCTGCATTTTTGTTTCAGAAGGTGGTACTGGTAGTACATGGTATTGCTATTTTACCTTTCTCCCCTTCTGTTTCATGTTGTTCTCATTTTCTCTGCTCTACCTTTCTCTTCTTCCTGCGTACCTGCTTTGTGGTTTACAGGCTTCTACAGGACAGTGACCAATTCCTTGGAAAGAAAGAGGTGCCACCTCTAAACCCCATCTCCGCAAATACCTTCTCTGTTTTATTTTCTGGAGTCTTGATGTTGTCTTTTTTTATTTTCTCTCAGAAAGACACCATTCAAAATTGGAAAGTTACCCCAAATACTGTTTTTTTCCTTGTTCCTTATAAGAAAACCCAAAATTGATAATTTTCTTGGTTTTGTTGCCAGCCCAAGCTTTTATAATTCTGCTTTAGAAGTCAGTCTGGCCTTAGCTTAAGATTCACATTAACTTATTTTTCAGTTAACTTATTTGCATTGTAGAGTTTGCTTGACTTGAAATGGAAAAATAAGTGCATTTTTTTTTAGTAGTCTGATTTTCTTCCTGGTACAATTTTTCTTCTAACTGGCTTATGTTACGTATTTCAAGGAAATATTTATATTATTAATTTGTAGTGGAATTTTTAGTCCTTCCTACAATAAATAGAACAACTTATCTGGACAGGAACATGGATGTGTGAGGGCTGTTCGCTTTTCACTGTAGTTTTTAGTGGAGATTCAGGTAAATCACTGCTGAGTCATGCAAGTCAGTTAATTCCCAGCACAACAGAAATAAAGTTGGAGTGGTTATTTTGGGCAAGGGAAAAAGACAGATTTTATCTCAATGGGAAACTTATCTTTATCTAATTTATTGAATAATAGCAGGACAATTTTTATACTTTTTTCATTATGTGAATTACTAATTATGAGGAAGATACTTCCAGAAAAGGGCCAAGTTTGTCCTTTCTGTTGTGGAAGCGATAGATAATTTATCTTCCACTGATGGAAATAGGAAAGGTCCTTATTCTTTAAAATCCTGTGTGGACAGGTCACTTCAATGACATGGTTGTGCTTTGCTGTAAAGAGGAATGGTACTGTGTAACTTAGAGTTAATAGTTGCGTTATGTGGTAGTAATTTTTCTGTGTTTTTGTTTTATTTGGGGTTTTAAATTTAACCTCGATTTTATTGCTTAAGTACGAGCATTTAATTATTGAATGTAGTACTCTTTGGCTGTATTAAGTGGTTACTGTAATTTATAGGATACTTTGAGAAATGTCATGATTCCTCATGAAGTGACACAGCAAGATTTAGTGAGTGCAGCAGCTGAGTGAATGGAATTACGTAATATGACCTACTTGATGCGATATACCATAAGATTTTAATTTATTTTATCAGTATAACTGGACAAGAAAGGAAGATAATAGACCAGCCGTGCCAATTCATTCATTGATTGATTTGAAATTAAGTCCATCCTAAATTTATCTTGAAACAACTCAGAGTTGCATATGAAATGGTCAACTTGGATAGTTTCTAGGGCTGGGGAGGAGGCAAGCAGGGAGAACAGGAATTTGGTTGGTTAGGAAATCAGGATGTACAAAAAAGTTATTTACTTATATATATCTGTCACATGCAAAACAGAAGAAACTACAATGCCTCTCTTTTTTTTTTTTAATTTATTTTTATTTGATCTGATTTAATAAATAATTAAAAGTGTTTTCATAAGACCCAACAACTAGCTGCCAACTGCCCTGTGGCACTGATAAAGATTTTTGCTGAATCCCTGTGCCAAAGAAAGAAAACTCATTTGTAACCGATTCAGTTACACAGGTTGAAGGAGGTTCCATGGTCAGAATAAACAGAATTAAAACAAATACAGCACGACTAGTGTTTCCATGAAGAAGCAATTGATTGGAAACATGTGAAGCAAGTGGCACTACAAATATTAATGAACTAAAGATTTTCTGTAATATACTGCCATAAAGATTTTACTTTTGAAATAAATACTACTTTTATGTTTTGATGGCTTGTATGTGATATTTTAAGAATAAAAATTGTTGCCCAGATTCCATATTAAGGTATCACTCGCTTTCATGCCAGCTGCTTGTGATTACTTTAACTTCATTTGGATTGGAATTTTTTATGCTTCTTTTTCTAGCCCAGAGGTGACTATTTATGAATTTGAGCAAAATCAGTTGGCTGTTATTATTTTAGCATACTTGCCATTTAATGTATTGTTTGTTTTCACATTTTAAAGATTAATGTTAAGGGCAGCATACATACGCAACTATTTCCAAAATGAAAAAAAAAAAAAAAAAAAAAT
Organism: Haliaeetus albicilla; assembly: GCF_947461875.1. Lineage (NCBI taxonomy): Eukaryota > Metazoa > Chordata > Aves > Accipitriformes > Accipitridae > Haliaeetus > Haliaeetus albicilla. Next base: position 65,546,767 of record NC_091484.1, on the reverse strand, counting down.
CCTTTAGGCTATATATTGCGAACATTTTCACTGACTGTGGAATAAACACCTGAGGAGTGAGGTATCCAGTATGAGCAAAACCTCTGGTCCTCTTAGTATTTCTTCAGAATACTAGGCAGGAAGCCAGTGTTCAATCACTTTGTATCAAAGCTTAATTTCCTTTTCCTTTTGGATACCCTCATTTGTCTTCAAAAATCTTTACTTTCCTAATGTGTAGGAATTCATGATTGCTTATAATTTCAACCCATTTATCCAAAGCACAGGCTAAATTAAATGTCCCAAAAGAAAGCAGTCATATCTGTAAGCATCTCTATGTAAAATTATTGAAAGTTACATTGAGTATTCCATCATACCATTTTTATTTATCTTGATTTTCTAGGCAATAATTACAACAAAGCACAGATTTCATAAAGCAAGCCCATCAGTATTTCTTCCTTGTAGTTACACTTTGTCACTATAAATAGCTTTCTCTTCATGAAGACTCTTTTAACTCATCCTCTCAAACAGAACTGATGAATTTTGCTGGTGATTTGAAGGTCAGTAAAATTGGTCTCTGTGCAGAAGAAGCATCTTACACTATTATACTTCAGTAGGATAGTGTGTATTGCAGCATTCTGGGTAGGTGAAATTAATGGGCTCAAGGACTCTGACATTTTTTCCTTAAATTAACAAATGTCAGTCTTACTGAAAAGCTGAAGGTTGGGTAGGAGGCACTTCAGCTACCTACTGGTGTGTTAGGGGACAGCAGAAAATACTGGGATGTAGGCTGGGAAACGTGTAGAAAAAAACGCAAAGAAATTATTATATCTGAATGTATGTGAACCCGTATCCCTGTATCATTGCAACACCGTTCCCTGATGACTTTTTTCATTTTACAGCTACTTGGTTTTGGTACACTTTGTGCATGTGGATATAAAAGGAGGCACAGTTGAAGAGAAGTTGTGCCCTCCCATGCTGGGCCCCCGGGGGTTTGAGCACGCTGGTGTCAGGCACGCTTTGACTTGTCTTGCTCTAAAGCCAAACCTCAGAAACCTTGGGTGAATTCAGAGCAGCACTTGCGTCTGCAGCGTTCAGCTGGGACTCTGTTTCGGGGTGGTGGGAGTCATTTCGAAACTGCCTCCCGGGCTGTTTCAGCAGGGCAAACAGCAGCTGCTGAAGCTCTGCTGCCTTGTGCCACCTGGAAGCTGGTGGGTGTCCTGGTGAGAAGTAATACCTTTCTGGGTCATACGAGTTTGAAGCCTCTACAAAAGACAAGATTTTTTTGATTCATGACAGTATCTTTCTCTTAGCCAGTTAACATACAGCAGACTTTCCTGTTCATTTTTATAGTTCAGCATTCTTACTGCTCATCCATATATAGATCAGAGTTAAATGAAGTACACATCCATACTTGTTTATATACTAGAAATACAGAACACTTCATTAACTGCCCACTTTTAGGAGCAGTATTTTAAGGTGCTGTCATTGATGACGCATATGTATATGTGTGTGTATCTATATGTTTAAATGTATGCATATATAACTTCTAAAACTTAATTTATGACAAATGGTTTTCTTGTAACTGTGCTTTTAAATACATTCATGTTGTGGAGTTCTCAGTCACCTTCCTGATACTATGATTATCCTGATAACTTCAGTAATTGTTTTAGAGAAGAAAGTGCCCAGTGTAAGCTTCTGCATACTGAAAGTGGTAGTAAAGAAATAGCATTTTGTTTTCTTTGAATTTGACCTTGGTTTTTAGCCTGAAAAAGCACTAGTCTTTATGGGTCTGTATCTACAGCTAGCCTGAAATTACGGTGATGGCATAAGATGCTGGCTTTGTTCAATCATCCATAGCAGTATCAATTTAATTCATTTAACAATCTGGAAAATTAGTCTTAATTAATGCATTTTAAAAGTACTACTACTAATGATTCATTTCAAGTTCTGATTTTAAGAAGATCTTTCATGAAAGGCTGAACTTCAAGCATATAGGTACTACACATCAGTTTCTCAATTTTCAAATCTTGGATTCTTTTTCTTTCCCTGTTTTAATACCAATAGTCTGAACTGGGATAGCTTTTAGGTAATTGTGGTGATTGAAATAAAGGAGACCCTAAAGAAGATTGGAGGTCAGCAAAGCTATTAACATGGCAAAGTTTAATAATGTGGAATCTGGGAAGCACAGTCTTGCTTCCATCCGGAGTGAGAAGCTTGAATATTGTTTCAAGAAGGAATGTTTCAGAAATGCTCAAATAACCAGTTCTTGCTCAGTCCTGCAGTATTATAAATCTGTAAATGGATTCTGCAAGTCACCTCTCTTATCTCATTTACACAGTTAAAAATTTCTTTTTTTTGCTGAAGACCTTAATTTCACAGTGTTGGATAGTTTCATTTTCTTCCCTTCTATTTTAGTAGACTGGCAGTGCAGATATCACCATCTCTGACATGTCATTTTTTCTCTGTACAATACAGTGTGTTTTGTGGCTCTAGTGCAGCAGTAGACTGGCCCAGAAATCACAATCTGGGATTATTGTCTTTGTGTATCCTCAAGGAGTAATATTTTAAAGTCACTGCATCTGTTGGTACTTAAGAGCATGATTTTTACTTTTAATTTTTGCCAGTTTTTACCATCTGTGTGTCTGGTTTTTGGCTCCTTGATTTAATTTTTCAGTTTAATTTCTCAGTTGCACTGGGATTTCTTTCTCTTTCTCACACATGTTCTTTTTGACTCATCCATGAACTTATATTAAAAAAAAAAAAAGAAATTATTTACGGCAGTTGCATAGTAAAATTCTTGGCCTTCACAATTTGGATTTTTTAATGATATCTTTTTATCGAGTCTCTTCTAGTAAATGCACATCATTTTTGGAAATGAAATAAGTTTTATTAGACTTTGTTTAAGTTTTAAAAAATTAGTTTGGATTAAATTGAAGCATTTTGGCGGGAAAAGCTAGCTTGGTCACATTAAACACATTCTAGTCTTTCATACTCATTTAGTTTTTAATGCCCAAGAGGGAATAATTTTCTTGAGAAATCTGTGTTATAATCATAAACAGACATAATTCAGTAATTTTCTCATGAAACATTGGCTGAAGTTTTGGCACTAACAACTTAAAACTCACACAAGCAGGAACATTTTTGTTTAAATTCCAAGAAAAATACTAATGAAATATATTAAAATAGAAACAAAATATACATACAGTGCGTTACAGACTGTTTTCAATAAAAAGGATGTCTCTTCATCAACTGAATAAATGTCTTATGAATTCAGGCATGTTCTAGCATTTCAAGAATGTTCTGATAGTACTTGAGTCATTTTCTCTGCTTATCCCTGAGAAGTTTTTTACAAAAAATTTCATTATGTAAATAAATTTTTAATGCAGGAGGGTAGCTGTATAGCACATCTATTAAATATTTTGCTTCTGTATGTGTTTGTGAATATTGAAAACTCCGCTACTGCTCTGATCTTTTCCTTGACATATGTATTTTTCTTCTCAGTTAAAATATAATACATTCCTTAAGGTCGAATTTAGTGGCTTTTTAAAAAACAAGCTGGCTTATTTTTGGCCTCTTTCAAATATTTTGTAACTGAGGATTTTAAAGTTTATTTTTACCTTCTGGTGTACTTGCTTGCTCATAGTTGATTTTCAAACCAGAATATGGACCTGCTTCATTTTTGATCCTTTTTTTTTCTGGTTTCTAATGAATATTTTGCGTAGTGCTGCACAAAGCAATGAGTAAGAATTACATTAAAATACCAGCACTAGCAGGTAAAAACATGTTCCTTTTGGAAAACGTGGCTCCTATAATCTATAGTACCCTTTCTGTTTGTGTGGGCTGCTTTGAATTATTTTTCTTAACAATGCTTTTCTACCAAAAGACCGAATGAAATACTGTGTTCACTTGAGAAAACATTTTTTGAAATGAAGTGTTGCTGTGAAATTCCAAGAAGTGGAATTAGTCATCTTCCTTCCCATCTACATATGCATGTATTTTTTTCGTAAATACAGTCTGTAACCATTTTTTACTATGTTACAAAGCTGGGAAAGCATGGTGGTTTTTCAGCAAGTGATTTGAGCTTTCATTCCCAATCGATTCCCATTGTGTTTTGCTGAAAACTTTTTGTTTTGGAGGAAGAGGAGTGTTAGTGTCTTATTTTAAATTCTTAGTTGTCATTAAAAAAACTTAGTGGGGTTTTCCAGTTTTACTAATAGAGATTCAAACAGACCCTATTTGAGTGGTACCAGGAATGATTTAAACTCAATTTTTCAAAATTTAAGTTCCAAAATTTTCCTGGGCTCTAAGGATTTTATTACTGCCAGGTTTAACTTTCCAATTGCCTGACAAATATTCTGTTACTATAAGTAAAGGGGAAAGCTGAGTGAGCAAGCCACTACACATTTTCCAATGTACTGTGAGATGTGCACTTCATTACAACACTGTAATAACATCCATGTAGGAATTGAATTGATTTAGAGTTGATAATACATGATCAAGAGACTGCTGATCATTTATTTTCCTGTGGCCTGAATCTTAAAAAGTTGTATGTTTTCAGTTGGGAGTATAAATTAAAAATAAAATGTAGGATGCTTTCACTACTATGGTTTGTTGTCCATAGGGCTACTTAGAAAGTGCCAGTGAAAATGATCGCCTCTGCTGTCTTTTTTTTCTTGCTTTCCACATGGAAAACAAGTTGGTCTCATTCCCATGAGATGGAGCTGTAATAGCATGTGAGCAGAAATGTGCATGCATTGGACTTTCCATAGTGTTGGTTTACTTTGGGCTGAGACAATTCAAGCAGTATTAAGAGAAGAGGATTCAAAGTGCAATGATGAGAGCAATCCATCTGTGTCCAGCAGCATCCCCTCTGAACTGGAGCCTTGCTCCTACCTTGAATCTGAACTGACTGCGTAAGTCTAAGGATAACCCATATTTGAATGCCAGACACTCAGTTGTGCTGTACTATATATTTTAAAAGCCTTGTGGGAAGCTAGATGTAAACTTTCATGTTAGATGGTTTCCCAGCTGACTGGTACATTGAATTCATTGAGAACAGGAAGGGCTGGTTCAATTAATTTCCATCCCTTGTATCTCAGTCATTTTCTGCAACGACGCATAAGGATTGATTACCATAGCAACAGTGTTTTAGCTTGTACTACTGTGAATGTGGTTAATGATAATAGAATTATCTAGTCATTTTAAATCCTGTTATATTATTAGGTCATCTGAACCATCCTCTTGCTATGTATTGAGTTATTCCCTGTAGCCTATCTTGTAGTTCTTTGTCCATGCTGCTTTTACATGTGTTGAGCAGTGGGGATTCTGCTTCTTCCCTTGGGAGACTTTCACAATCTGATGTATCACCCCATGAAGGATTTTCTTCTGATATTTAGCTTCATTTCACCTCCTTTCTCCCAGCTACATGGATTTGTAACCCATGGAAGTTCTATTCTGATCTTCTCCCCTGTCCAGCATTTGCGATTAATCCTTCTTTATCTCCATCAGAATATAACAGCTCAGTATTTGTGTATTTCAGGATTTTCTTACAGGCAAAAGCAGGTTTCTAAACCCATCATCTCTTCTTCTTCTTCTTGACTACCTCATTTTGACAGGAGAGCGCCTAGTACTCAGATACTTTTTAGATGACCTAACTGCATAGACAAAGAGCTTCCAACTTTCCCGTGCTTAAATATGTTTGCTTCAGCATATGCACTACTAGATTGCTGGTTCTTACACGTGCATCTGTGCCTCGCTCCATTTGATGTCTATAGTACTGTGTAGTGAGTGGGAAGATGTAGGGTTTTTTTAATAAAGCTCGAGAGGTGCTTCTTAACCATTGGCACAAGTCAGCAGAAGTCACCGCTTAGTCTGCCCTTCTTGTATGACCAGTCTGAATGTGGATGGGCGTAGATATCTCCACATGCTATCCACAGCTATCCTCCACATACACATGTTGCACACTTTATCCTCTCTTGTGACCTACTGTGTTTCTAAATCCTTTCTACCTACATTGTCTTTCCACCATGAAGAGAAATATTTTCTAGTCATGTCCAAAGAGCCATTTAAGTGGAAATGCAGTGCACAGTCTGTGCTCCATGTAGGTTGGCTAGACCAGGAATTAGTTTAAAACAGGTAAAATAAAGTACTTTTCTGTATAGTGAGGCCATGGGTTACCTGCAGATATATTACATCATTGTCATACTCTGTGTCTGCTTTCTCAAAAGTTGTAGTGGGTTTGGTAAATAAGGCAGAAGAGTATCGACATCTTTCCAGTAATCTGTTGTTCTCACTGCTACTTACACATTTTGACTAATTTTCTTCATTAATATTTGATGTCATACAGTTGCTCATTTCTTTTGTTTTTATTCATCTACGGTATAAATAAGTACATATTACATTAATATTCATCCATACTACCCCAAGAGAGCAGAAGACTGGGAATTTCTATTTGAAATTACTTTTAGAGCTAAATTTGCTGCAAAAATATTTGATGCTGCAGTAAAAAACAGGTATCTTAAATCTACCTCAGTATTATCATCAACTCATTCTTTAATTTGTGGTGATTTTGCTGGGATTTTTTTGAGAGTTGGTGCTACTTTCTCCAAGATTCTTCCCTTTGAGGCTTAGACTAGATGGCGTTTCTCAGAATGCATTATCTTACATTTATTGAAGTTTCAGTTTCCTCAGTCACCAGGCTTCTGAGTCCACCAGTGTGATATGTATATCTGGAAAGTCTCGCAAAGCACATTGATCATGTTTTAAAAGATTGTTTTAAACCTAAGTAGTGTTTCACTGGCAAATTTCATCACTTTATTTTTAACTTGCTCTTCCAGATTATTAATTCTTTGGGTAACATTATGTTGCTGTCAGTCCCTTAGGAAAATACTGGCTTTTCTATTTTAAAGATTGTTTTAATGTTCTTCTGTTTCTATGTGTATATACACTCCCGTTCTTTTTCTCTGTTTGTTAGTGCCTTCCACCTGGATATATGTAAAGAGGGAAAGACAAGTGCATTTCATTAATTTTAAGGATTCCTCTTGCCTATGCTGTCTAGAATACGTTTGAAAGACATTTTTTAAGGGTTGTTTTTTTTTTTTATTAAATCAAACTGTAAAAAGATTGTAACTATTAATATTAAGGAACTATTCTGAGCCTGTAAGTAGCTGAGGATAGACCAAAAAAAACCCAAACAACAGAGTGGGGAACCTACTGATTTTAGTAAATGGAAACTCAAAGGTTTTAAACTCATCTGTTTGTTTCTCCCCATATTTTCTTCAAATCGTATCATTCTGTGAGAACACTGTGAGCTTTATTAATTTCAGTGAGAAACCACAGCCTTTGTCACAGAATTTTCTAATTTTTTTTTTTTTTTAAACTGGCCTCGCCTTTATACTGAATCGTTTCTTAATTATAAGATGTAGTGACCTTTATCTTATTTCAAAGGTTCACTCTCTAGTCTCTTCAAGATTTAAGTTCTGTGATGATAAAGCAGATGATTTTCTCTTTCCCATCTAGTCAGGAGTATTGGTAGGCCAGTATTGTCCTTTCTCAAATTTGCTGGCATTTGAGGAAGTACAAAATATGTTCCGGTCCTAATGATATCGGACCTAACTTCCCAAGAATGAGAGAAAAGCCTGTTGGCAAGTTACTTATCTATTACAGCAGCTCTGGCATTGTCCTCTGAAGTAGCCAGAGCTGGCCATAACAAGGTACTAGAATAGCCCAGCTGGTTAGTCTGAAAGTTGATGTATTCTGTGAAACTGGAAAGTGGAAGTGCCTGTAGATCCTGCTGAGGCATGCAGTGGAAGAAATGCTCAGTGCAGTTTGATTTCCAAAGTTGCTTCTTACTGAAACCCTAGCATTAGCTTGTTCTTGAGGTTTCTTCAAGCTTTCCTTTCATAGTTTGAAGAAAAAAAACTTAAGAATGATAGGATAATAGTGCTTGCTTTCCCCTGGTTTCCTAGAAGTTTTGGTTTTTTACAGTTTCAGAAAATGTGTATGAAGAGTTAAAGCAAAATAAACATTTCTTCAAGGAGGCCTTAGAGTGGACTAGCTTCATTGACTGGCTTGTCTGGGATTCGAATGTGGTTTATGGGAAATTGATAACAAATTCCAGTACATTTTGAAACCTTCAACCTGGTTTTAGCTAGTTTATAACTGATTAAGTGGCAACAAAGAAAACCTTATGTCCAAATTGGAATGTTTAAATGTGGGGTTTAACAGTGTCTACCTCCTTTTAATCCTAACTGACACAAGCTGTTCTGGTTCCTTATCGAATTTTGTTCCCCAAATTGCTATTGTTAACCTTAAAAGAGTGTTTACGTAGACGTCTATGTATAAGGTGCTATGACTTTTTGATGAAGAGGAGTACTTGAGCGCATGCCTCTCTAATGTGTATATGACTTCTATGCTTTCACCCCTCTTTTGGGGTGGGTGGGATGGATGTGTGGAGTTTTTTCCTTCTGTTTATGCATTTTAGCTTTTAATGAACTCGGGAAATAGCACTTAAAAGCATTGTTGTGCCTCTGTCTTAATTTGCTCTCCTCTAAGGAAGATGGTGGAATTTGAGTAATTTGTATGAAGTTGTTTAGGTAACTACTTATGTGGTGACAAATGAAGTTCTGCTGTAGATTAGAAACTAGCAGGGAGAAAAACAAATTATGGAAAATAGGTCAGCAGTATACAAGGGCAAGAGGGATTTATTCCTGGAAAGCATGCTTGTTTTGAAAGGGGGGAAGTGCTGAGATGGCAACTTTAGTGAACAAGACACAATTATTTAGATGAGTTGAAAATAGGTAGGATTTGGAAGGAGGCGATAGAAGAGGGATGAGATTGGACATAGAGCAGTGCTAGTTACTGGATGTTGAAATAAGTGCCTTGAGCTGTATGCAAAACTGCAGATGAATGGTATCCATTCAAACAATGGTCTGAGGCCACAGTGTTCGAGACATTTTAAGTCATCTCTGCTGCTGAAAGAAGCAGTCTTGGCCATGCTTTGCTTCCTCCCTTGTGCCTGCCTAAGCTTTTATGAGACTATTAATTAGACTGAACTGGACCAGCCTAGGAAACATAACCAATTAAAATTGTTTGTATTAAACATTCATTTTAATTTAGATCTTTTGTGTAATGATGGAAATGCTTGAATAAGCAGAAGGGAGAAGGTGGACAGAGGGGGATCTAGTGATGAACATGACCATCTGGGGAGGGGAAAAGATGGGACTGCCTCTTTCAACAAACCACATCTGTGGTTTGTGCTGGCCTTGCAGGATAATGAAACACCAGGCTGAGGTGTTATTATGGGCAACACAATGGAAATACAAATGCTTGGAAATACTGCACCTCCATCACATGTGCTGAGTTCAGTCCCTCCTGCTCTGACTTGGGGTCAAAAAGCAAGGGAAAGAATCACAAATGGAAATACGGTCTCTGAGGAGAAGTTTTAAAAAATTAATTATATTGAGAAGCTGGTGCCTCTTCTGGTGCAACAAACGGCACTAAATGAGTTATTTCTTAAAATGCCTTCCTTTTTGTATAACTTACAGTTAATTTGCAGAGTGCTTCTGGAGCTGTGGTTCTATCACTTGTGTGATGCCCTATGCTTTGTCCCTTGGTACATTTTAGACAAAGAGGTCTTCTTTGGTGGTCCCTGGATAGCTTAGTGACGTGGTGGTGATGATGCGGTTTGGCTGTTGATCACGTTTCATCACGTGTTGTGTAACGGTTTTGTGTGACAATGAGCGGTGTGTACGTGCTGCTGCGGGCTCGGGACCAAACCTTTCCGAGGGAATTCGGTGCTTTCCCCAGCCTCTCTCCAGCCACCAGCCTCCAGGGGTGATGGGGCCTGTGGTGCTGTCTGCTGCTCCGAACAGGCAATGACTTACTGTCTGCAGTGATGAGTCTAGGTGGTTTTTTGATGTTTTCAGAAATTTGCTTAGTGCTATTTTATTTGTAAAGTGTCATTTTAGCTTCTGTCCTTTTAGGTGAGTTCAGAAGTACATGCGAGTATTGTACATTTTTCTGAAAGTAAGGCTCTGTCTATCTCAGAGAGATCACCTGAAACTGAAAGCATCTAAGGCTAGAGATGAACCTCAAAAATATGGAAAGAAATCTCCTGTGCCTCAGTTTCCTGAAATAAAGAAAGCATTTGGAGAATAACTTTTAATCTTCTTCCTGAGGGTGCAAAGAAGGTAAAGTCATTATTGTCCACGAAGTGCTTTTGCCACACTGTGCTGGAGGGCACTACAGAAGTACTGAGTACTATTTATTTTAAATTTGATTTAATGCTTTTGATTAAAAAATTAATAAAATTGTCATAGACCAGATTGTAACCCTGTAGGCACTTGGAATGGAGCATTCGTAAATGAAGCATTTACTGAAAAGTTTGAAATTGTTTTTCATGTTGACTTCAGCAAAACAAATTGAGCAAAGAACAATGAAAAATGCTATAGTATTTCCTGTTATTAAAATGGTGAATTTGTTTGGTGCCTAAGGTAAAATCCATGTTGTGCAAAAGACCAAAAAAGAAAATGCTATGGCATAATAGAGAGACTCAATTGAAGCACTTTTAGTGGAGTTTCTCAGTGAAGGATGAGATGAAAAGCAAAAAGTGGCATGCAGCTGTGCAATTTGGCAAAAGAGAAGTAAAAGATAAAACTGCAAAACGGTAAAATCTCATCACTCAAACTTTGCACAGGAGCTGAGAGCAGGCTTGGGTGGCTCGTGCCTCTGCGGCAAGGCCAGGTGTCCCGCATTGCCATCGCGGTGCCAGGGCTCCCTTGGGCATCTTCCTTCCTTGGGACTTGGTGCCAGGACCTTGCCTGGTTTTGTTCCTTTAGGGGAGGAAGAGCCGAAACGGGAAGAATTAACTTTAAGCTATGCAAATTTGGGACCCCTTAGCTCGGATGTGTTTATCCATCTACGTGGTATGTAACACAAAAGACCTTTAAAACAGTTACGTAGGTATTTTTTCTTACCAGCAGGAGGAATTTAAATCAAAAAAGTCATAAATCGAAGCTGTATGTTAGCAAATCTTAGCAAATAAAAACTGAAGATAAATCATTGTCTAAATGAGAGGAAACTCATGTACTGGTCTTTAAGCAAGATGATAAAATAGTATAGTTATGTTTTTCTAGTTCTTTGGGCACAATTAACAGGGTGATTTTTAGTAACACAAAACCAAAACCTTTGAAAGTTATGTTTCCTAATTGAGGCGAAATTCAAAGTTAAAGAATACATGCTAACTTTAAACTCCCACCAATGTAGGGACTTTTTACCTTATTGGAAAACAGATATTTTAGTTAAATCTTTAAAAAGCCAACTCTTCAATAAGCTTTCTGATGTCATCTCTAAACAGTCCCGAGCCATGCCGATAAAAATATCCAGAATTGAATTTTGTTATTAAGATGCCTGTGTGAGTAAAATGATGTTTTGTGTGATGGAGAACAGAGTGCTATACTTCTAGCTTGCTTCTAAATTGACTCTTACGTTCAGTACTCGAGGGGATCGAACTGTTCTGTACTTGGCTGAAGCTACTGAAATCCTTGCGTGGTGATACAGATCTGCAAATCAAGCAACAAGGGACTATTTCAGATTAAAAAAGAAAAAAGAAATGAATAAGGATAAAAGAGCTATGAGACCTGTTTGAAAATTGCCTAATGACAAATTCAAGTTGCTAAATAAGAAGTGCTTTCTGTATCTTAAAAAAAAAAAAAGAGAGGGAGAGACAAAAAATCATCAGAAGGATGAAAATCATGGTCTTTGAAAAGGTGAGGTGAATAATAATATATTCAGGAGCGTTACAGGGAAAATGCGAAGTGATTTATGCAGAATTTTCTCCTTTCCTTTGTCTCGATATCAAGGGGAAACTATGTGACTCATCTATAATGTATCTCTGCAGAAGTCTTTCAGATCTCTAAACTTATAGGTGGAGGCATGTACGTTTGGTTTTCTGTGGGGAAAAAAAAGTGTGTCCCAATTTCATGTATCCATTGTCATTTCTTCAGCTTTTAAAAATTACGCAGGACTTAATGACTTCTTTTTTTTAAATGTCTATATACAGAGTAAGCTAACTTGTCAGATTAAAGGAAAAAGTATTTAAAATTCTGTTGCTCTACATTAGTTACAAGCAGGTGAACTCGGTGTGGATCTATTTATAGGAGAACTAATGGATGTGCCTAACTTGACCTACTTTAGACTACTCAGCGGAAAAACCAAACACACTGTAGTTGTATCACTGCCATGTAATTTATTTTTTTCTTACCTTAACAACAAAATAATGTCTTTGCTGTTGTGGCCTTCTAAACACACATGTGTATTTAGAAGCACATATATATATATATATATACACACACACACACACATATATATATATTTCCTGGATCCCATAGTAACGCTCCATGTTACAAGTATATTGCGAGGTTTTTTTTTCCCTTCCATAAACATCAACTTCTCCATATAAAATGAATGTTAGCTGTTTGTTCTTTGCTGGCACTGAAATCCCAGATCTGTATAACCTGGAATTATGGAGTAGGAAGAACTCAAGTTCTTAAAGGAAACTAGACTTCATTTTGTAAAAATCACTCCTGTTGTGAAAGAATTCAAGTAAAGCATCTTCTACCAATGCAGGGGCAATTTTCTCTATATATGTAGGTATTATATGAGTTAACCAGGGGTGGTGGTGGTATATAGATGTGTGTGTACGTATCAGTTAACATGATGAAAGGGAAAATAAATGGTATATGAAGTCATCAATCAGAAGTGTCCTTGTTACATGGCGAGTGCCACACTCATGTTGGCTCACCATGTGCGATGTCTCTGTAATTCCTGCATTATTCAAGGTTAATGATAAAAGAGTCTGCACCAAACCAGGCCTGGGCTTTGGGCTAAACTTTGCAGGGGAATTTGATTATATGTTGACCTATAATTGTAGCCTTGTTTCAAATAAAGCTGATAACTATTTCCATTAAAAATATTTCCCATGACTCTGACATCAAAGTATGACTTTGAATCTGTATTTAATATGAGCCCCAATATTTGTTTTAGACTGGCAGATCCTGGTGGTTTGTATGTCAGTCTGTGAATCATATGACAAGAGTATAACGTTTCAGAGATTTGAACATGGAAATAGTCTGCAGATAAGCCTTGTGTAAAACAAACAAAGAGCATAGACTTTCGCCGGTGAAACAGATATGTTTTGGATCCTGAGGAAAAGCAGAAAGCAGAATAAAAACTGTAACTAGGCAGTTACACAAAATGAACCCATTTCATTTTTAAGGCAACAATCAATTTGAGGTAATTTGATATAGTTGTACATGGGTCTATGAGATAAGTACTTCTCTTTGTAATACAGTGGACACATCTATAACTTGTTATTGATCAGATCTTCAGAAAGCTCTTTAGATGCTTTGGTCAATACTGAAAGTGTGGCAATCCATGCTATATATATTTCAAATATTTAGCACATGAGTTGTTAGTACCTTCTTGTTGCATCTAAACTTTTAGTTGACTTTGTATCGTCATGTTGCTTTTTAAAAACTCATTTTAATTGACTCCCCGACAGGCGGCACTGTTAGCACTGGGATGCCCTGTCCGGTCATGCCAAACCTTTTCTGGCTATTCCTGTTAGCTGTGGTTGGGTTTGCTTGTCAGTCATTCTGTAAGTAAACTGTCTCACAAATTCATTATGTGATGAAATGTCTTTGAGTTTTGTAATCCTTCAGATACTTGGCATCTAATAAAATGACTAAAAAATAGGTTATGGACTGCAAGCGTTACCAGGTGACAAGAAAAGGAAAAAGTGAAGCTCATCTGGTATCATTGAGCAAGAAAAGGTATTTTGTGGCTCAGCATCCTTAGCTGCTGCTGAGACAATTAAGATCCATTTTAATATTACTGCTTTTCAAAGTGTTTTATCCAAGTGTCTTGTCTTCATGTGTCTTTGCAAACATGGAGTATTATCCCCAACATACTAATAGAGAAATGCACTTTTAAGTGATTTTTGCCACTACTGTATAACAAGTCAGTGTAGGAATTAAGAAAGGACCCAATGTTGTCTTCATCTTAAATCTCTCATTGATATAAGAAATAGATCATCAAGGTGTTATCAGGTTCTGTCTGGCAACAATTTACCCATCTGTCAATGAATAGAAATTTAGGACACTGAATTATCATCATTATAATATTTTCTAATATGCTCTGAGTATTATGGTGATGCATATTATTTGTGGACATAGAGCTGTTGCAAAATGGCTGACCATGAAATAGTTGTTGTGCTACAATAACACTTGAATCTTCTTTAAAATGTCCCTTAAATATGATCTGGTGGGAACAGCTACACATTTTCGTTATCCATTTGATATTTGCCATCTGTAGAGAAACCTTGATGTATGGATTTGTTATGGTAGCTATCAGTTTACAGCACACGTCCTTCCTCTGCCTCCCACCTTGGACTGTCGGTAGTCCCGGAGAAGTCGCTGAAATGGTCTGGAGTGGGATGCCCTCAGCCTGGGGAAAACAAGTGTTGTAGTTTTCACTCAAACAGCGAATACAGTCTATGAAATATGATTACAACACCTATTGTGAAATGCTTGAGAATCAGTGTTGCTCTAGACATTACTATGGTTTTCATTTTCTATCAGATCCCATTTTGTGCCATTTTCCTTGTAGGGGGTTGCTGAGTTGCTTAAGTATTTGCAATTTTTCTCCCCCCCCCTTTTGTTTTTCTCAATATTCTTTCTCTGCTGGTAGGCATAGACCATTCGGCTACATTAATTAACAACCATGTTCAATCAACAACAACAACAAAAAAACCCCTTTGAGTTTTAATGTGTTTCATGCTGTTTGTTGGCAAGCTACCACAGTAAGGTCATGTCCAAGATTTTCTTTACTGTAAAGAAGCAGAACCAGCAAAATGTCTCAAGTTAAATTCACTAGCAAGAAAACCTTTTGTCTACCCTACTAAAACTCTTAAAAGACTCTTGTACTTTTCAGTGCTGTCTACAGTGCCTACTGTAAAAAAGAATTAACTGCAGCATCATCTAGTAAAAAGCTTTTTTAGTGGAAGCTCCATTAAATGGCCGAGTAGTATTTGTGTTGTGGTCCTGCCATTAGCCTGGCTAGCTGTGTGATAGAGGTGTATGCCACCAAATTGTTATAGAATATATGTGTGTGATTTCAGTGACATATCACAGGTTGTTGAGCCCCTAAAGACTACAGACTTCAGTAAACCTCTAAACTAATACACACTACAATATGATTGAGATACTATGGGCTTGCTCAGTTTTTATTAGTATTACATGGCTTGTAATATGTGTTTTAAGAAGAGTCATTAGGCATAAAACAATGGTAGTTACTCAAAACTGAATGAAATGTTTTATAGTTTTGTCAAAGGAACGTTATATCAAATTATATTCATTGGCTATCTGGTGTTCTGTTTTGGACAATAGGAAATCAAATACATCTCTCTTTAAATCTGTAAAAACATTTTCTGTCGAGGTGCTTTGCAACAGAAATAGTACCATCATGAAGCCAACCAGTTTTAAGGCTCAGCTTGATCAGTTTATTAAATGGGAAATAAGGAGATGATTGCCTGTGATAGCAGGGGATGAATTTGATATTCATCAGAGACCTGGGAAATCCCTTCCATTCTGCGCTCCTCTGTGTCTATATGATATCTATTCACTGATTTGACTGAGCAAGGCAAATTTCATTTTAGAGTAGTGAGGCATATAGAAACTATATGAATATTGCCATTTCCAATTGTGGGATGACCGTCCTGCTCAAGGATGTGAGTAACATAGGGATGACTGAGATGTAAGGAGAATAATAACTCATATATATGTGTATATATATATAGAAATAAGAAAAAATTTAATCATTTTTTGTGGTTTTTTTGGTTTAAGTGGATGATGATTTAACGTAAGGTTTCTCTCTCTCTCTCTCCTCTCTCTCCCTGTATTACTGATAATAGCAGTCCACCTAGTATAGTACTGATGTGGATTACACAAAGCTCTCACCTAATTATTTGTGCATATATATGTGCTCAAGAGGGAGAAACCCTGGGTTTTTTTTATTCAATAACTTTTGTTTTTTTCCCATGTGATCTTTGTAACTGGTCTTCAGATTTGCTTGAAAATTGCCATTCTCTGGAGATTTGGCCGGTTAATCAAGAAGTGAGAACATTAGCACAAAAGCCTGATGCTGGTATATTTGTGCTAGTTAAGACACAGGAAAATAGGTCCCTTAGGAGCTGTTTCCTATCAAGTCTGATCATACAGAGAGAGAACCTACTTTTATGTTGCGAGGACCAAACAAACATTTATAAAACACGACTGCCAGGAGACTAATAGCAAATACTGTCTCTTCTTCCATAATCATTACAGAGAAGTGCAAGAGAATAAAAGGGGAAAGATGAAGGGAAGGGCATATTTTAATAACATAAGCATTATTTTTATTGTGTCGTGGCTGGGGAAAAAAATAGTGGCAGTCTTTCAGAAGCTTTTAGTGATTGATAATGTGTCCTTCTCTACAGTAAAATCTAAAGTACCTGTTGGACATTATATACTGTTCCTTTTTGTTTGGTATTTACAGTACTTTCACTGACTATACTGAAATTAAATGCTAGAAAACAAACAAGCTTGAATTCTTCTTCCAAAACACAGAAGCTGTGTACTGACAGGCTTTTATTTGCAGAGGGGTGTATGTCTGATATATTTATCATATGTTGCTCCCACTGATAGCTCTGCCTGTTTACCGTGATGGTTGCAATTGCTAACCATTTCAAGAACCTGCTTTCTGTTGCTAATGCTAGTAAAAATGCTGAAAGTGTTGTATAGTAAGAACATCCACCCCATGCAAAAATGCTTTGCTGCAGTTACTCTGTAGACTACTATAAATACGAAAGAGTTTTAATTATGTTTTAAAACATGGTTCCTTCGTATAGCTCTTGTGTACCTAGGTCAGCCCGTCTTTCTGCTGAGGCTGGATCTGTTGTTCAGTTAACAACTTCACAAGTCAGAAAAAAATTTGGTTTGTGTACAGTGGGAACAGATTTACTACAATTTACAGCTAAATTTCCCAGACTTTCTCTTTTCACTGAGTACATTCAATCTTGGAGTGGCTGAGCGTGCTTTTTTCCCAGGTGAAGGCTCCATGGTGGGGCTGATCCGGCTGCGATGCCAGCTTGTGCTTGCTGCAGGATGGGGCTGGGCATGGATGCCGAGCACCGGTACCCTGGCTGTCTTGGCTTTCCATAATCCCCTGCCCGGCACTTGGACTAGGTAGAGGGTGAAACTCTCTGAATTGAGTGTAAGGTAACAGCAAAGTCAGGGCAGGAAGGCGCAGGTTTAGGAGAGGGAGCCAGTACCTGCTGTTGCAGGCGCAGGTAGAGACACAAGAGGAATGAATTTACCACTGCAGGTTGCAGAAGTAAATGAGGAAAACGTGCAGAAGGGAGGTCGGTGGTGAAACCTTAGCACAGCTCCATGCACACATGTAGTACGATAAACTTTACTTACAGCTTCCCTTTCTTTAATGTTAATTTGGATTTACTCAGAGCACAAGACAGTTGCTATTTACACAATAAATGACCAGCCAGATTTTTTGGTTTGCGTTGGTCAGTGTAGCAGACCTTGCCGTGGAGTGTTAAGTCATTTGAAAGCAGAGTTACTTACTGTCTTTCGTACAACCATTATCACTTTCTGAACAATAATGAAATAATTATTATATCTCTCTGAATTGAAAAAAACCCAACCTACCCGAGCCAAACACCTTTACTCCCATTTTTTTTCAGTTATTGGTACCATGGAGATATTGCTGTTGAATTTGAGAGATAGGATTAAGTGTTCAGGGAAGACGAATTTTTACATAACCCTCACATTCCTTCAGAGCCCATTTCCCATTGTGTCTGGCTGAAGTAGATTGTACTTTCTCAGACCAGGCACCTAGAAATCAAGACTGCACACATAGGAATTAAGTGACTGCACTAACTTTATTCAGACTCCCTGGCTGCTATTGAGTTTTCTGCAGGTAATCTTCAAAAGATGAGGGAATGTGAAGAAGTTCTGCTTATGTTTTGGGGGAGTTCATTAGAAGTGTATTGAACAGCAGAGATGAGTGGGGAAGGTGCTTCTTTGAAGATGAAGTAGTGACTGGTAGCAATTGTGGATTAATAAGAGGCAGGAGCTGATATTTTGGTAATGAAAGATAAAATGTCCAGTAAGATAGGGAAGGCATGGCTGGTTTTGAGCTTTGAAAATGGCACAAGACAGTCTTTACTCATAAGTAATCTGAGAAAATGTAATTAAAGGGACTATTTGGATTCATATATATTGAATAAGGTTCTGTTGGCAAGTGTACTGCTTACATTTCTTAACTGAGGATTTTGTAATTGTCGTGGTTTAACCCCAGCCAGCAACTAAGCACCACGCAGCCGCTCACTCACTCCCCCCCCATCCAGTGGGATGGGGGAGAAAATCAGGAAAAGAAGTAAAACTCCTGGGTTGAGATAAGAACGATTTAATAGAACAGAAAAGAAGAGACTAATAATGATAATGATAACACTAATAAAATGACAACAGTAGTAATAAAAGGATTGAAATGTACAAATGATGCGCAGGGCAATTGCTCACCACCCGCCGACCGACACCCAGCCAGTCCCCGAGCGGCGAAAAAACCCTGCCCCCCCCTTCCCAGTTCCTAAACTAGATGGGACGTCACATGGTATGGAATACACCGTTGGCCAGTTTGGGTCAGGTGCCCTGGCTGGGCATGAGAAGCTGAAAAATCCTTGACTGTAGTCTAAACACTACTGAGCAACAACTGAAAACATCAGTGTTATCAACATTCTTCACATACTGAACTCAAAACATAGCACTGTACCAGCTACTAGGAAGACAGTTAACTACATCCCAGCTGAAACCAGGACAGTAATCCTAAGAGGTGATAAGGAAAAATACAAAACAATTTGCAAATTTTCATATGTATTTTGTTAATGCTGTGCAAGTGAACTGTGAAATGGACCTTTTTATAGGCAGAACTGCTAGCACTAGTAGTCCATTTTAGGCAGTTAAGATAATTTTTCAGTTTTGGAGTCATTAATTTTATTACAGAACTTAGAACAATAGTGATTTTTTTAATTTTATTTTTAGAACAATGAATTTTTTTTAAATTTTTGCAAGAGTCTGCTGCTGTGGGCCTGCACACAAACTTGACTCTTACAAGACACAGAAATTTTGTACAGTTCCATTTAAAAGTAAGAATAGCTTTTTGAAATCCCTAATTCTCTTAAACTAACTAAAATAAATTTCAAGAAGTTTCCTTTCTGTTTGATGCCATTGTTCAAACTTGTCATTATATTGTTTAATCTCTGTATTAGTAGCCTAAATACATGACAAATGGCATGGATGCTTTAAGAAAAGTTGCATCCATGTCTGGTGGCACAGCGAGGCCCAGGTGAGAAGCCCTGGCTGAGTCATCTCAGCAAAAGGCAGTTGGGGGAATTTTGTGCTGAACACATCAGGATAGGTAGAAGTACATTGGAAGAAGTCTTTTAATTACTCTATTTCAATTTTGGGAAAAAAAAAATCTTTCTGTCTTTAGTGGCTGTACATTAGAAGCTGTATCTTTTGATATAGCAGGAACTGGTGTTTCTATAGAGAGCAAAGAAACCTTACAGGTTTGGGAGTTTGCTCAAATCAGTTGTTTCTGAGAAGCATCTGCCATAATATCAGTCTGTGTTCTCGGAAACTTTCTTGGTCTTCCAAATGTCCTTTTCCTCGTTTTACCTCATGATAGCACATCCAGGTGGAATTTGCCTTGCAGAAGAAAAACTGCTTTCCAAATAAAGAAATAATTGCTTGATGCAGAGATTTTCACAGCTAGTTACTTTTCTTAGTAAATCAGAATTTTAAGTCAAATCCCTCTGCAGGTGTCCAATTTTTCTCTCAGTTCATTTCAACGTAAATCAAAATCTGTGTTATTTTGAGAAGAAAAGAGAGCCTGATTACTGTAATATTAAAGATTTTTAAAAGGATACATCATACATCTGTTGATTATGGCAGTAGTGCTTTCGTTAGGGTTGTGATTCCTCCTCTAAGCACCTATTTACAGGCACGTGCATGTTTTTGATACAGATCTGTCTGCTGTCCGGGAAAAGCCAGACAGAGGCGTGTGGGAGCTGCTGTTTCTTAATTGCTTGGATAACTGACACCGAGTCTGGTTCCAAAACTTGCCGTGTTTATAATTCTCGATACAAAAGGCACACAAAGTAGATGTGATGGTGCCAGATAGCATCTGTTTTACATAGCTTTTGGTTTGCAGTTTCTGACGTGTTACATCCTAACATTAAAAGCTATGGTATAGGCAGGAGGCAGGTGAGTTGGCTGTTGCCTTCGTCCTGGCTGCACTCGGGGTCGGGCAGGGGGATGCTTCTTCCCTTGGCAGAATAAACCTCTGGGCCACCAGGTGGGACAGAAAGAAAGAAAATGGGATGTGCAACAAGTAGAGAGGCTTAAGTGTGAGCTGACATTAGGAGGCGCTGGGAATGAGAGCAAAGATACTGTCAGGGCTGGGAAGTGGTGGAAAGAAGGCTTTCCACAAGGATTTAGCTCGAGTCTTGCATGGCAGGCTGTATCCCAGGAGGGCACCGAAAGTGGGTCTATCAAGAGCAAGTCCGAAGGACTGCTGCAAAGATGGAGTGGGGCAAGGGGAGTTTTATGTACAGACTTGAAACTAGTCAAGGGAAAAACTTGTGGGGCTGAAAGATGGTAGTGTAGGACCCAAGTGGTACTAGATTAACGATGCTTACATTGTACGATACAGATGTCTGCTAAAATGACACAGCATTAAGCCAGACATTTG
The DNA here is from genome assembly GCF_947461875.1 of Haliaeetus albicilla. Lineage (NCBI taxonomy): Eukaryota > Metazoa > Chordata > Aves > Accipitriformes > Accipitridae > Haliaeetus > Haliaeetus albicilla. Next base: position 65,525,929 of record NC_091484.1, on the reverse strand, counting down.
TTAGCAGAGGCATATCTGCTAATAGGATGTTATTTTGGTCTCTTCTTACATGTGTTTATACTTATCGTATGTTTGCTTGAAAAGACCACACATGGAAAATTGCCAAAAACATTGTATTAACAAAGTCACATTCACTTCTGATGACCTTTTATCATAGCTGAGATTCAAAATTGCGTTTCATCAACAACTCTGATTTTAGACTTGCAGATAATAGCTTCAGTGCAAGATAAATACACTATGTAGTTTTCTGCAATCACCAGTGTTCCTAACTTCAAAACAAGAAACCCATGGCAACAGTGATCTGGAAGATACCGTATGAAACAAGGTGGAATGCTTCTTTTTAATGTGAAACAACTCCAGATATTCTGATTTTCCTATATATACACCTTTTTGCATGTAACTGTAGAATTGTCCTGGAGATTTGAATATTTATTTTTCAACTTTATGCCATGGTACATATAGAACTTCAGCTGAAATCAGTAAATACAGAAAAGTAAACGCTGGCTTATGTCACATTTATGAATTATATGGATTATCCTTTATATTGGGTTTATAAGCAACTTTTACTATATGGAAAATATTTTATTTTGAGTTCTTGTTTACATTCATAATGCAGTTCCAGGCAGGTTCAAGATGCTGGTTAACCTTTGAAATGTATTACTTGCCTAGTGCTTAACAGAGATAGATGACGAAGAAGTGCATATTAAAGCCTCTCAAAACACAGGATCATCAATCTTCAAGTAGCTTGGCTTCACGCAGCGCGCTGCTATCCAGGATGCACAAGGCATATCTACAGCCCATGGAAACTTGATGCATCCAGCCTCCTGCTTTTGCAGATTCTCAGTGGAAATGTCAATTGGACATTACCAACTGCCTCTGCCTGCCTTTAATATCTCTTCAATAATTTAATATGTTGTCTGACTCTGTGTGCTAAACTCATAACCTATCACTTATTATTTTACTGACCTGATGGCTCTGGCTCTAGAATCTAAGTCCGTGTTTGAAACCAAGTGTTCACACTTCATAATATTTTCTGTTTGGTCACATGGGTAATTAAAAGCATAAGCTTCTAATGAGTAACACAGGTGTAAGAATGGTTTTAGATCTTCTTACTGGTAGTCCTTGAATTACCCTGATCCAAGTTTGAAAATACAACATTCACAACTTTGACATTAAAATTACACATTTGGTGAATAAAGTATGTACTTTTTGGAAAGTCAAATTAGAAATAAAATCAATCGGTTAGCATAAGAGCCTCACGTAACTCTTTGATGTCAGCCTTTTCTGGTGTGCTATTAATAAAGGCCTGGGAAAAAATGTTTAAAGAGTACTTGGTACTTTATGAAATTATACAAGCTGCATTTTCTTACACTGTTTATAACTCTTGGCAAATGAACCTCAGTGAGCTGCCTTGTGTGTTCAGCCGAGACCCCAGTAACCTGCCCAGAGAGAGCTTGGAAGAAGTTTACCCAAACACTGCTGACCATCAGCTGATTTTGTGCTTTTTCTTGTGTACCTTTTAAAAAAATGCTGGCTGTGATAACTTCTGTAGCGTTGCTTTTATAACTGTAGTAAAATTATGATATAAACCTGACTAAACTATAAATATCATTACAAAAACGCATAAAGGGACAAAAACCAATTTGCAAACATTTCAGACAACAACAAAAAAGATTTTTGTAGTTGTGGAAGCACACATTTCCACTGCACATTTGGTAACCCCAATCATCTGAAAATGGTAAAATGGCGTTACTAAAATGAGTTAACCTATTAAACCTAGATTTAAATTTTTTTTTTTTTTTTTTTTTTTTATCTCTAGGATGAAGATCGAACAGAGGAGGACAACAGCAGAGTTGAGCCAGTTGGACATGCAGACACTGGTTTGGAGAATGCTACCAGTTTTTCCCTGGAGTAAGTTACTGGCAGAACACATTGTTTTAACGATGAATCTTGAGACTGAACATGGACTAGCAAAAAACTCAGAGTAATACGCTCTTAAGAAAATGGGGCAGTCTTTTTTAGGTCATGTGTCATTTTGGTTTTAAACAATTTGCTTCATGGACCTTTTTAAAGCAGATTTTAAACAGTTTAAAAAGCCTGTGTTAAAGATGAGCATCAAAAACTTGACATTTATAAGTGCTGATGCTACAGTAGATTTTCTGCCTCAAAGAAGATGCTTATTTGATGGAACTCTGAAAACTTGACAGAATGAATAGGGTCAGGGCTAACACAAATAGATCAACAGGCAGGAATTTCAAAGGGGAAAATCTTAATTCCTGTCACCAGTTCACAGTCTACTGGGAAGACGTGCGTGGGGGTCACATAAGTTATGTGGTCAAAAACCTCATACTTTGTGAATGGATGAAGACTGATGTTGTTTAGGAGTGGGAAGCTCTTCCTAATTGAAAAAAAAAATAAAATCAGTTAAGGATATTTTATTTCATCATGAGATACAGCAAGCTTGACCTTTTGCATTTCATTGCAAAGAGCTGATCCATACCTCACTATGGAATTAATGATATCCTTAAATTAAACCCTTTAAATCGATTAAACTTAAATTTTAAATAAAAATAAATCTGCTCCTATTATTTCTGAATTAAATTATGAATTAGGTGCAGAGGGTTTAAATGTTAGATAAAGATCATGGTGACTTCTATTAGGCAATACATGCTGAGTTTTACTCTGTTCTATATACAAAATCTGTTACATTGGAAATTCCAAATGCTGTTTGCTAAATAGAGTTTGCAGAACTTCTGTCCAACGTAATGCTTCTTGGTGTTGCTTTTGAGTAACTTATTGACTTTTCATCTTATGCTACTTCATTCTTTCTGTTTTGATATCATACTACTTCGTATATTTGCTTGAAGCAGTTGGTCCAAACTTCTGAGAAAATCAGGAAGCAGAATTGAAACAGTCTCTCTTAGGAAGGGATAATTTCCTTTTGTGTTCTGTTCTGCAGAGTATAACATTTGAATTTGGGATGGATTTTTTTGAAGAAAAAGGATAATAAAAATGAGTGCCTAGACCTTAAATGCGTATTTTGGAAAAAAGGAAGGTTACTGACTCAAGCAGTAGAACAAGTTAAACAGTGTAGGCTGGATATAAAAACTGACTTTTTTTTTTTTAATTATTTAAGCTGTGTTTCCACTTATGACAGTTCCAGGTGAATCACACTGATTTTCACTTGTTCTCTTCCTCAGCCCTCAATTTTATTTTAAGCTAATAGGAAAGTTGGAAAAAAGTTGATCATAGGGAGCCATAAGCATACCAATAGCAAAAGATGTCTTTTAGAGTACCTTTTGGAGGTGAAAGGCATTGGTTGATTCCTGTGCGCTGCTTTGCATACTAGTTAATGACAGCTTAGCCTTTATGTACAGTGAGAATGAAATGAAGTTAGCCTGTACAGAAACTGGGACAGGGAACATTGCCAAAAGTTGTAATGCTGGCAGCCTTAAAACATTGGTCCGTGTCTGAAGAATAATATGGTTTTGGCTGACGTGTCTCGGCTCTCCTGTTGTTGCAGTACTTTCTTGAGCTAAACAGCGGCAACAGGGATAGAGAACTTCCAGCTGTGTTGTTTAAAAAACAAGTTAAAAAAAAATCAGACATGAATTGAGGCATAGAACAAATGTAAAGGCTACCTTAAAAATATATTAAAAAAACTGAATGTGGAGGAAATCTAAAATAAACTGCAACACAGGATTTTTGTTGACTTCCTAACGATATGTGGTCTGGTTATTCTCAAACTCCAGACTGAGCATTGCAAACTGATGGGCCACCATCTGATCAAGAGCTTATTGAGGAAGTAGAAAATCTTCTACTGCTTTCATAGGGCATTGGTCTTGCTATTTGCTCCATTTCTAGAGTAAATTTGATTTGTATGCTTGTGAGAAACAAGCTTCTCAAAGATCTGTGTATATATATATGTAGTGCCAGGAAATGTGGAAAAAGTATGTAATACTAGAGAGAGGCATAAGCCACAAATTTAGATTGTGGCTTTCGTTCAGTTCCCTCACTTCCAGATTTACTGAGAGGTTTGGTCTTTGTGCATTATCTTCTCATTTGGGTATTTATAACTCTTTGTGGTTTATGGGCTATATTCCACCTTTCCAGATGTGGGTGTGTTTCAAATGCATCTGTAGATTTGGTCCAAATCTATTTCTAGAATTTTTGCATCTCTTTCTGAACCTGTACTTTCCTCTTTCACTTTTTCCCCTCTCTACAGCAAAAAGTATAATCGAAAACTAGATGTATAGTTGCTTCAGGAGAATGTCTGGTTGGTTTTGAATGTTATGGTTAAATTTTACTTTGAAATTTGTCTAGTAATGAGATACACATACAGCAATCTTCCAATAAATAAAATGGAATTATAATAAAACAAATTAGTGTGTTTTAAAACAGAAGAATTTAACCAACTAAAAATTTAATAATTCTTATTTGATTAAGGGCTAGTTATGTGAAAGCTAATGTTAAGGCTTAGACTGGGCTTTCTCGAAGATAAAAAAATTAAAGCACGGTAGTGCTATGATCAGCTTTAGGCTTCTGAGGAAAAATTGTATGTGGCATTTCAGGTATTTCTGCTCAATAGTCCAAACAGTTAACTTAAATTTAACTTTAGAATAAGGAAGGAATAAAAGAATATGCATGTGATGATGATAGCTATTTTTATATAGCAAACTAAGTTTACAAAAAATTTCTTTGATTTTTGTTTGGTTTATTAATTGAACTATTTTTGATGATTGATCTCCTTTCATGCCATCAGATTAATCTTCAGGTACGTAGCATTCAACAATGCTTTCATCACCATGACTTGATTTCTGGAATGGTTTTGTTTTTGTGTGTATGTTTGTGTGGGGTTTTTTGGTTCCTTCACGGTACATGTTCATATTCCCTCATTCATCATTGTCTCACAGTGATATGGTAAAGCTCGTAGAAGTCTCCAATGACGGCGGGCCTTTGGGAATCCATGTAGTGCCTTTCAGTGCCCGAGGCGGAAGGTAACGTATTGTGTAGGATTTTAATTGAATTGTAACTTGCTGTGTTTTATCTTAGTTGTGTTAATTTTTGTACTGTGTGCCTTTGCCTTCTGTAGAATATTGTATGTTTTTCAAAAGGCAGTCTCACTGATTAAGAAAGGAAGAGATGCAAGTTTACTGACTCTGTACTTGGATTGGACTGCATAATGGAAAGGCTCTGCTTAAGAGGAGTTAGAACTCTGGGGTTTCAATAGAGGTTCTGTTGTAATCTCATGGGAAATTGCAGTATAAAGACGTTTCCTTTTGGACTCTTAAAAATTATAATCTGCTGCTTTAATTCAGGTAGATATTTATGCAACATTTCTTTGCTGACTGTTTAGAGGCGCAAGTTCCCCAATAACAGCAGGAGTGTAAACCAGAGGCGTCCTACGCCTGTGCTTGGTAAGAGTGGAACAGAAAACAATCACCATGCTTTTGATATTTAGGGTTGTCCCATCTGTTGCGGTTAAAATGAAGTAGCAAAACCAGTTGAAACATTCTGGTTTTGGGGAAGGTGAACCTGTTTTATTATATGATAGGCTGGAACTCCTGAAGTTGGATTGTTTACAAAAAAAAGTGTAAAGAAAGTCCTTTACATGAAAAAATATAATGTGGGGGATTATATTTGTAAACAGAATACATATGTCTGATGCTTACTTTGTTAAAGTAGAGTTTTAGCATTTAGGGTCATTAACATTATCTCAGAAAAATAGCTTAAGTTTTGTAGCAATTAGTGGTGGATTTAAAGCTTTTAAGTATGTTGAAAAATGATAGTTCTTCAGGAATATATGCAAATTTTATTTTGGTGATGCATATTCTAAGGATACACTGTATTTTCCCTCTGTAAGGAAAAGGGGAACAAATACATATTTTAAAAAGTAATCTTTGATTACACCTGAAGGGGTGTTATGTTCTCACATGTCTGTCGACCCAACAGCAATTTCAGTTTAGTAATTAAGAGCAAAACTAACTTGCTATGCATATATATCTCAAATATTGATACCCTCTTTTCAGAAATGATAAATGTATTTTTCTGTCTATACCAAATACCTTCACAGTATTTTAAACACAGTATAAGAGCTTTATTTGCAGTTGTTACTTTAAACCCAATGCTTTCATAGCCATACTGACAAGTATTATGAGAAAATGTAATTTTTTTAAATTTAAGGCTACTTTTTCTGAGGACTGTAAGTATTAAGAACAAACTTCCATAAAGTGGTAAATTCTTCTTTTCACAATCTGAAATTTAGTAAATTCAGTGTAGGGAAAGAAGGGGCATGAGTGAAAGATGCTTCAAACATAAGCTCAGAAGTAAATCCCATAAAGTGGGAAATGGTTGAAATGTTCACACAGCTATCTGGGATTTAGACAGTGTGAAGGCCAAGAAAAAGACCTGTTTAATAATGTTGGCTGCCTACTAAGTACTTGTTTAATAAAATTGATGTTAGGAATGTGTATTTTGACATTTTGAATAATAATTTAAACTCAAGTAAAATTCAATTCCAGGATGTTAATGTGGTTGTCAAATCTGAGATGAAGCTTAAACTGTTTATACATAATGAAAGCATGTAAAATGAAAAAGCCATAAACACAGAAATAAAATATCCCACTATTTTAAGGATGCTAGCTATGTCAAGAGCTACAAAGGAGTATTAACTCTTTTTTGTTCTCAGTTTGGGATTATATGATAAAGTTTTATAACAGGAAAGCCAATTTTAAATACAGATGTTTAGAATGAGGACATACTTGAAAATCAAATTCTGTTACAAGGACAAAAAATATTGTATTACAATTTATCTGCTTTTTCTTTGTAATACTAGAACTCCCCTCACTGAAAAATGGATGGTATGCGCAATTGCTCTCTGAGTTTTTTTCAAACCTCCCCCAGATAATCTGCTGGAGAGGGGAGATATTTGGGTCCATGTCTTGAAAGTGTGGCGGAGCAGAATTGGAGAGAACCTCTGATATTTCCAAAACATTTCTCCCATGCTGTCTACATTGTGGTGGAAGAAAAGTAGAGTTCATTGCTTGATATTGATTATAAGCACTTGTGTTGTACTGCTGCTTTACTGTCAGCTGTGCCCACACCTCTACATGCTTTCAGTGAGAACAAAGACATTTTCTCCAGCAGCCTGTAGCCTGCGGTATGGGCAGGGAAAGGAATGCACCCAACTTCAGTTTTGGAGCACTTCATGGGGGGTTTTGTGTTGTGTTTTTTTTTTTTTTTCTTTTTTTTCCCCCCCTCCCCCTCCTCGTCCCCCAGCTTTTTTGAGCAGATAAGATACACTTGGTTTTCCTTTTGCTAGATTCAGAGGGAGAGCAGGTGCTTGGCAGGGATCCTCTTCTGCCTACTTGTTTCTCACTCTAGCACATGGCTGCTCTTTGTTCCTCCTCTGGCTGCAGAGCATAATGCTCCGTGCTACAGTGAACTAACTTACTTGAGCAGGGGATCTGCTCAGTAGAAACCTAAATATACAAAATGAAATACAGGACTCAGTTAAGACTTTGAGGGATGTCCAAAAAGCCTGATGTATCATATAACTTAGTCCATTGGTCCACTGTTGTTTTATATTTGCTTGGTGTTCAATTCCAGTTATGCTGTGTTTTCAATTATTTTTCTTCCAGTTCCTTTCTCTTGCTTTTGAAAATGTTACTTAATAGACAATGTTTATTAAATCAATAATTTTAAGAAGTGAAAAAGTGTAAAAACATACTAATGCAATTCTCCCTTTTTTCCCCTATGCAATAAGCAGCAGCAATCTCCCACCAAAAAATCCGCCCTCCCCCAAAGCAAACACCCCAAACCTCTAAAAATTATATGCCAGATCTATGTTCTTTATTTGTATTGAGGAAATATTTGACTTTTTCATGGTCTTTTGAGGATTTGGGTTTGGAGTAAGAACCTGTCTTCAGTATTGGCTTTTGATCTTGAACAAAATCTGTAAAGATCTCTGCCTCGTCTATATAGATGCTACTAATTATTTCTATTTCTAGTAAAACGGAGACTTTTCTTTTAAATGGGAAGAAAAAAATCTCTCCATAATTCTCTGGAAAAAGTAGTATTGATTTGTACAGACATGGTCAAACTTTCTTCTATGGATATGTTTGCTTATTATCCTTCTGTTTTTACCTCTAGAAGTTTATCAGTCCTTTATTGGCCTTTTTGATCATATGATTTGGTTAACAGTTTGTTCACCTTACCAAAATCGGGGAGGGTTATACATATTCATCACCTTATGGTTGTGAAGTTTTTCAAGATAAAAGTTTTGTTTGCAAAACCTGCTTGGACATTTTTGCAATGGCATAGATGCAGTGCTAAGCAGAATAGGAAGCATGAAAATGAAAGCAGAAAGGACAGAATAGAAAGTGAGTGAGTAAGTGTTTAGATAAGACTAGAGCAAAGAGGAAATGAATGAGAGGAAAGCATAAAAGGAAAGTAAATTCTAAATCTGTGCAAAATTGCCTTTAGCACCAATCCTTCCTCTTACTAGGTGCTCAGAAAGCAGAGCAAGCACTCAGTCCCTGAAGAATAGCATTTGAGAAATCCTGGCTGATGGGGGATGTTATGTTGATGCATAAATGGGGTTGTATCAAGCTCTCCTCTGCAAGCTTAATAGTAATTATAGCATAACTTACTGTTATATGATCTCTTCTACTTTTAAGAGTCTTTGAAATCTTCTTAAGCTCTATACCTTAGCTGCTCTTCTGAAATCCTGGCATGTCTGTCTTTGGAAGCAGGTTCAACTGACACAAAGAATATATGAGATAACACCAGAAATCTCTGTGAATAATGATATGGAAGTTATAGTCCCAAGACTACTGTGAAGTATACTTACTAAAACAGAACAGAAAAGGATTTGGATATTCATCTGAAAACCTCATTTGATGCAGAGCAGTATGTAGGGCTCTGCCAGCTGTTCTTCCTATTGAAGCATGCCACAAAATCCATAGAGCTAAAACCTGGCAGCTAAAAATATTTAATCTGTGTTTCTATGTTATATATCCTAAATGTCTTAAAAATATTAAGGAAGTCTCAGAAGAATTGGAAAAATAAAAGAGACTGAATTTCATTGCTTTTTGTCAGTTTAAATGACAAATTGAACAGATTTTACTAAAAAAAATGAAAAACCTCAAATGAAGGTAGGCATTGGTGTATACCGTACTAGAAAATTGTTTATATGTTTTTCTGTTCTGTAGTTCTTTTATTTTTTTTACTTTTAGTGGAAGTGCCCTTCATTTTCTAGAGTTTAAAAATCACCTCATATTTCACTGTAAAAGTTTTAGTCTTTTACTCAAGATACAAAGAAAACTAAAGTATTATCTAATGGCCATTGCCTACACTGAGAGTCCTTAATACCGCCTTCAAGCTGCCTCTCTAATGATCGTATTCTGTTTGATCATCTAGGAGGTGTGTGTTATCTGCATCTCCATTTATTCCTCTCCCGCATTTCCGACCTTTAAAGCCTCAAAGGTAGCCATGGTTTTCAAAAACATATGCACTGGGAGAAGATTCCCTGTGGTGCGAATGTACCATTCCCTCACTCTTTTAGCTGCATTCAAGCCTTTCTTTTTCTGATCTCAGCCTTTAAGAAGTTATATAAACTTAATTTGAAGTATTATTCAAGCTAAAAAGCTGAGGAGTAGTTACCAAAGATTGGAAATTGGTTCCGGACTTCAGGCGTGAAAGCTGATAAAGTTATTTTAATGCCTCTGCAGGAGTGCCGTGACGTCAATGTTGTGCAAAGGAGTTTATGTCCAATTTAGCATTGATTGGCCATGATAATTTAACTTGAACAAGTAAGCTAATTTGCCTACTCTGACCTCCAAATCTCAGGAAATTTATACCGTGTTTATGTTCCTGTAGAACTTCTCAGAGATCTTTCATTGCATGAAACTGCTACACATTGGCTTTTCAAACAATCGTTATTTTTGCCCCTTAATCTAGTTTTTGCCTTTTCATGTTAGTGACTTTACATAAACATCTAAATTGGTTATTTTCTGTTCTGTCTGATTTGATTATATTACAGTTAGCTTGCAGGTAATAGGTAAATAACTTCAGTGTGTACGTACAATGGGCGGTGATGGCCGAATCATATTCTAGATGCTCAATGTAATATTTTTATTACTCTCATAGTATTTACTGTCAGTTTTTATTAAGACAAATTATCATCATTTCCATACAGCTGGATGGCATGTGGGGAGTTCACGATTTCAAAGAACTACCCAGACTAACTCAGGCAATTTAGATGTCAATAAAACATTTGCTGCTTATTTCTACTTTTATCATTGGTTGTAATTGATACTGAGAACTGAAATGTTAACACATGTAGCTGAGTTTATTTTAATTGTATAATTAGAGTAATGAACCTTGTGGAAATACAGTGGTGCAAATGCTAATATAATCTAAGCTGTTTACATTCCCAGTTAGGTATTTAAAACAAATAAAAAGATTGAGTTCTGCGCTTTGATACTATTTCCCTTCTGTCCCCATGTCAGCTAACGTTAGTCTAAAACAGTGCAGGTACCAAATTTCCATTTATAATTATTGTTTCAACAGGGTTGTTAACTTGCAGAGTGTTTTGCAGAGGTTCACACAATATTTAATCTCATTCTTAAAGTTACAGTTTAAAACTCTTATAATGGAAGAATTTATGTTAGAAAATGTGTTGGCTTACTTTAACTGGACGAGATTAACCAAATTCACATGCACCCATATATTGGTATGCTACATGGTTGCATTTAAAAAAATATATATACACTGACTTTTGTATTTTATACTAGATTACTTTACAGGCTTTCAAAATCTATGTTTTCCTAATGTGGGAAATGTAATATTGAAACTGTAGTAGAGCTACATCTGTACTTATCAGGATTAATCGTGGTGGCATACGGCAGGGAAAAAAAAAAATCCAATTAGTTTTTAGGTTATTGCATATTTGCAATATCAGGTCTACTCTGTTTATCTCTAGTTACTGCAACAACAAACATTGAATTCCCATAATGCCTTTTTTAGAGTCATATTCTTACATCTAACCATATTATGCTGAAGAAATACTGTAGAAAATTGATAGGCTTTTGTCACTAAAATTTTCAGGAACATACATTTTCTGCAAGTTCTAGGAGAGTTTACTCTGCTATGCAGAACTGTATTCAGGAAATTGTTTCTGGAACTGTGTCTAAAAGGATCTTTTGCCCCATGTATTTATATCAAAAAATTAAATAAATTAAAAGGCACTGTGAGGATCCTGGTTTCAAATTCAACTCAGGCTGTTCATCCAGCATTGAATCTGTTCTCAGTGACTTTAGCTTTATATGCCTTGGTTAACCTAGCTCTAACATTTGTTAAAAAGCAAAATCCTCATGAGCACCATATGTTATGTCTGAGATGAGCAGTCTTGCATTAGTAGAACTTATAGCCTTTGTTTAATGAGATTATTTGCAATTTTGACTGGTAGTTTATTTATGCATTACATTATTTTGCCGTTGGCTAGGGTTAGTAATATTTTTACTAGATTTGAGAGCTTAGGTGAAGTAAATTTAAGAAATGACAAACCGTGCATAAGATGCATCTTGCATTAATAATTTAATATAACTTCACAATGCGAAACAGTAGAAAGCGGTTTCAAGAAAAACGCTATGCAAAAACCATTGATAGACCAATTACTTTGTAATCATAAGTACATGGAGACATTGGGATGAAATAATAATATTATTTTATATAGTGTATTATCATAGTATTAACTTGGAGTGTCATACTTTGTGTAGAATATGTTTTGATATTTAGCATATTGATATTTTGATATTTTTAATATATAACCATATAAAAAAACCACCTGTTGCAGTTATTGTGTATGGTCATGTGCAAGCATTGCACGCACATTCAAATTCTGAATTGTCTTTGGGCATTACAGAGGAGCACACCTGCATGAAAGTGCGGTTCAGCATGAAATGAAAGAAAAGAGAGAGTAGACACAATTATTTCCTCTCTCAAATGTAGCATTCCCAATTTTGTATTCGCTTGCTTATCTCCTCCCCATTTAGAGATATCCTCTTCAATAACTTCACTTTGGGGCTCAAAGACATTGTCTTCCCAGAGAAATTCAACAATTCACAAGTGAAAAAGTCACAAATGTGTTTTCTGACCATCAGTTTTACATGTATCAAAGCTATAATTCTGATAAAAATAATGTAATGAAGGCATACAAGTCTTTTTCCATTTTATCATTAACATTCATAACTGTTATTTTAGTGCTTTCTTGCAACTAACAATCTATAAAATTTTATTTTTTATAATTATTTATCAGTTTTAAAAATCTGAGACTGTGTTCAAAGCTTATTTTAGCCAACGGAAGAAAAAAGGGATTGAATCAATATATTTTAAATTTGTTTTGTTTTACTTCCTGTAACAAAATACCTTCATAATTATCAGCAAATTTTAGTACAATAAATGGAGGACAACATGGTCATTAAGTTAGAGTGTGACTTGTGGACTTTCATAAATTTTTTTCATGCAAACTATTAGAGGGTTGTGGGAAAGGCAAACAGAATACCACCTAAAATATCTAGATAATACAAGGTGTTTCACTACCTTGGTGATCAGAAAAAAAAAACCATGGAAGAATTGTTCTTGCTTTGGGAAATTTGGGCAAATTGGTTTTTATTTTCCTTTTTAATAGGAGATGCTGGGCTGTTGGAAGGAATCTGCAAAAGGCAGAACTTTCCAAACCCAAAATATATCAACTTGAGATGGGGAGGGATAGGACTAGGTACACACTAGTATTGGTTGTGGTTTTCAAGATTTTTTTTTTTTTTTTTTTCCTGAAATGCATGGATTCTAGAGAAATGATATTTTAGCTTTATGGAATCTTTCTGGTCCCTGTGCTCACCAGTGTTATTGCAAAGAGACATATTGCTAATTGCAGCAGCTGAGCTAAAGTCAAGCCCAATCACAGTTAGCATCAGTGACTGCACCCAAGTGGTCCATCGGGAACCAAGTGAGGGTGGAGAAGGTTTGCCTCTGATGGGACCCCCCAAACAGGTCAAAGGTGCAGTACGTTAGGTGTTCACAAAATACTCCGTATCGGTTGGAAACAGAATAGTATCACTTAAATGTTAATGTCTGACTCAAACTTCATTTGATGATTTGTGTTGTCAAAATGCTTTATGTTGTTTTTCTTCTCACAGTCTGTTTACATGTACAGATTCTTTCAACTTCGTATCTTAATGTCTCTAGGTGGTTCCAAAAAGGAGATATTACTAGGATCGTTTCTCTTACTCCTTCATCTGCCTTGTAGGAGAAAACGTATGACTGTTCTGTAAAATAAATGTCTTATTTGCATATGTTGATGATAAATTGGTAAATGAAGAACTTAAAGTGGAAGAAATAAGTTAAAGTTAATTTTGCTTTTCTGACCCATTTGATGAAGTGCTCAAGCACATATATAACTTTTGAGCGCATGAGGAGTCCTTTTAAGCATCATTGACTGCTCATTTACTTTGAGGTATGTGTGAACTGAAGTGCTATGATCACTGAAAGTTTTGTGCTAAAAGACATATGTGGTCTTGCAATTCCTGCCACGCAACCAAGTATTTTTCACGCCATGCCTTGAAATGACTTCTGAAAAAGTAACACTGTTGACTTGGATGATGTGAATTTGACCCACTGATACATTCTGTGGGATTTCAATGTGAAACTGATCTTCTTTAAAAAAATCAAATGCAGTGTCGATGCAAGAATAATCCTCAAGATTGAATCCTTCTTCAAACCTAGAGTTCAGCTATAGAAACAGCACTGACTTTTCACACTATCCTACCGGTACCTCAGAAATCCACTCTTCAGGATCCGTTTCATAATTTCAGGTTGAATATTTGTTTACCTTTTCTCTCTAAGAACGTCCTTAAGATGACACTGTGGGTAAGCACTAGACAGAGGTGACCAACTCATTGCACAGAGGCTATCAAATGCTAATTGTCTTCAGCCATTACTGAACCAATTAATTTAAGATAATATGCTGAATTAAAAATGGCATTTAAGTTTTTAATTTCCTCTTTTCTGTTTAGTAAAACAAGTTAAGGTTTAAAAATAAAAACATTTGGTTCTCGTGAAGTTCCCAAATCCTCTATCCATCCCTTCGTTATAGGCTGCTTATTATGTGAGATGACCCCACATTTCACTTGCACAAAAGCAGTACTGACGGCTGTGGTAGTCTCTGCTAATTCAGAAATTCAAATTTTAAGTTGAACCTGTTCAACTTCAGTTAACTAGCAGAAAAGATGCTGGCTCTCAGATGTGTGGTGCTTCCTGCAGCTTTTACTGCTCAGAAGTCTAGGCCCTTTGCAAGAATGGACATGCTGTCATCACACTGCCTGTTCATTCTTACTTTTAAATGACGTGCTTGATTCACCTAGGCTTTTTGTTTCATGGGTAAGAGATAATAACTCAGGTAATGCTTATAAATGATTTGAAACTATGGTATTCTACTTCAAGGTAAAGATGGTTTAAATTTTAGTTTCTATAGTGTTTATGATAAAATATTAAATCAATAGGATTTTCTGTGCTGCAAATTGTTCAAACAGTAGTCATTTGTAATCTTAATGTTCCAGAACCCTGGGGCTGCTGGTAAAGCGATTGGAGAAGGGTGGAAAAGCTGAACAAGAAAACCTTTTTCGTGAGAATGATTGTATTGTCAGGATTAATGATGGAGACCTTCGGAATAGGAGATTTGAACAGTAAGTGTACTTACTGCACATTACATTGCATTATTTGATCTTTAACACTGCACCTTGCAGTAATTTGAGTAATTTGAGTACACTAAGGGACATTAGTGGCTTTTAATTAGCCAAGCTACAAAAAATTCAGGATAATTATTGTAATTAAAGTATATGCACTTCTCATTGATTATCTTTGCACCTTAAAGATTCTTTCTTCTTGCATTGGTAAACTGTTTATCCTGAAATTCCCATATGACTTTTGCTCTCATGCTTGCAATGCATCATGTTCAGTATGAATGGACAGCATGGAGACTTTATTTTTAACATTTTAAAAATATTTGTGGTTCTGTATGTGTGAGAACTAAAGGTACTATATGCAGAAACTTCCTGGAGAAGTTTGAGAGATTGTAAATACTTGCTCAGTGGACGCCTGGACTTGGTAGAATCTTGAAATAATGAATAAGAAAGACTTAAAAGTGAAATCAGGTTGTAGTTCACACACAGATAATTGAAAGAGAAAGCAGAAAAGAAGTATGCAGAAAATGAGTGATTTTAAAGATGATGTTAATCTGAAAACCCT
Organism: Haliaeetus albicilla; assembly: GCF_947461875.1. NCBI lineage: Eukaryota > Metazoa > Chordata > Aves > Accipitriformes > Accipitridae > Haliaeetus > Haliaeetus albicilla. Next base: position 65,510,623 of record NC_091484.1, on the reverse strand, counting down.
AACATGTTGAGGGCCAAAGGAATATCATTTATTCTGATTGTCCTATACTAATATACATTTGAAATGTGTTTTTTATTTCTTTGACTCTAACCTGGATTGGAACACAACCCTGTACCATATGGTTGAAAGCAGCTTGTCTCTGCTTGTTCTGTGTTTCTGAATCACAATTTAAGTCTGTGAAGAGACTTGTTGACTTTGTGTACTTTGGATTGTGACCTAGAGCCCAATGTCTGTCTGTGCAGGATTAAGCATTTTTTCTTGTTTCTTAATGTTGTATTCTGAAAGACTACTAACTTACAGATTGTAAACTAGACTTTTTGCAAGACTGCATATACTCTCAGCGAATTCTGGAAATACATAGTCTTTGTATAAAGTGTAATTTTCATTCTAATAATTCTGTTGTCACTGTGATTACTGTTATCACAATTATTGCAGTTATCAAGGTTCAAAACAAAAGGACACTGCAGTCCTGCCATAGAACTGTCTGCATTTCAAGACTGTGGTTAAAATTTTTCCTTTTCCGAATCCAGTATTGGTACATTAGTTGTTAAGCATATTTAACCATTTTGTTGCCCTAAAGCAGTAAACCTTAGCAAAAAGCAGACCAAGTAGACTAGTGAACAGATTCAAGTTTTATGGTTTATGCTCGAATGCAATGTGTCTGTCAGCTCATGTTGCTTAATTAACATTAGTAATTATGCTTATAATGTCTTGTAGTCTGCCAGTCCTAATTTGCTAATTTTCTGTTCATTTTGAAACCTAGAGCACAGCATATGTTTCGCCAAGCCATGCGTACGCCGTTCATTTGGTTCCACGTGGTCCCTGCGGCAAATAAAGAGCAGTATGAACAGTTGTCCCAAAGCGAGAAGAACACGTACTACTCCAGCCGGTTCAGCCCCGATTCCCAGTATGCTGACAGCAAAACTATTAACAATTCTGGACTTCACACGTTACAAAGAATGTCTCGAGCGGGTAACCAGTCCGATCAGACAGACTCCTACTCGCAGCTACCTCATAGTGTGAATTCATCAGGGAAACCACCCTCGGGCCTGGTACCATCACCTCAGAAAGTTCTCACCTCCACTGCAAACAGTGGGTATAACACCAAAAAGATAGGGAAGAGGCTCAGTATACAGCTGAGAAAAGGTAAGGCACTAGTGCGATCCTCATATAGCATGAGGTAGGCGTGCATAGTATATGTACGTATGTCCAGTGCCACTGTATTGGGCAGGACAGCTTGCAGTAGCATGGGGGATGTGATGGGTTGATTTTTGAAGCCAAGGGGCTGAATTGTCCCTGACAGCACACCTAGGAGTCCAGCCGTGCACTCACTGTGTGCAGTGTGTTTGCAAAAGGCCGTTTTGAAGAGTGCTTTAACATTGTGTTCTGTCTCTCAACTAATGAGAGTTGTAAGTTGTAAGAGAGCAGTAAGTGCTACAAGTTCTGTTGGCCAAGACCCAGGGAGTGGTGAACTATTTAATGTAAATACATAAGCTAAAACAGCCCATATTCTGTACTTTACAGTTATCATGACTTTTCAAATTGAGTAACTGTTGTTTTGCCATTAGATTTTAAGAGTGTGTTGGATAAGTTGGTAAATTGGACTTTCTAATTTCCAGCTCAAGCTTTTCTTTATTCCACTGGGACGTGAAAGTCTTTGTTTCAGGGACTGAGATGTAATGGGATATTTCCTATCTTGGCCCTTATGCTAATGTAATTTGAATGGGGGTGAGAGACTATCTAAGGGCAGAGGAGAAAGCAGTGCATGCTTATCTCAACATCTGTGTTATATGTGTGCATGTAGATGCATTGGTACATCTGTGGAATTTTTATGATGTGTTAAATGTCCTAAATGAGAAAATTTGGTATTTTTGCGTAATTACCATCTAGGTGCTTTTAAGATAGTTTGAAGTATAATAAAATGACACTTAGATGCAAATATTTCTTAGCTCTTGGGAAATGATTTTTTTAAAGGATTATACATGCTGTAAGCTTTATGGTATTAAAAAGAGCATGTTTAAGGTTAGGTATAATTTGACCTCTAGCAGCAAGAATAGGGTTTACATTACACAGCAAAAGGTTTACCCATGTGACAGTATTCTCTGTGAACTCAAAGTGTGTTCCCATTAGGATATTGTATGTGCTTAGTGTTAATAATTTTTATTAATTAATCTTTTTATCAAAAGGTATCAAAGAGAATGCTTTGAACGGTAGAGATTTTACAGTTTCACAGGTACCAGGCTACTTGTCACATTATCATTACGCTTTCCTTTCTATAAACTTCACATGAACCACCAGATTGCTTCTTTCTGGTTGCTGAATTTTAAGCTCTACAAACTTGGATGACATAAGGTTGAGTTGACAGTTTGCTTCTGTTGTTGATGCTCCTTCAAGAAATTCTTTAGGCCATCAGCTCAGATGAGCCTGCTTGGAAAAACTGATTGTTATTGGCTGAGTAAGGAATCACTGTGCTTACAAATGTGTTCTGTCACTACAGTGATTTTTACCTATTTTTTTGTGTCTGTAGAAGCCTGTAGAAATATCACTTGGACATTACATAAAATAATTCTTAGCCAGGAGTGGAAATATACATTTCATATAATTTAAAGCACCAACAAATGAATATAGAATATGGGAACACAATATTTTTGCATGAAACAAATGTGGCATTATAGCTGCTTTTAAGATATGAGAATATAATTTTAATGTTTTATGGATTCTTTGACTGTGATGTGAGGTTACAATTTGGTCATCTTGCACTGGATAATGTTTCATAAATACTCTCCCTACTTCTATAATGTAATTTAGCCTTGCTGGTACCAGTGCATTGGATGGTTTTGGAGTGAAGGAGGTGCATGCTACCTGTTGATTGAAAGTGATCTATAAGATACTTTAACATCTAGTTCACACCAGAGAAATTTGATGGCTCTTATGCTAGTAAAAGCTTTGAAATCCATATCTAGAATATATTTCAGAAGTTTAGAGAGGATATTTGTTCCTGACAGTTCGCTTATATGAGAATACTACTTATGAAAAAATGACACCTAGCTCAGATTATAGACAGAGAGACAGAAACTATTTAGTGTACTGTATTTTATGCATGGTGATATTTAAAAAAAAATTGTGCATAAGGAAGTATACCTTTTTATTGTTGCTGTCTTTCATTTGTTAATATCCACTGTAGAAAGAGGCAATCCTCCCATTTTGGCTTTCATTTAATCACTCTGAGAACATACATGTGGAGCAACAAATGAAGCAAAACACTTAAGGATGCCCCCAAGTAGTTTGTTATAAATACGAGTGCAATAGGGATGTTGATTGTCTTTGATTATTTCTAATGAAGGATGTTGTAATAATACAGGCTTTATAGATATTTAACAAATGTGCTTTCTTTGTAGCTAACAGACAGCAGTTATTTCACCAATTACCATCATTAGATTAAAAACTCCTTGTGGGGTGCATTAAGGCATACAAGCATGTAAGGCTTCATCTTGAAATTCACTTTCGATTTAACCTGTGCATTCTGGTTAATGATGTAGTATATGAGAATTGACTCTTTTTCAATACAGACAGACCTTCTTCATTACTGCTGTGTTTCTATATATTGCATGAGCTTTATTATATAAAATGACGTGGTGAGATAGCCCTACAGTACGTGCTTCTGTAATTATGATTTCTTAATATTTATTGCTGTTTTGGCATTTTAAAATAACCTGAACTTTCATAGAATTTAGCTGTTTAATAAAGTCAGAAGAGAAGGTCAGTCATATGTTTCAGTCAATGCAGAATGTTTGTTGGCTTTGCTAAATGAAAATGGATATCTGTTTATCTTTCCTTAAAGGTCAGGGCCTGAACTTTTAGCATATAGATGTAGGGGTTATTGCTGATATTCTAATGCCATTAAGGCTGTATAACAGTCTAGCTTAATAGCTCATACAAATTAAGGTAGTGCAAGGCACAACAGTGAGCCTGTGTTTATATATATTTTGGTGTAAGCTGATACACAGTAAGTATAAATAAATAAAAATAGTTCTTCACAGCTAATATATGGAGAAAATAAGACCACTGATATAACACCCAGAGTGTTAGGACAAATTTTGACCTCATATACACCAGGACTATTCCAGAGTGTTTTTTCTTTGACTGCAAGGGTTTGAGACAATGCAATTGAGAGAAATTTAGTCCAGCACTTATAAATAACCAATTATACAACAAATGATTTTAAGGCTTAGTCTTTGAGCACTGAGTAACTCACAGCATTTAGCCTGATAGTCACTAAAGCATTCAAAAGACTGCTTTTCAATTGGACATTGTATTACTCAGATTTCATATATACTGGTTTTGATACCACTGTACTAAGACAAGCCTGAAGTACTCAGTCTTTAAATCAGCTTCATTTTATTTGATTGCCTTTAAGTATAATCCTTATTGCATCAGATCATTTCTATCTATAACTACATATTTGTCTAGCTAAATTAGATATATAATTCTTGAGGTAGAATGTCAAAACTGAACTCTTGTTTCTTAAGTTGGTCCTAGTTCCACCAAATATTTTGCCTGAAGTATTCAGTGCATCAGGACTTCAGTCCACATCTCCCTACTTCCAGAGAGCAATTTAACTACCGGCCATGGGAGTTGTGATCATCTATTCCTTTTTGGCCCAAAGAATATTTCTCACTTGCAAAATAGTATCGCTTCAAGAGAAAGAAACGAGTGACACAACTGCAGGATACCTTACAGGAGGAAAGTTGTAGGAATCACCAAGTCCATCACAGAAAGGGTGTAGCAGCTGTGTCTTAGCAGATGGCAAGTCCCAAGAGGGAGGAGGCACCTTTGAGCAGTGCAACAGAGAAGAACGGTTAAATTGTAGATGTGAGGAGGATTGTGAGGCTTGTTGCTCTTCAGGGTTTCTTGTTGGATTCCTGTTTGGCTTGCTGGCCCTTCTGTTGTTAACAATGCTCCGTTTTACATACAGAGCCAAGCTTAAACGCTGCAAGTCCCACCAGGTGACTGGGCATTCAGCGTTATGGGCCGGTGACACTCAGCCCTGCTGCACCCAAGTTTCTTTCTGCAAAAAGTCATCAGAGACACAAATAAGATGCCATGGACAGTTTGGGAGTATGTTAATTTAAAATGGCATCACATTTGCTATGGAGTAAAGCACATATTTGGAGGATTACTTGTTTTTCTTGGGTTTAGATAGCAGAGTATACAAGACAGGACACTGAACTTGTCTGTACGGTATCCTGCGTCATGTATCTGAAGTGTACAGATTTACATGCATTTTTCATCATACTCTCCTGTTTTCCCCCACAGTTTCTTGAGCCAGACTTTGAACTGACATTCTAAATTTTTATTTAAAATTTCTTTTGAAGTGATTTGTTCTCTTAGACCGATTTAAGAATTCCTGTTCAGATGCAGTAGGGGTTTTTGTAACTTTTGAAATGAAGCATGTAGATTCCTAAATTACTGAAGTGACCTTGAGAAATGAGATTCAGAAGTGAAGCAAATCATTTTGGGCATTATTAGCCACTGAAGAAACATAAACTGCATCAAGTTTCATCTTTCCATTTTTTAAAAACACTTCTGATCACTACTTTTTAGCAGGCTGTAGCAAAAAGGGAAGAACGTTTCTATTAGGTTGATCAAAGATCCTCTTGAGAGGTCTGAGCTTTGCTTGGAGAAACAAAAAAGTTGTTCCAAATCACTCAACTACATAAAAATGGGCATGCAATTAATTTGTCTTGATTGTGCATGTGACTGCAGAAGTTTTCTAGAGAGCTGAGCAGTCAGCCTTCTGAGCAGTCATTTGCATGTACAGTTACCCTGACTACACATACACAAATTCTGAAAATATGGGACTTAAACTAAGAGCAGTAAACTAATTTTTCAGGAAGTATCTAGAATGGTCTTGGCTAGTTTAGTGAAGCCCCTGACAATAAGGAGAACATATTTGCTGTTCAGCTCCTGCATAAGGTCCAGTCCTTAATAAAAACTGCTTTCTTATATAAAGCAGTAGGATAATTATTTCAGCAATCACCCATCCGTACATGGATCTCAAGAAATAGTCTACTGTGAAAAAGCAGGAACTTGAAATGCTTGGAAGGAGAGTGTCTGCTCTGATTATTGTCAGAGAGCTTTTTGCCCTTCTGCTTAGTTTTATCATAATGTTATCTCCTTATTCTGGATCATTTTATAATCTAATACTTTCATTAAGTGGGGATGCTTTATTTTGTAATTTTTGTGATTTTGTGCCGCAAACTGTTTATATGTGTAATCAGCCTCCCTTATTGTTTTAGGAAAGGGAGAGTGTGTTCTTTGTCTTTCATGAAGAATCTGTGCTTTTCCTTAAGGATCCTTTATTCCATCTGAGGACTGTTCACCCCCATGGATTTTCCATGTTTAGGTTGTTTTGAAATGTTCTTTGCTTCTCTTGCATAAATACTAACAAATGTGGTGCCCAATTGTCTGGTTATCAAACATTTTCCATTGTTTTAGAAGTGAGGGGTTTTTGGGTTTTTTTTGGTTTGGGTTTTGTTTGGGGTTTTTTTGTTTGGGGTTTTTTTTTTTGGTTCGTTGGGTTTTTTTGTTGTTTCTTTTTTTAGATTTTGGGAGATCTGTACTGAAGTACCTGAGAACTCATCTGCATTTTCTTAAATTAGAGGAGAAAGAAGAGCATGATTTATTTCTAGCTCTGCTTGCAGTCCTGAAAGGGAAGATAACTGTAAGAGAAGTATCATAAGAAGTTGATAGTGTAGGTCCTTTGAATGTTCCTTATTGGGTCTCTGAACTAATGTCCTTTTGAAGGGACATGAAAGTACTGGAAGCAGTGCAGAGGTGATGCTTGCTTTTTGTCTCGTGTTCTGGCAGTCTTTCTACCCAGCAGCACATTTTGCTGTTGAGCATTTAGACCTGCAGGTGGTTCTGGATGAGGAATGCAGAATTTTTCATGCAGAGGAGCCTTAGAAAGACAGAAACATTTTGCCAGACATTCTCTTTCCACAATCAAGGAGATAATCCTAGTGATAGTGAGAAATTAAACACTTCTTCACTGGGAGATAACAGAAAGTCTAGCCAATGCTAGTAAGATTTAATAAATTTTTTTAACATCAGTTTATTATCAGGCTGATGCCAAATAATATGATGATGTTCATTTTGAATATATATCTAATTAAATTACATGAAAGTCGTGTCCCGTCCACCACCCTCCCCCCCCCCACCTTAATGCTACTAGAACTTTTTTTCCTCGAAAACAGCAACTGAAGCATTAAATCTGCCCCTCTTCTGTTTGTACAACATAGTTCTTTTACTGTTGGAACTGCCCTTTTTATTCACCTAAAACTACTTTGTCTTCAGCTCAGAGCTGGCTGGGCTCTTGAGGGTAATGTGACCTTAGAAGGAGTGTTCAGCATCACATTCAAGAAAAAAGGGGAGCTCTAACTTGTTGAGAGAGCTGCTGATTTATCAAAGGACAACTAAGAATGTGAATTACACAAATTAGTGTGTAATTCTTAAATGTTATTATCACTCAGTGTAATTTGATAATTGTCAGAGACAACAGCTGTAGAGGGAGGAAGACGTTTTCTACCCTCTCTCTTCCTAAAATCTGTAAGAGATTAAGTTGAATATAGCTCAAATAATCTAGACCTTGCAAAGTAAAGCTCCTAGCTTTGAGTAGGATGACTCCCATGTTTTCAAAAAGATGGAAATTCCTTCTATTTTCTAATCGTGTCCTGGTTCTGCCTGTATTTCTGTCCAGTTTCCCCCATATTAGTATAAATCAGAGAGCCTGCAGTTCCCAGTTAACCAGTTCCCTCATTATTATAATGCAGTTTTATACCTGAAGAACTGAAAACATTTTAGCAGCAGGAAGATATTAAGATCTTATATGCATTTCTATCAACAGGAGAACTGAAATGCGTGGAGTAGAGATAATTAAATCAGTTATGTGTATAAAAAGAAAAAAAAATATTAAAATCAATCCAGTCACAGAAGTCATATTTATTTTTGGGCTCGGTTGAATGTATCCATTTATTTCCCAGTCTTGTGAACTTCTAATTTATATATAATAAGCATAGGAGTTTATGAAGCTGTATTATATAGCTAAGGGCAGCTATAATGCATGAAGAGTAAAATGAAGCAGAGAAAAGGGAAAAGGAAAATGACATCCAAAAGCTGCCTTATGCAAAACTGTATAGAGCAGCATAGCAAAAGTAGCCCAGTTCTTTCCACAGAAACAAGTAATTAAAATTTTCTTCTGCTAATATCTGGGCTCAGTGTGGATTTGTGGCATTCTGCTGGCTTTGGTAAAGGCTTTCTGGAGATTTGACAGCAGAAAATGCCACGGTCCAAATTTATATCCTGTGTCCATTTGTAATGTGAACATTTCAACTTCTGTTTTTTTCCATGGGGGTTTAAAGTGGAGTGTGTGAACCAGACATCTGTAATGACACTGTAATCAGGCTATGGGGATTAAGCTTATTAATAATGAAATATTGTCCTGGGCATGCAGTCATGTTCTGATACTACTTTAAAAAATTTAGCAGAAAAAACCTGTAGTCAAAGAGCAGTATTCAACACAGATCCTTAAAAATAAGAAAAAGATAAATTCCATAGAAGGCTGAGATGTGACTTAAAAAACCCTTAGACTTACACAGATCATCCTCACATGTTGCAAGGAGTTAAAGAGCTCTATGAATGTTTGAAGCATCATTAAAATTGTGAGGTCTCCAAGGTAAAATATGGATGTTATGAGATCTAATATTTTTTTCATCTCTGTGTAATAGCACTGATAAATTTTATATCAGCCTGAAAGTGGATGAAGACTTTCAAATTCAAATGTCAGTTTTTCAGCTATCTTGAATGCTGCAGACGGAAGGGAGGTTGTCTCACGATAGTTAGCCTAGAAGAATCGATCCAAATTTCCTGAACAATATGAGCTGCATGCAGTTGCTGTGTATACGTGAGGACTTACATTATGTTCAAGATGAATACTTTAAAAGGTTATGTCACCCCCAGCCCTGTCACCTTTGTCAATTTGCTTCTTAACATGATTACCATCTTGATAATAAAATATATTGTACTAAATTTTAATCAAATGTAATTGTGCAGATTTCAGAAATCTGTACACAGGCTACTGTTGACTATGTTGGACTCCTTCCTTTTCACGTGTGACTATTAACCTGCTGAGTAAAAAAGTAGCCTTATCAAATGAACACGGGGAATGGTAAGACAGAAATTAAGTCAGGCTTTAACCTCGTGGTGGGTTGACCTTGGCTGGACACCATGGGCCCACCAAACTGCTTTTATCACTCACCCTTCCCAACCAGAGAGCTGAGAGAAAATACAACAAAAAGCTCACGGGTTGAGGTAAGGACAGGGAGCTCACTCACCAGTTACCATCACAGGCAAAACAGACTTGACTCAGGGAAATTAATTTAATTTATTGCCAGTCAAATCAGTAGGGTAATGAGAAATAAAACCAAATCATAAAATGCCTTCCCCTCACCCCTCCCTTCTTCCTGGGCTCATCTTTACTCCCGAATTCTCTGCCTCCTCCCCTCGTCGGTGCAGGGGGATGGGGAATGGGGGTTGCAGTCAGTTCATCACACCTTGTCTCTGCCGCTCCTTCCTCCTCAGGGGAAGGACTCCTCACACTCTTCCCCTGTTCCAGCGTGGGATCCCTCCCACGGGGTGCAGTCCTTTCAGGCACGGACTGCTGCAGTGTGCGTCCCTCACGGGGTCACAGGTCCTACCAGAAAACCTGCTCCAGTGTGGGCTTCCCACGGGGTCATAGCCTCCTTTGGGCATCCCACTGCTCCGGCGTGGGGTCCTCCATGGGCTGCAGGTGGAGATCTGCTCCACCGTGGACCTCCATGGGCTGCAGGGGGACAGCCTGCCTCACCATGGTCTTCCCCATGGGCTGCAGGGGAATCTCTGCTCCAGTGCCTGGAGCACCTCCTCCCCTCCTTCTTCACTAACCTGGGGGTCTGCAGGGTTGGTTCTTTTGCATATTCTCACTCCTCTCCTCCGGCTGCAGTTGCATAACAAGTTTTTTTTCTCCCCTTCTTAAATCTGTTATCCCAGAAGCACTACCACCATTGCTGATGGGCTCGGCCTTGGCCAGTGGCAGGTCTGTCTTGGAGCCGGCTGGCATTGGCTCTGTCGGACACAGGGGAAACTTCCAGCATCTTCTCACAGAAGCCACCCCTCTAGCCCCCCCCACTACCAAAACCTTTCCACACAAACCCAATACAAACCTCAAGTGTTTCTATAGTTGTGTGTCTTTCACATAGGTTGCGTTCAGCTTCCCAGGGCTCGTAGCTGAGGACTGTTGCATAAAAGTTCGGCTTGTGTCTGTCCCCGTGATTTTATACAAAGGGGTATGTTGTGCAACGTTTAGGGACCATACCTGATATTGCCAAGTCCTAACTGCAGGCTGCCTTAGTGGGTCAGAATAAATGTAAGTTGGGCATGCATATGCCTAGCTAGCGAACATGAACTGTAGACATATCTTGACAACCGCTGAGATGTTTCAAATGGAAGTTGTAGATGCTGACACTCTGTCAGGGATGCTCTCTGCTGGATGACTGTCTGGTTTCATGCTAGATTAAGTGTCCTGAATAGACTTGATGTGCAACGGAGGGGGGAGGGGTGGGTTTCAGTGTAGAGTTTCAAAGGTTTTTGATGACACTGGACAGATTGCATCAAAGAGAGGATCATAAATCAGCCTTCTGCATAGTAGGAAAGCCTTCCGTTTGTCCTCTTGGCCTGTGAATCCCAGAGCTGGTGGGGTCCTAAGGTACACTTCAATAACCAGTTGTGGGCATAATTTCTCTGAAATACAAGCAAGTCTCATTTGCCATACTGACTGGACCCCCTCTCCGGATCTCTCCAGGTCATCTTAAATGTCTCTGTTTTGCTTCAGTCAGTCATAGCCAAGTGTAGTCAGTCACCCGGCTGCACAGCAGGACCTCAGAGGTGGCAGCCTGGCTCTGCTCCCTGCCTGCGCAGCAGAAGGTGGGTTGGAACCCAGCGAGAGCCAGGGTGAAGCCCCGGGGCGGAGGAGCTGTTGATGGAAAACAACCCGAGGTCCTCGGAGCAGAAGAAATGAGACCACTGAGCTCTGGTTCTGTCATGTACCGGTGTCCATAAGTGAGCTGACAAAGCCCCATGGCCAGCAGTGTCAGCCAACTGACTTTGCTGAAAGAGTTGCAAAAGAGGAAGAAAGGATCATTGACGAGATCCAGATTGACAAGGGGGAAGGCAGTGATAGGATATCAGATATGCTTTGTTCTGATTCCTTGTCACTCAGCTCATCTGAAATAGAAAGTTGGAAATAAGGCAATGACTTGGCAATCGTCAGAACAGCAAGTTGCAAAGAGGGCCTGCTGAGCCACCTGTGCCAAGACTCAGTGCTTCAGCTATAGTATTCCTATATATGCCTTTTTTTTTTTTTTATTTTTTTTATTTTTGGCCATGCAGTAATTCTTACGTCTTATATATGTATTTTCATGGATTGTATCAGTGAGGTATACATTCATTCTGCTGGGTAAAAATAACATGTAATATAAAATGTGCATTTTAACAAGTAACATTCTTTCTGCATTCTTTATGCAGGTACAGAAGGCTTGGGATTTAGTATTACGTCAAGAGATGTCCCAATTGGTGGCTCAGCTCCAATTTATGTGAAAAACATCCTTCCAAGAGGTGCGGCTATTCAAGATGGGAGACTAAAAGCTGGAGACCGATTAATTGAGGTGATGATGTGTTACGTGTTGTTTGTCTGTTTTGGCGTGAGCCTGCACACTAGTTAACTTCCAAAGGCTCTTGGTAGTTTATGTTATAGGAAAAGGTTTCATGCTTCTTTTTTTCCTTTTTTTTTGGCTTTGGGGTTTTTTTGCCTTTGTTTTTTTAGGTAACAGATCAAGGGCTGTGCATTTTCAGCACTTAAGTGTTTTAAGAGCTGGACCTGGACATACTATGAAGACATGAGTTTACATGTCCTTATGTGAATATAGTGTCACTGCTGTTTAGGAATAAGTTGAAGCAAAGTGATTGTTACCTAATAAGTGGCATTAAATCAGCATGGAGTGACAGACCAGAAATTAATGAAGATGTTGGCAAATATGGAAGACAATACCCTGAAAAGGTTTAGTGAGTTAACTGAAAGGGGCAGTATAAGAGGAGGGTAGTGCTACAGAGAATCAAGGCCACTTCTCTCCTGAGGGAGGATGTCCTCAAGGGAAATAAATTTCTCTTAGATAGGCGCACAGCAGAGATCTTCCTGCAAATCTAGCTGGAGTGATATAAGATGTTACCACCCACAGCTCTTCATTACCATCCTTCAGCCAAATGACACTGGAGGTACAGCTGAGACTGTAACTGCCTCTCAGATCCCTAACTTCACTTCACTGCAAAACTGGCAAAGTCAGCTTGAATTGCTGCTGGAGGATAGCCCTCTGTAATTACTGTAATTCAAGGTAACCCAGATATCTTGAGTAGAAGGGGACTGAGAAGCATTTAAGACAACGGTTATGGCTTCTCAACTGTGTGAGCTGTGATCATATGAGGGGAAGGAAAAAGTTGGTTTGCAGGCTTCTTCTGACCACCGTGCTCACTTGCTTAACACCGTTAGCTGATTTGCCTTACATTTCCAAAATATTTCTGAACAGGCAAGCCTGAGAATACCCTATCTTTCTCTGGTTTCTCCCTTACTCAAGTTTGCTCATGGAGTGGGAAATTTACCTGTATGTATTCCATACCTCTCTGTACTGGTACGTGGTGTATGGAGGCCAAGGGGTTGAACAGCTGAACAAAGGCAAAATAAAGAGCAACTGCTCCAAAGTTATTTTTGGGGAAAAAAAAAAAAATCTACTTTTGACACAATTTGTGCAAGATATATTTGGAAGATAATGTATAACACTAAGGGATGTGGAAACAGGACCAGTTTTGGATCACACATCTATTTTGCCAAAGGATTTTTATGCAGAAATTCTTGTAAAAAATATTCATAGATGGAATTAGTTGGCTTTAGAATATACTGGAGTATACAGTTGCTGCTAAAGAGGAAGGAAATATAGTTGTCTTGCTTCTTATTTGTATTCGTATGTAAAGAATGCATGTTCAATTAGTTCTATTAAATGGAAACTATACTGAGCCAATAAGCAGATTGCTTCAGTGAGGTTTTCTTAATACTGTCCCATATGATTCATGTGACTTTTTGGTATGAATTTCTACTGTTTTCCTGTTTTGGAGTCTTATCACTTTCTAATATTTCCTTTGGCACAGGTAAATGGAGTTGATTTAACAGGCAAAACTCAAGAAGAAGTTGTGTCCTTGCTGCGAAGCACCAAGATGGGAGGGACTGTTGGCCTTCTGATTTTTCGACAGGAAGAAACATTCCATCCAAGGGAACTGGTGCGTAAAATAGAAAGCAGCTAAGAGATTTAGATGAGTATGAGCAAATGATTTGATCTTGTCACCTGCTAGTAAACATGCATGGCCAGCACTGAATATAAGAAAAAAAACCCAAAAAACCCACAGCTATTTTGCTTTATTTAGAACATTTTACATGAATGTTTTTTATTCTCTTTGAGATCTGCTATTGGAATTAAATATTTGTTAATAATGTACAAGTGAGAGCTTTATTTTGAGTGAAAATGTTTATTATAGAAGAAGCTATTGGATGGACTTTATTTGGATGCATGCAGAGAAGTAGATTACATCATATCTCTCATGTGGACAAATCTATGTTTGAAAGCCTGCCATTTGTCCTACTACCTGCTCACTAAAATATTTCAGAGCATATCATACTATGCCAAAACAGAATATGTAAATATCTATCAAAAAGTGGAATATATAAGAAATAGTAGCCTTTTTTGAATATAAATGCAATCTCTGTGGAATGGAAACCCTGCAGTTATTAATTTAGCAGGGTAATTCAGAAAATGTTTCTGAGGAATTTACATGAAATGGAAATAAAATAATGTTTCATACTGTACCTGCTCCACTTGCATAGTGTATAGAGGTATTTGTCTGATAATTATTCAAGATAATTTTTGTTATGAAAAGGTAGACTGTGAATGTAGCAGTCTTACTTTGTTCTGTATTCAATTAAACTGCTGAAGTTATTTATTATTTGTATTATTGTAGCTATATATAGCTATAAAAATAACTTATTTGGCTGCATTGTCATGACAAGATAGACAAACATAAGCAACAAATATAAGCATGATGAATAGATTGCTTCATTTTTCTATTGGATTTGTGTTATTTTGAATGCAAAGAGAATGAATTTTTGTTTGGCTATTTCAAGACGTTGAACACTAGCCTTTTACCTTTCAAAACTACAATTAAACCTAGGAAGCCAAAGTGGCAGGGAAGGTTGCAAACGAACCACACTTTTACGTTAATATTCTTGGAACATGACTTAAGGTACTGAAGTGAAAGTTGCCATAAAATGAAGAGAAATTAACAATTTCTAATGGTATTATGCCCTATCTTATTACTGGAACTGTGAAAGCAATCTGTTTATAAGTTCCTATGATGTAATTTTCACAGTATTGCTATCTTACATAAAGGTGAATGAAAATGCTTTTAAAGTTTTCTAAATAAACTTAGAAGTAAGAAAATGTCTTAATTTTGTGTATATTATTTCTATAGTAAAATGAGGAAGTTATAATGCATAATTTAACACAATATTTTGTTTAAATAATTGTAAACAAAGATACGGTGTCAGTAATGCAGAGATTTAGTAGTAATACTTGATGTAGTTTTAAAAATAAGAGCAAATCAGCCCCTTTAAATGAGTTCAACCTCAGTAGCCTCCCTGCTGCTGCTGAGGCAATACTCTCTCAGCTATTTTGGCAAACACCAGCATAGGGAAGCTAGATCTCATCGTGGCAGTGTCAGGTAGTAGGTGGGCTCTGCGCTATGTGGTCAGACATCAGATCTGAACTGGTGTACTTTTCTGTAGCTCCAGTTGAACAAATGATACTGTGAGGATCTGACAGTACATGTGTGTGGTGATCCTCTGTTGCGTAAGGATTTGTTTGCTTGCATTTTGACATGAAGGAATGTTAGGTGAGCTCTGCTGACAGCTGTCAAAGAGCAGGAGCAGAATTGCTGGGGAAGGTGTTGAACTAAAACCCATCATAAGGGCTGTTCTTTCTTCTCTGGTAAGAAATAATCTTAAAAGAAAAAAAAAAAAAGTCTTTTCAACCAGTTCCTCTCACTGTCTTTTACTAGCTTTATGTAAAAAAAAAAAAAAAAAAAAAAAAAGAAGGAGGGAGGGGAGTGATCTGAAATCATGTCAGTTCATCTTTTTCACATGTAAACCTTCTTTGGCCTCTTAGGAACAATTTGTCTTTGCATCCTTCCCCTATTTCTGTCATATTTTCTACG
Source organism: Haliaeetus albicilla (assembly GCF_947461875.1). Taxonomy (NCBI): domain Eukaryota; kingdom Metazoa; phylum Chordata; class Aves; order Accipitriformes; family Accipitridae; genus Haliaeetus; species Haliaeetus albicilla. Next base: position 65,495,218 of record NC_091484.1, on the reverse strand, counting down.
TTTGTATGCTTTAAATATTAGCTGAATGAGATGGGTCTCAGAAACCATATGCATGAAATCATGTTATTTGATATTATCCATCTCATAAAGGGCAGGACTTGCTGTTGCTTGCTGAGGAGCACTCAGTATTAAACCCGTTTTTTATTTGCCAACATTTGTACTGATAGTAATCCCAATAAAAGAGGTGTTTAGATTTTATGTTTTGGGTTATGGCTTGTTGAATGACTTTGGAAAAGTTACTTATCCTTGGGTTTCTTTATAAGTAAAATGAAGATAATAAACTTTCAGGAGAGTTGTGGAGTTTTATGTCTTTGATGTATGTTGCCGTTATTGTCTGGAAGGGACCTACCAAAATGTGTAGTGGTAATTAAAACTTACGGGTATGTTAAGCTGAGTCCATTTAGATTAGTGTGGGATCTTTGTAGCTTGTGTGTCAGGTTAGGGGGTGTGTGTGATGGAGAGCCATCATCCAGTGCAGCAGATCATGATAAAAGTGAGTAAAATGTGGAAGCAGGGAATAAAATCAAATTGGCAGGAGTTAACTCTTCTAACCAGTGAGATCTGGAAGAAGGATTATTGCTTCCAGAGTTACCCAATGCCAGATAGGTAATATATTAGGGCTTGTCTGCATCAGTGTGAGGCAGATTGTCTCTTAAAAATCTTCCCTCCCTGCCCCCTTCCTTTATGAAAGGGGTGAGGATTACTCTGGTTAAGTAGAGCTCCTGTTATACTGTGGTTACTTCACATAACCAAATATAACTTGCTGCGAAGGTTTTTCTTAGAGCCTGCTACTGACTATGTGAATCCACTGAAGGATTGTCTTGGGTTATTTAGCTTTTGAGCTAAATTCTTGGTGTCAGCAGAGCTGGCTGGCAGAGTTAGTCTCCAGTACCCTACAAGTTAATACATCCATTGGTACATGTAGGTCCTTCACATGTTCCTGGTAGTTGGCTCCTTTATCATTTTGTTCTTATTGCTTGTTGGCTGCAGGTTAAAGCTAACTGGATGTTCGTGTTACTCCATTGCCACTACATTTTTGTGCTTAATCATTTGAATCTCCTGCAAAACAGCCCAAAGCCAAAAAGTCCAGTAAACTCTAGCATTTCATTTTGGCCCAGCTGAATGGAAAGAAATAGCTGGTTAGCCTGAAAGCGATCATCCCGCCAGCAGCAAGGTGGCTCCTGGGTGCTGAAAGGGGTTTCAGTATGGGTGGATGTGGGCTTGGAAGAGTAATAGTTCCTCATGTGTGTTTCCAGAATTGGTTGCGGGGCGCAGAAAGGTTTTCCAATGATGTGTGTTTGCCTTATGTGCCCTGAGACACAGGTGAGGAATGTAAGGTACAGGAGGGTCCCATCTGTGGTGGACTGAAAGCACCCTTCTGTCCTGGAATACCCAGTGCTGTAGTTCTGGTTCATCCAAACACGCTCAAAAGGGAAATCCCTTGTTAAAATGAGAATGGATGTTTTAAAAAATAGGTACTTGTTTAAAGTATTTGGAAGGGTTCATCTGGAATTCTGAGGTTGTTCTTTGAAAAGTTCAAAGCAGAAGGGAAAGGCCAGGGGAGAAAATCCCTGACTGAGAACGTTCCACCAGCCAGAAAATGGTGCAAGCAGCTGTGATTCTTCCTTGGCCAGATAGCCACCTCCCTCGTAGCCAGATAAAGTGAGGTGCACTGGCCTAAGATTGCTGGAGGTTATTTATATTCACCTCTCATTTAGTGTTTGCTTAGACAAATTTGAATCAGGGGTGTGACGAACACCCTTTATTTTTCAATTACTACTTCACATCAGAATTAGAGCTCTTTGTTTATCCCCCTGCTGATAGATAGTATATGTCGTACGTAGTTGTGTTCTTATTTTTTTTTTTTACTTCCTTTAGAGTGCAGAACAAAGCCAGTCACAAATTCCAAAGGAAACGGTAAGAGCTTTGTCTTTTCCATACTGGAAGACTCCCAAATGTTTTTAAATTGATATGGCACTTTTCCATCAAAGTTTCACAGATCCTCCTTTCACCTTATATACTGTAGATGGCTCTCTCTAGCTTTACATTTTAAATGCATTTTTTAATGTAATTTCAAATACTCTTTGAATATTATATACAATTCAGTTAATATGTGTGTTCAAGTGTTATTTGAAATTACATCTTTTATACACAGCCAAAGGCCTAAAGTTGGAATGATAAGAGTGGGCTGTTAGCTTGGGTTACTTGTTGAAACTAATTGTTTAAATCATGATTATATGACTGAAACCTGAGATACAAACACAGGAATTAGAAAGTTTGGATTTCAGTCTCAATTGTATCCTCATAGCAAACCACTGTTTGTTAGTTATTTTTAAGAAACTATAGGGAAATAGTACCAAGTTTAACCCTTTGAAGCCTGCAAGAGGTTTGTATGTTATGTATCAGTGAGGCTGTATATTGAGATTGTGTATTGTTTATATACATCATTTTAGTCACTGGAACAGGATCAGTCTTAATACACATTATACTAATATATGTAAAAAGTTTTTCTAAACTAAAAGGTTTATTTTATGAAAATTATCAAAGGATATAACAATAATATATTACCTTAAAGGTATACTGTATCTTAGTTAAAAGCATACTTCAGGAAGCTCTGTTCAATTAGGTACCTATTTCAAAATTAAATAATAAATTAGATTATGGAGAAATTAAGAGGATTCATGCTGGGATTTGAAATTAGTGAGGCTCTGAAAAACAGAAAAAGCTTGTCTAGATGATTCAGAATGCCTTACCAGCAATGGTGAGGTGGTGTCTGGGGTAAAAAGAAAGTCAAGACTAGGTAAAAAGATGTAAGAGCCATCTCAGTGAGATAGTCAAGGGTACATTGGTTGATACTATTAATGTTTCAGGCCAATGGAATGTAACTGCTAAAATGGGTGGGTTGAATGTAGCAATATTCACTTTTATCCCTCCAGCTTTTGATGTCCTACTAGTCTGAAAGTCATCTGCATAAGGGCTGTGCAAAATCGTGGGTGTATCATTGTTTCAGACATGCCTCACAGTATCTTTTTAGTACATCTCAGTAGAGTATGTATGTTTTTATCTTCATGGTTTCTTACCACGTACTGCTGATATGTAAGGAGATCAAAGATCAAAGCCCAGGACAGTATTTCTGCCTGTAATTGAATACAATTGAGAGTAAGTAATTCGTGGGTGCAGCCTTATAAAAGTGTCCTGGTTTTAGGAGCTGAAATTCTGCCCCAAAACTTCATTAAGATTAGGCAGATTGCTACAAAGGTGTTTATATAAATCAATTGCTCATCTGTTGCAAAGTTAATGTTTTGTAGCAAATTCCATGGTGAAATCCTTTCTCTGCCATTTTTGGGACCAACAACCTGACTTCATCTAAGGAAAGACCAAAAGAAAATAAGTATCTCATTTTTTCTCCATAGATGTGAGCTAAAAATTGCTTGTTAACCAGGGGATTATGCAAGAGGGACAGGGAGGGTATGAGTAGCTAGGGATTTCTGAAAAAACAGCCAGAAAGCCCTAGCAAGCCTTGGAAATAAAGAATTAAATTGGGAAACATGCGGAGATGTACTTGGTTAGTGGGGGAATGAAGCTAGAAAGCTGGTCAATACAAAAATGTTTTTTGCATAATGTATTGAGTTTTTCATTCATTATGGGGTGGGGTTTTTTTGTTATTCATTTGAAGACTCAGAGCAACAGTGATCAATAGTAGGAACAATAGGTCTCTTTAAAGTTGCCTTTTCCTGGGTGGGAATAAAAAATGGACCAAATGTGAAAGGTGTCAGTGGATATTTATAATGCACAATGCTTTTGCTCTTACCTCCCTTCTTCCAATTGACTTTGCTTTGGATAAGTGTGATACTCCAGTTTTACAGAACTAATTTTCCTCAGCTGCACATTAATAATAGTCACACACTTTTTATTATTATTATTATTATTATTATTTTTGAAACTATTTTGCATTGCTCTCCTTTATTCTCCTTGGTTCTGCCTCAATCCCTATTTATTTCTCCTCTGTGTACTTTTCAGGTCTTTGAGATTTCTAATCTTGCAATTTTTATTTCTGTGCCTACTCTGATCTTTGTGCTGTTAGTTGTGAGGTTTTAGTCTCCCAAGTGTCAAGGACTTGATAGTAGAAAGCAAAGTGAAAAAAACAACAGAAAAACCCATGATGAAAGCAGGGAAGCTATAGAAATGAGAGAAGTGAAATACAAGTCTGTTTTTAATTTAAAGGCAAAATGATTGTAGGGTTTTTTCGTTGTTATGTCTTTGTGAGGAAATAGAAGAAAAATGCACCTTTGAAATTAAAAAAAAGAAGAAAACCCTTGAAAATGGAAGGCCTGAAATAAAATTTATATGTAGACCCCAAAAGAAAAAGCCTAATTTATCAACACATTATTAACTCTCAGGGGTCACATTCATGTCACTGTTACTTTGAAATGGTTTACAGTAATATTGTGGCACTTGGATGCAGTAGTTAGAGTCTTCATAGATGTAATAAAAGAAAACCTTGAAAATTAGGTTTTTTTAATTTATTTGTGGCCTGAAATCCTTGAGAGAGTTATTTCTTACTACCCATGTAGGAAAGCATATGACTTCATATTTTGCACACCATTACAGAATACAGATTCTCATATTCTCATTCTTGAAATTCTATATGAGGAGTTTTTGTAACTTGCTAAGCTTGCAGAACCTAAGCTTTGCTCTCCAGTTATCCATAAGAAATGCAAATTGCAAATGCAGCTTCAGCTTCTATCCAGTAACTGTGCCCTGGTGAAAACAGTACTGCTGTTTTTACCTTCTGTTTTGCTGACGATCGGAACAGGCGCTCCGTTTACTCCTGAAGCAAGGAAATCTCCTGTATCTTGGTTGAAAGATTGTTTCACCCAGCCACGAGTTTGTGCCATTTGTATAGCTGATGGCAATATGGAACAGATGCACCTATTTCTAAACATGGTGATTATTTGGAATGTAGGAGATTGACCGTATATATGAAAACTAGTAATTTATCATTATTACATTTCTGTTTCTAAGCATAATTATCTTAATCTTGTTACAGAGCATTGAAATGAACTGTTAATTATGCTATGTAAAACATCTGCCAATTAATTTTTCCTCATACTCTTTGAAAGTCAATAGTGTTTCAGTAATATTTTGCTTTTACAATTGTCATTCACTGTTTGTTTTCTGAATTCAGAATGAGCAAGTTAACTTTCATGTAAGCATAATGCTAGAAAAATAATAATTATCATATAAGTAAGTATTTTCTAGGGAGTGTTATCTGTTGGTAAAAAGAGATTCAAAGTTAGGAGTCAGGATTTCATTTCATGATTGATGCACTCAGCAGCATGGGAAAGCTTCAGTTTTCTGTTCTCATTTGTTTTTCTGTCAAATTGCTGTAAGTGAGCAGAATGTTACGAATTTTAGCGAGTGCAGGATTCGTAACTGACATAACAGGAGTGGTTGGTGTGTTGGAACAATATATAAATGTTTAGCAGCCCTGGTAGAAATTGCAAATGGGATTGCTTTTTATTTTCTTCTGAACTTGAACATCTGATACTCCTGCTATTATCTAAATTTCATTTTAATCACCATGTTTTTTTCAGAATTCAAGGATAATGTCATAGCTAAAACTATCAGCATTTTTGGGTTCAATTGCTGTTCTTGTCATAGACTTTTCTGTGTGATTGTGAGTAAATTAGCTAGCTACTCCTTTTAGGCAAGAATTCATCACCTATAGGAATGGGGTGATGCCACCAGTGTCAGAGGCATTTTGTAAGAACTAATGCATAACTATTTTTGTACACTTCTTCTTTGCAACTTTTTGTGTTATGCGTATGAGAGGTATACTAGCAAATGCCTAGAAAGGCATAATTTATATTGATTAATGAATGGAAAATTCTTGGATCTTAATCTTGGGGAAAAAAGCGCTGTCAGTGTTGAGCTTTAGGACGTTGGTGTTCTGAGTGTGTGTGTTTGTTTTTTACTTCTGGTGAAAAGCTCTTTGTATTACTTCAAGATACGTAGTCACTGGGTACATATCGATAACTGTTTTTTAAAAAGCTGTAAGTTAAGTTCCCACCACTTCATATTTAATACTTACACAGAACTTCAGCTTGTGTAGCAGCTTGGTATCATTCAGCTGATGCAAATCTTCCTTCACACAGAACCTTCTTTGGAGAACAGTTTAGAGCTTCATCAATTTCCATTGCTGCAGTAGGTGATCCAAATGTCTAAAAACTGAGCTAAGATAGTACATTGACTAATATCAGCCTACATCAACAGCAGTGCTGATATCATTAGATAAAGAGTGATTTTATCAGAAGAGAAGTTTGACTGATGATTAAGCTGATGCTGTTATTTCCTCCATGGTGTTTAGGAATACTGCAAATAACTGGTGCTGATTATTTTTATACCTTTTTATCTTCTAATGGTGTGAGGCATAGGGGCAATTACAATATTTTAAAAGCCTTTTTTAGTGCTATTTTGAGTGGTTTCAGATTATATTTTTAATAAAGTTACGACATAAGAAACAGGTCACTGGCCATATGAAAGAAAGAGGTAGTGAATGTGTGATCTACAGGATACCATTGTGTTTATAGTCTTTTACAGTAGGAGGTACTCTAGCATTGAATAGCGTGTTCTGGGGCATTAATGAGTAGAGCTGAGACATTAATTCCTAGTGAATAATTAATACAACAGTTGAGCGACTGTGTTTGTGAATGCTCTTTGAGTAGTCTGAATTTCGTGGAACGTTCAGTGGTAATCCACATAAACTTCTGTGTAATGCTGTGCTTGGGACTGACCCTCAGGCTCATAGTTTTGACTCCATTACCTGCAGGTGATTTTCCTGGGCTACAGTGTGGCATGCCCAAGCTGGCTCTGTGCAGCACTATGGGGCAGCTTTAGCTGTTTTCTCAAAGCTTGCGTTGATAACACTTGCTGGCCAATTGCCAGTTTCGTGGAAGGCAATGTACATGTCCTTCCACTGAGGTTTTGTAACAGGGCTGCCTCAGTGCCACCGTTGCAGAGTCATCCTGAAGCCACACTGGTGTGCACATCATTATTCACCATTATTACACTATTTCCTACATACTGACCTTACATCATTTTGGATTATGAGAGTCGACTGTGTAAGGCATTTACAATTCGAACAACGGATTCAGGGTGTGAGACCGAAAGGGGCCACCAGGTCCTTTAGTTGGTCATCTGCTAGCACAGGCAATAGGGTCATCGGGTTCTTTCAAACACTTGTCCCAATTTGTGTGAGTGCGAAGTTCACATTGTTGCTTAAAATTCCTGTTTAAACCTCTGGAAACTCATTGGGTGTGTGCAAAGCTTGTTTTGCTGCGCTGTTGGCTTTAGACTCTTGGTGTTGAGTCTTCCTTGCTATTAAATCCAGGGAAAATAGCAAGATGAAGTGGTTTGCCACTGTTGCCTGAAAGTCTGCAGCAGAAGTAGGAGTAAGACACAGGTCAGTCCCAGTGCCCTGTGGCCCCCGTTGCCTCATGTGGAACGTGTTTCTCGCCATGGACTTCTACAAAGGCATTCTTTCCCTTTCAACTTTGTTCTTCTGTCTGGCTTTCCCAGACACTCTCTATCTGTTTCTTTAGTCTTTCAGGTCTTGTACATCCAATAGGCCAGTGAGACAAGTAAAAGATTTTTAGGGAGCTGTGTCGTTAGTGTGTTGGGCATTGCGGTTTTTCTTGAACAAGGGATAGCGCAGAGCGCTGTAGCTTTATAGGCTTCTTTGGCAGAGCAGGCACCTGCTGTGTATCTAATCCCTTGGTTTTCACTTCTCTAGGATAAGCATCTTGTAAAGAAAAGGGGTTAGTGTTACAATCGCGTATTTGTTTCAGAACATACAGTAGCAGCACAAAGTTTGAGTAAGAACAACAGTTTGGAACAGGGTATGTTGGCCTGAATAAAGTACAGTCATTATGGTAACAGCAACAGACTTGTCCCTGTGTGAAGTTCTGAGATGCATAACCAATAAAATATTTTTAGCGGTCTGATGAGTTGATTTGAAACATAGAATCTCAACTGCTTAAACCAGTTTCTATGACAGCCCAGGTCAGAGTGTTAGCATTAGGGAGAATAATGTTAGCATAGGCAAGCAATGGCCGCCTTCTAGAGATAAATAACAAACACGTGGATGTTCTTAAACATGGGCTTTTGCAAAGCTTTGATTTTAATACTAAATGAAAATCACATGCTAGAATTTTTGTGCTTTGGAAAACATTTAATTTTTTCCTAAACCATTTTTTAATCCATCAAAAGCATTAAACTGAAGACATTTTTGAATGTGGAACATGTTTTTTTGATACTAAATTAAATCCTTAAAATGGACATAACTGGAAATATAATGGGCCTGTTTTGCAGTATTTTCGTGAGCTAGCATTTCTGCATATAAATACGTACCAAAGTTAATCCACATATAATATGCAAAAAACTTCTCCTTGATGGGATTAAAATTAAAGCAGACCACATTTCCCATAAAATCTCAGAATTCAGATGTAGGTTTTGATATTTAGCAGCTGCTGTTTGATTTGAACAAGAGTGCAGTCTTTGCCAGATGTGACATATTAACTTAGCTAATATGAATAATGAGTCTCAGTGTATACGTGCAAATAAGATTCATTAGTGTTTATGTAACATATGGGAGATATTAAAATACTTAACCTAGGAAGAGTTAGAAAAAGAAAGCAAGCATAAGAATTTTAGTTGTTTAGTTGGCTTAAGCCCTGTATCATTTTATAATTAGGTAAGCAGACACTTCAGGCCCTCATAACCTGTAATGCAACACATGATTGTTTGATTTGGGGAAAAAAAAAAAAAAGATAAAAGGCCTTGTTGTATTTCAGGAGCAAACCGGGCTGGAGTGTGCATGTCACTGTTGGATCAGTAGCCAGGCTTTTCTCTGCCGGAGGTCCGGTTTTAAATCTGATTGAGCTGCTGTAGTTATTTATCTTCAGTGCCTATCCACGGCAGGATGCCTTAGCTCTCAGTTATTCCTCCAGAGGAGAGGCCTCAACTGAAGTTAGAGAGGTGTGTTACAGGCCACCTACATTGCTCTGTTTTCAGTACCTCCAGCAGTAATACATCTACATTTTTATAAGTACTAAACATCATCCCCCACAAAACAGTTGTTGACCAAGGAAGCTCTTTTGTTTCCTTAGAGCTGTTTGATTTATGTTCTGTATTTGTATATGTGATGGCATATGATGAAAGTGAGTCATCATCTTTTGGTGTGTCTCAGTTTACAAGGTGGCCTGATATGACAGCAATGTCACCCACCTAACTTGAAGGACAAAACAATTTCACTCATCTCTGATGTCAAAAATGTCTTTGCACAACAGCTAAGTGAAATATCATGCATGTTTTAAAATAAGAATTCTATTTTGTTATAGTAATACTGAGACAAATATTATTGGTTTCCCAATGTACAGGAGTTACAATTTCTTAGTATTGCGGGTACCTTGTGAGAAACAAGGAAATAATGAGTGCTGTATTAAAATCTTCTAAAGACTGAAAATATCCTGGAAAAGGCTGTGATGTTAGGTTGGAATTCCCCATTATTGGAACCAAATGACTAAACCTGGGATTTTACAGTTGCCAGTCCTTTTGCTTTTACAGCCTACACATATTAGACCTGGTGAGCTCTTAGATCCATGGGACTTCAAATTCATCCTTCAAGAACTTGAGATTTTCTGTCTGGACAAATTCAAAAGAAAGACGACACATTTGTGAGGCAAAAGGTTGATAGGTTAACAAAATAATAATTAAACAGAGGCTAACAGGCTTAGGGCTGTGATGTTAGAAGGCTGGACACAACGGCATTTGGGGGCAGGTAAAGTGAATAGTGTAGATAAGGTCATTGGAGGTGTTAGGTAGGGTTTGTGCTATAGTTACCTGATTTATCGCATGAATTTCACCATTGTGGTATATATAAGGGTGTGTTTGTATGTGTACAAGCATATACGTGTGCATACAAGAGCCCTGTAAATGTTTTCATGTACATGTTTTCATATATATAACTTGGAAATATAGGTTACCCTTTAAGAAAGGGGATGCAGTGCTTTATTAATTGCTTCTGTGAAAGGAAACAGGAGTGCATTGGTTTTTTGCTGAGAGTCCCATGATTAACTTATTTCTTTTCTCCATACATAATCACAAAGTAACCTGCAGACAAGTTTCAGTGACTTAATAGCTGCTGAGAAGACAGCATGTCTAAGCTTGCAAGAGAATAAACTTCGCTGGAGAGAATGCAGCTGGATTTGTAGCTGCAGCAAGCCACTTCAGAAACTTGTCCCAGCTTGATTGAAAATTGCTTTCCCCGTTAGGTGGGAGGAGGTTTTTCTTTGCTGTTAGGTTTCTTTTTTCACCCACCTCATGCTGTTTACTCACCAGCTGAACCCTGATGAGATTTTATAAAGGGAAGAAGTCCCAAGCAAGAAATTTCATCGTATTCAAAACATAAAAGGATAGAGAGGAGATACTGTTACTAATATGATAAGTTCATTGCACCCTTAGTGTCAAGGTCCATTTTAAGGTTGTTTATAAAATTAAGTCAGGTTTTATGATCAGATCAGAAACCAATGTTATGTAGAAAAGAAATTTACCCCGTGTTTATCTTATGGGCTTTTTTAATCTGTGTATATATCGAAGTACTGCCATAATTTTAATCTAGTTGGGAAGTTTGTCTTTAAATTTACAAGATATTTATGCTGTATTTAAAAAGTGAGAAACTTATCTCAAATGTCATTTAGCATAAATTGATGCTAAGTATGAATTTGAAGCAAGAAAAAAGAAGACACCTACATATTTTATCACCAATCGAATTTTTATGGCAAATTACATACTTGAGCAGCTTCATTCATCCAGCCGAAGTCATTGCAGATGACCTTTTCCTCAGCAGACTCTGTCTGAACAGAATATTGTTCTGCTGTTAATTGTTTTGGACATAGTGTGTGAAAAATCTTAAGGGAGTTGAATTTTGTTGTTCAGGGTCCACAGTACATAATTTTGCTTGCATGTTTACTGCTGGCCTGTCAAAAGTATTTGAAGGAGTAAATTTCTCCCACAGATCAACTAATCATGAAAACAGTGTTGAGGTGTTTGATTGACATAGTGAAGCTGTTAATTTAGAGTGTATCAAGATCAAATGGAAGTTATTGCAATTAGGAAGTGATTGTGTTCTCAGTTGAAATTTTTAAATGCTGCATTTTAGATTTTTGTGCATTTTTATGCTGTCTCATTGGATGTATTAGGGAATTTATATGCTTTGTTACATTTAGATGTTTAATGTTCAACAGAACTTCAGCACAAATTTTACTTTTTTATAATAGCTGATATTTGACTGATTGTGAAGAGTTGCCGTACATGTAATGTTTGTGTACTCTAAAAGGCTTTGGGGAACAAAGGATTCAGCCAGTCTGAGGTTTTGGTGGTTTATTTTTGTTTTTACAACTTTGGTTCAAAATATTATGGTATCAGGCTAAAGTCTTCCTGCTTATTTCTCTGAGAATGGCTCCTTTATGACATGCTTAGAGGTTCCTGATCACTATATAGTTCTGATCCAAGCTTTGTATGTATGAAGTTGTATTCAGTATATCATATCTAGTAAGACCTTCTTTGGTACCATGGTGTGGCACAAATGTTAGAGTGGGTGTTTTTGTATCCATAGTCCTTGAATCTTAATGGTTCAGTTATTCTTGAAAGCCACATTTTTCTCCTAAGTATTCTTAGAAAAAATTGTGGGATATCAAAAAGGAATGCTTGTTCTCTCTGTTGCTTTCTCTTTTTAAAATCTATGTTCAGGCATATGGTACTGACAGATGACACACAGATTCTAGAGGGTAGGCGGCTTCTCATGTCCCTAAAATTGTGGACACAGGTCTGGGGGTGAAACAGGCTGGCTTAGTTGAAAAAGCTGTGGATACTTGATGAAGCCTTAGCCCAGTAATGGTAATTTTTTTCTTTGGATGAGTTGAGCAATTTTCTCATGGCTTCAATACTTCTGTTCCAGTGCTGAGGCTGCTGTTTCTCATTTTTTTCATGAGCATGATCTACTCACGTGCAGCTGTCAAGGAGCAGTTTGCTCCAGGTTTAGTCCTTAAGTTTCACCTGCACACTCAGATGTCTGTGGCCTGATACTAGCTTCTTTCCTTATTCACGGCTGTAGAAAACAAGCAAGCAGAAGCCTCACATTAAAAATAGTGCTGAGCTGATAATGCATCTCTTTGGTCTCACTGAAGAGAAGTAGCATAGAGGCCATTAGCCAAGTCCTTGGGGATGCTTACTGAGACGCTCTCTCCAATTGACCCTTTGGCATACAGAAGTGCACCCGACGGGGACGGGCTGTGCGGGGAAGCAGTTTGGTTCTCTGTCCTGGAAGGGAGATCTCTGTGGCTGAAGTTCTTCCAGGTTTTTTAGAAGATTAGAAAATACTGGGGGTGGGTGGGGGGTGGGTGCTGATTGTAAATTTATGATAATAGTAGTAAAGAAAAATCCAGTAAGTTTATGTGCTTCCTTGGATTACTCATACATCCTACCTTGGCTTTATCTCCCTTTTGGCTTGCAAGCTTTTATTCCTTCTACTGTTTATTAAGGAATATGAAAGTGATCAGTGTTCCAGAAACTAAAAGGTAACGTGCATCTCTCTCAGATTGTTTTACTCTGCAGCCACCTGACAAAAGATGCATTCAAATGTATGCTGTAACTAGTGCTTTTGTGATGCAAGCAGGAAAATTAGGGTTGTAATTTTCCCCAAATTTGGGAAATATTTTTTAGATTCAGTATTTTTCCATGGATACAGTGCACTTTTCCATTCCTGACAGCTAGCACAGATCATGCGGTTTCGCGTGGCCAAGAGATGTATTTGGATGTATTTTTTTTCATAAGTGAGCCAGCCTAGCTATGGCACTTAGATAGGGGGTGTTAATTTTTTTTTTTTTTTAATTGTTGAAGCATTATGCTTTGTTATAAACAAAAGATGGTTAGAGATGAGTAAATAGTGTCTAGTGCAAGGGAAGGGGTTGGTGAACACATTAAGGTTCATGCTTTTAACCAAGCGGGAAAAGATAGAGCTCCTGTTTTTCTTCCCTCGGCTGTTCCGGTTCTCTCAGCAGTCTGACTGCCTTCCCATGTGACATTTTCACATTGCATTTCTAGGTCAACGGTGACAAAACTAGCATGCTTGTGCCCAAATTGATCATCTCAGTCTGCTGTACTCCACATGGCTTTCACATCCATCTTTGCCGTAGTCTGTGTTTGAAAGAGCCTGTCAGCTTTGCATTTCCTCAGGTCTTAAAAAACAGAGGCGGCTCAGCAGGCGCACGTTAACTTCTCATGTGTCTTGTCCTACTCCAAGCATCTGGGAGTAGGAGAAAAATAGGAGTGAGCTTTGCAAATAGATGAGAGTGACATGGGAAATGTCGGTATAATATCAGTGTCGGTAAGGGAGGTGATGTATTTGCTTAGATTATGAAAAAATTGGCCAGATTAATTCTTCCAGAGAAGAACTGCCGACTGTTGGACATTAGTGGGCACCTTCTGGTGGACGTTCTCCTACTCTTTCTCCTTCACGTAGGTGAGAAAAAAACAGCACAGTTGGGTTCATGAGCATCTTTCTGGAGGCCAGAGAAAGGGACCACTGCAGAGAATTGCCTTTAAGGGCATGACTTCTTTCTTTAGTTGATAAAGTTATAACCAAAGGTGGTTATAACCGCTTTGTTATAACTGAAAGATGGTCAGAGATAAGTGGACAGTGTCTACCGCAAGGGACAGGGCTGGTGAACTGCCCATCCCTCCCATTCCTCATGAGCACTGCTCCTCAGGGCCTGACCCTTTTCTTTCCCGGGTGCTGTGCCTGTGCCTGCTGCCCCCACGAGTGCCACCGCTCTGGGAGGACACCGCAGGGCCCCCGCTCCAGCCTGCCACCACCCTGAGCTCCGCGGGAGGTGAAGCCAGAGGCCAGTCACCTGCGCTTGCACGGCTTTTGGGTGCACGGAAGGGTGTCGCTGAGCAGCTCCTTGCTGGGGACTCTGGTGGGCCTGGGGCTATAATTCCAGGTCTTCCAAACCCTGGAACCAGCCATTGTCCCGGCCAGGCTAAAACTGGGTGTGGAGGGCAGTGAAGAATCAAAGATGTGGGTAGAGGGACAGAGGTGAAGGGCAGAGCCGGGAAAGAGAGGAACACTGGTACTCAGAGCTGGGTTTCATGCTAAGCCTGGCAATAGCAGAGAGAAGTGTGGTTGCAGATCTCAGCTGTGTAATTTTCTGTTTTTCCTAACACAGCTAGTTTTAAACGAAATGAGGTGAATGAGTAATTTTTTAATTTAATTTTCTCCCCATGACTGCAAAGCTACCATAGATGATGATGCTATTTTAAAAATTCTGTAGGTTTGCAAATAAGAATATATTTCTGATATGGCTTTCTTTTGGCTAATGAAATAGTAGCTTACATGTGAGTTGGTATTAATGGCACATGAAGTAATGACACGCGATTCAATTATTCTACTAGACAGAGAAACACTTAGACACATCTGTAAGATATTTCTGAATCTAGGCGTCAGTGTGGGTGATTGAAAATACACTATTTGTGCATGTTTCTTCAAACAATTACTGTGGAAAATATTGTGGCACTGTAGTTAAAAGCAGGGGTTTTTTTAATGGTAATAGCTGTAGGGGGAAGAGAATTCCCGAGGAGAAATGCTCTTCTATAATCCCATGCTAATCTTCCCGACAGAAAGCAGAAGAGGAGGAGCTTGTCCTCACACCTGATGGCACCAGGGAATTCCTGACATTTGAAGTTCCACTGAATGACTCTGGATCAGCTGGACTTGGCGTGAGCGTCAAAGGTAACCGGTCAAAAGAAAACCATGCCGATTTAGGAATCTTCGTCAAGTCCATTATTAATGGTGGAGCAGCATCCAAGGTAAGAGGGAACATCTGTGTACTTTGGTCTTCCTTGGTTTTCCATAAGGCTGTTTTGAAAATAACCACAGATTCAAGAATGAGATTGCTCTGTAACTAGCTTTTTCCAATTACAACATCAGAGGTGATATTTAGATTTCTTCTCAGATTCACATGTTTGCGCATCCCAGGATTTAAACAGTCCTTACAGATTCTGGGGAAGGATACAAGCCATCTCTGGTACCGTTCAATTAGTATGCTATTTGTGCAAACAGGTTGTGATAATAGCTTGCAGTCCAAATCTGTAATTGGAACAGACATTTCCTACAATGGCTGCAATGGAAGCTATTATACAAGTGTTCATTTGGCCAGAAACTATTAGGACTAAGCATAGTTGTTTGATTATTTTTCTTTTGTTTTTTTCCTCTCTCCAGCAGACTAAACTTTTGTGTGTGTTTTGCGTAACTAGCTATAAACTTTCCTTTTCCAGGATGGCAGGCTTCGTGTGAATGATCAGCTAATAGCAGTAAATGGAGAATCATTATTGGGCAAAACAAATCAAGATGCTATGGAAACCTTAAGGAGGTCCATGTCCACTGAAGGAAACAAACGGGGAATGATTCAGCTTATAGTGGCGAGACGAATAAGTAAATGCAATGAGGTAATATGCTTTTGATAACGGGACTGGGAGTTTTTACTTCTAAGGTATTTGTATTTATAGGAGATGTCACGTTTCCTCTGAGACCTGGAAAATAATATTTGAGAAGCTAAAGAAAGAGAGAATTACAAAATGATCTGAATTTCAGTGTTAGACATGCTAACCTTATTGCCGATCAATAAAGTTTTCCTTTTGAGTATTTTCATCAATGAATAACAGGAAGCACTGAATAAAACTATATTGATTTTGTAATTGGATCCCACTGTTTACGTGATTTTTGTTCTTTGGAGTTTTTTATGTAGGTCTATTGAATCTTTTGTTTATAGAGTTAAGTGTTAACTGACTTGCTTCTTTGTCACTTTCAGTTTTTTTAATTAAGTGTAGAGCTTTTACATTTCATTATTATATTTCATCTAAGCAATTGAATGTTCCATGTAAAGATTCTGCAAAACCTGATGCAAATAATTCTGTTATTTTGGATTTAAAATATGTTGTGTCTTGGCCGTCATTGCAGGGAATTATGAAATACTGAATTCAGGGTGAAGTGGTGATTCTTTTTCTGCTATTTGCAACTTCTGTCTCCTCCAGTGCAATGTTAATGTGTTAATGTTTTGAAACATATTAATGGTTTCTAATAGTTTATCTTCTAGATTAATGTAAAATATGCTATATAGTAGGAATATGTGGGCATATGATACTGATAAGGACTGCAGATGCTGTGGAGGACTGAATTAGACTTCAAAATGATTTTGACAAATTGGAGAAATGCACTGAGTTAAATAGGTTGCAGTTGAATGGTGGGTCAGGGAAGCATCTGTTCTTACGACATCTAAAAGTCATTCTTTTATTCTTGTTAACACCGGTAAGGTCTTATTGGGAATGTTATTTCTTGAGCATCATGCTTCAAAAATGATGTGCAAAATTGGTTTAGTACTGCTGATCCTGCCTAGGGGGAAAAGGAATGGTGTGTTTTTTAATGCATAAAATTGATCTTTAAAAAATTCCAGGCCATAGTGAATTATAAAATCATGTTTGAAAAAGGCACTAGCCTCTCTAGAAGTAGTAAGTTCCTCTTGATTCACTGCTTATACACAGCTTTAATACCCATACACACATGTTTATATATACACACTGCTGGAAAGCCAGCTTGGATGCACATGGTTTCTCACTTGGTGTTGAAGGAATTCTGGCCTTTTCGTATTTGGTGATGTTCTGTTCTAGCCTTAATTCTGAACTTGCACTCCAGACTGTTCTTTGGAGACTGTTCCTTGTTCCTACCCAATTTCAGATGCATTTTATAT
Source organism: Haliaeetus albicilla (assembly GCF_947461875.1). Taxonomy (NCBI): domain Eukaryota; kingdom Metazoa; phylum Chordata; class Aves; order Accipitriformes; family Accipitridae; genus Haliaeetus; species Haliaeetus albicilla. Next base: position 65,478,353 of record NC_091484.1, on the reverse strand, counting down.
GTTACTAAATAAAAAGGGTGAAATATTTTAGAATATTTCTGTGTTTAGTATAATTTTTTCAAAAAGGATGTAGAAGGTGTTCACTCTTGTTTTAGTGAAATCTTCTAGATCAAATATATCAAGACAGTGTTTGTAAACATGATGGAGCAAATCCAGCGATGATGAACCAAAGACATTGCTCCTTAAATCCGATAGAATTTTTGCTTGTTCAAGTTAAGATTAGTTTGGTGCCCCACATCTGTTTGACATTTAGTGTGATTTGTATTGCAGAAATCACATGGCAAAAAAGGCACAGCTCAGTCTACAGTATGTGTGCTCCAAGATGAAAGAACGGATGTTAGAACCAGATTTTGATACACTGAAATGTATCTGTAGAGGGAGCAGGATGGGGAGCTGTGTCTGTCTGGGCCTACTATACAATTTTTTATGCATTTTCCCAAATCCTTAATAAGCTAGTGAGATGAGCCATAATGATTTGAGAAAGTGATGATATGCAATTATTGGTGTAGTGATCATGTTTACAAAATAATTTTTTTAAGTATTTTTTCCTCAGGAATTACTGCTTTTGTATATCTAAAGGAAATACAATGTATATACTGTTTGCATATTTTAATATGATGAAAGCACAACTTGCATGGACATAAAGCTATTTACCTGCTGAGCTGGCAGTATTCAAGAAACCAGTTTTCTGAAAGTCTTGCAATGCCCAGACTTCAATGAAATGAAAAGTGAAGAGAGAATTTTTTTTTTGACACTTTGCAATTAAACTCTACTTTCTTACCCAAGAATTGGATGGTTTTAAACTTTAGATATTCTTAATCTGATACAATACTAATAAGCTATGATAATATTATTTATGTATCTTGCATGAATACCATGTATGAGTGTGGTATTCAGTTAGCTTAGCCTCTAAGTGATGGATGTGTGGACTAAGACCCAGTTGGAGAGCAGCATTGTGCAACAGAGCATTGCAGTGATACTCACTTTCCCATGGAGCATCAGATACTGGCCGTGTCTGGCAGCCTCAGCTATATTATGTTTAATTCAGCAGTGTAGGTTACTTAGATGCACTGGTACGCAAGTTGTCCCCTTCAAGTATTCCTGTAGCTGCCACCAGCCTAGTATACAGTCTCAGCAAAGATTTTTAGTATTAGAACAAAAAAGAAATGACATCTGACTGGTGGCAAATTCAGGAGCTTGCAGATTAGAAGTAAAAGCTCAGAAGGGCAGACCCTATCTTGATAAATCACACCTTTTACCAGTGTAGAATTGTAGAATCATAGACTTGTTTAGGTTGGAAAAGACCCTTAAGATCATCGAGTCCAACCATTAACCTAACACTGCCAAGTCCACCACTAAACCATGTCCCTAAGTGCTACGTCTGCACTTCTTTTAAAATCCTCCAGGGATGGTGACTCAACCACTTCCCTGGGCACCTGTTCTAATGCTTGACAAACCTTTTGGTGAAGAAATTTTTCCTAATATCCAACCTAAACCTCCCCTGGCACAACTTGAGGCCACTTCCTCTCATCCTATCTCCAGCCACCTGACAGAAGAGACCAGCACCCACCTCACTACAACCCTCCTTCAGGTAGTTGTAGAGAGCGATAAGGTCTCCCCTCAGCCTCCTTCTCTTCAGACTAAACAACCCCAGTTCCTCAGAAATGGGGTTTTACTGTTTTTTCTTAAAGACAGAAAAGAAATGTTTACCTTTTGAGAAGGTATTTTCCTGGTGTTTTCTATGCTTTTCTCTCTCTTTTGGTTCTCCAAAGGAGTCACCATAAAATAACAGCAACAAAAAAGATCCTGTTCAACTGATTTCTTTCCTGTGCTGATTCTGCATTGTATGTGCTCACTTTATGGACAAAAGTATAGCTTACACTCTTGTTAGTCTTGCAGAACCAGAGGTAAGTGGAACGAGCTTGATTATATTCCCTTTGTGCATCGCCAACATGTGTTCATTCTGCTCCATTCCAGTGGCATGGTCAGTCCTGCATCATGATGTGAGGTCAGGACTCGGCGCCCTGAGATTCCCTGCCATGCCACAGAGCAGCTACAAGTGTTTCAGAAGGGGAATCTGTACAAGGGGTGATAATGCCAATGCTCAACATATGGATGACAAAAGCATTTGCTATCTGGATGTTAAAAAACCAACAGCAAAAAGAACAAAAAAAAGAAGACTTTTTTTTTCCCGTAGCTTCAAGTCCAGTGATAGTTTTGCATTTGCGAAATCAAACTGAGTTCTTTTGAGATAGATAGGCAACCCAGTCTGCTTTTTTCTTTAGTAAAATTGAGTTTGAATTGGATTTTAAGAAAGTTAGTAGTATGAATACTGTTCTTTTGTTTTTAATATTCATTTTCATTATCAGCCCTAAGAATTGCGGGGGAGGGGGGGATTCATTTGACAGCATGGTTCTGCAGAGTGCCATTTCTCTGTGTTTCAATTCACACCTGAATTTTCATGTGCTTTTTGTATTTTGGTTGCTGTCTAGAAGAGAGGACGGCTCAGTCTCTGTTGTCCTGGGTTTAGAGAGGCAGGGACAGTTGCCTCCAATGTGCTGCAGAGGAACTGTTTCTTTGTCAGAAAGCTTCAAAAGTCAAAGTCTACTTAACTTGAGCATGAAACTGTTTCAAAAATTTGTGAAGTGACCTCTGATACTCCTTTTTCATGCCAGCAGTATTCTCATTTAGCTTCACCAGTCCTCATGTTGTAGACTAAGCCTCCAAAGCAATTATAGTAACAATAAAAATGTACATAAACACCATAAGAGTATTCTCTTGTCTTCAGAGAGGTAGTGAGGAGATCATTTACATTATCAGCACTTACATAACTGTAAGCTCAAAAAAGACCACAAAGTTCCCAGAAGGTAAAAAGCATTTTAATGCTGTTGTGGTTTTACTGAACTGAAGAGTTGCCTGTAGAAAGAATTTTCATCGACTCACCAGGAGATAGAGTATAATCCATCCAGGTTTTCGAGTGAATTATCTTGTAGTAAATACTGATATAAGCATGGAGTGAATGGTAGTTATGAATGAACTCCAAGCCAAAACTGTGTATCTGAGTTTTTCTCCTGCTTGCATTACGTCTACACAGAGTACAGTAATATAGTTAATTCTGTAAGCTGCACTACTACAAAACTTGCAAAGCTTTGTTTAATATCTCAGCCACTCCAGAGAAAATCACACAGTGAATATTTGATGGATGCTGTTAGATTAACGTAACAAAAACATTTAGTTTGGGATTTGGATATATCTAAGTTCCCCCCCCCCCCCCTTTCAAAAAAGTTAAATATACTGTTCTAATCTATGTTTTCAACTTTCAGCCTTGCCCTCTGTGATCAGCATTGTGTGTTGACTCTTCAACTTTCCTATATAAGCACAGAGAGACTTTAAGGTACATTTCCAAAGTTGTTCAGACAGTGGCAAAGATGGGAAGAATAACAATAGTATTGACTTGATACTCATATACAGCCCGTATTTAACACCTCAGTTTTAAGAAGACGTGGCCATCAGCTTTTTAGATCTTTAACTCGGGCTTGACATTTTTTAAATTACTAAGATTTAAGGAGAAACACTGGAGCTCCTTGTGCCATGTTCTGTTAATTAGTGATATTTTTATGATTAGCCTGTATGGGCAAAGAGCTGCTGGCTGTATGGCTGTAATGCATACATAGCGCGTAGGCACAACTGTCAGGCAGATCCGTGCAGCTGGAGGCAGTATGTGCTGATTCAAGAAAATAAAGGTAATTGTTACTTTTGGAATCCTGCTCTTTTCAGTCCTGCAACCTGGACAGCTTAGAGGCACAGATTGCTTGTCTGCACTCTGTTCATGTCACACGCAGGCAGCACTTGTCTGCCATTAAGAGAGAGAGCATCACCATTTTCCTCAAAATGAGAGATTTCAAGGGTTTTTCTTGTCTATCTCCCTTTTTTGACAGAATTAATGTCTTGCCAAACCTGCCTGAAATGAAGGGTTTCAAATGATTAGCAGATCCCTACATTTCTTTCTGCATGCCTGTTCATCTTTGCTCCAGTTGCTGAGTTGAAAATGGAGCAAACCATGAAGCAAAGAAACAGTCATGAATTCAGACCATGTAAGGACCTAATCAACTGTTTAAATAAAATGACTGGTAGACAGATCAGTGAGAGAGACTTTGCAAATGAGTGGTTTCATTATAAAAGAAAGGAAACAAGCAAACATCTTTTTTTTTCTGGTATGTGTGGAAGTATAAAACATTAAGCATCATTTTTCCCTGTGTGCATTACCTAGTTACCTATTTTGAAATTGATATAACAGGTTTCTTTTTTTCTTTTCTTGCTAGATTAGTTTTGTGATGACCTTCTGGAGTTCATTTAACTATCGAAAAGGCTTTAGCACCTTCTCCAAACACAATGCTTTCACTGTTCACTCCCTTCTCCAAGTCACTGATAAAGCTGCTCATCCGCCTAAGCTGTTCCCAGCTGTGATCCATGGGGGAACCTACATCTGGCTCTTCTCCATCCTGAAGATTGATCTTGTGTCCAATCCTTTAGTCAGATTTCAACCCAGAAAATGAAAACTTAGTCCAATCCCATGAAAACTTAGTTTCTTTAATGCCTTTGATATGAAGGCTTGGTAGAGGCTTTTTGAAAATGCAAATACATCATGTCCATTTTATTGTCAAAGAGTTCAGAGGCACCTTTGTGCAACTCTAGCGTCCCAGTGAGGCAGGATTTCCCCATGAATGTCTGCCTTCTCCACGGACCCATGTCCGTCATGCTCAGTGATCTTACTCTTTATTGTAGATGCCACCATTTTATCTGGAAGGAGGTCAGACGCCTGGTCTGTAGTTCCCAAGATCCCCTCTAGGTATACAGGCAACCCCCAGTCCTCTGGCACCGTGGCCATTTGTGAACAGTATGTTGAACATTTTGGCCAGCAGTTATGCAATTTCATGTTTGAGTTTTTTCAGGGCTTTTGGGAGAATGCCATCCAACCTGGGTGACATGTTAACTTCTCATGTAACCTATCTGATCTAATGCTCCTGTGTATTTTCTTCTGGCTGATCTCACTCCTCTCCTTATTTGCTACAAAGAATGGGATCAGGTGTGGAAATGTCCCTGATATCTTCAGCAGTAAAGACTGAGGCAAAGAAAACTTTGAGCTTCCCTGCAGCAGACTTGTCCCTCGGTGCCCTTTTCACTGTTGCCATCAAGGGATCCAACTGATTCCCTGTGTACCTTCTTATGGCTGAAGTCTTCGGTGAACATTTTACCTTCAGTCTGAGCATTCTGAAGGGTGCTGCCGAAATTCTTCCTTCTTCCTCTCAATTTCTTGGGCCATATTGGTGGGTTTTTTAAATTGTGGCACATTTTCCCTGAGCTTCTAATACAGGACTTGTTAATGGTCTCCTCTTACGCCTCTGGTGGTCTTTTTGGTGCATGATTTTCAGTGTACTTAGGTAAATTTCTAATAGTAAACATCCCAAGAAATATTTTTAAAATTTAGTTGTTGGGAAAGTATGTACATGGTTTTCTATTTTGTAGTATCTTGTGTCTTCTGTTCTGCCCTTCTACCTGTCCCCATTTATTTTGACTGACTTTTTTCTCCTTTATCTGTTTTTCATCCTTGGTATCAACTTACAAGCTCCATCTTGGTACAGATTCCTCCCCATACCCCATAACCTACCATCTAAGTACATTTTGCAAAGTTGTGGGGGTTCCCTCCCACCATTCTGAAAGCATTTTTTGTCTTCTCCTTGCCTTTTAACATTGTCAGAACAAGAATGCAGTATTTCATAGAAACAATGTACTAATTTTACATTTAGTAGTGTATGATTGTGCATGTAAGTCAAACCTGACCCTTTTACTGGCTATTTACCTACATTTTTGCATCTTGCAAAATCTGCCCCTAAAGCAGGATCCCAACTTGGGTGGTAACAAAGAAAACCATATTTAATATTGTTAGTATTGTAAAAGTATCTCTGTTGAAAAAGGAAGCTGAAGCCTTTTGGACATCTTAGCCACAGTACACAGATAAGAAAGGAAAAGGAAAGCTTGGAGAATAATTGTGTGTGATAGAAGAAGCTTCAGTACCCTGGATGCAGCATAATATTGTGTACTGGCTTCTTTAAAATCCATAATGCTTGCATGCCAGTATTTGGATAATTTACTTTCTGAAGGAAAAAAGGAGTCTGATTATTGTTTCTTTAAAAAAAAATGTTTATGCTGTGAATATTTTGGCAATGTTCTTGTGCATAAACTTTTTTCATATTTATGTGCATAACTTCAGATAGGATGGATGGTGGTGTTTAAGTAAAAAGGACTGCATTAGTTGTCCTTTTATCATCTAGATAAGCAGCAGCTGGGCTAGTTAGTACAGACAGTGCTTTAGCAAACAGCTGGTTCTTATCTGAATGACAAAGAGCTAGGGTAGAGACCTTTTTTATTTAAAAAAAAAATATCTTGTTTCTATTTTTATTGTAAGAGAATGGAGAGAAAAGGAGCTACAGGCAATCTGTAGCATGTGAGGTTTTATTGCATTTTTATGAATATGATCATTTATTATAGATCAGTGCTAGGACCCAGAGAGGGAACTCTCTCTTTTCAGCCTGCAGAGGAGAAGGCTCAGGGGGATCTTACCAATGTCTGTAAATACCTGATGGGGGGGAATAAAGAAGACCGAGGCAGACTCTTCTCAGGGCTGCCCAGTGCCAAGACAAGAAGCAACGGGCATAAACTGAAATACAAGAAATTTCTTTTAAACATAAGAAAAAAATCTTCTTCTGAGAGGGTGGTCAACCGCTGGCACAGGTTGCCCAGAGAGGTTGTGGAGTCTCTGTCCTTGCAGGTATTCAGAACCCAACTGGACAAGGCACTGGGCAGCCTGCTCTTGCTGACCTTGCTTTGAGCAAGAGGTTGGACTAAATAATTTCTAGTGGTTCCATCCAACCTCAACTGGTCTGTGACTCTGAACTGTCACACCAAGAAGTGCTCCTGTTCGGAGCAGCTATTGATAGGAAGTATAGGGTTCAGTTGCTGCCTAGCTTGCTTTCCTTGCCAGGCCATTAATGAAGATCAGGGATTCGTACATCTTTGTTAATATTGCCTACTCTTTATCAGTTAATCAAATTAAATTATACGGGATAGCACTGATGCTGGCTAAGGGAAGGAACTGGAATGTGTAATTCAAGCTCTTTATTAGAAATGCATCAGGAAGAGCAAGTCTTTATTTGAACTGCAATATTGCTTTGGACTGTCGGTCTCTTTGTCTTGCCCACAGCACAGTTTCCAAATTCAATGTATTTTTTCTTACACAAACTTCCTGTTAACAATGTAAGGAAAAGAATTCTTTTTTTGTGAAAGCCAGTTCTGTAATTCCTGTCTAATTTTTGCTATTTTATAAAAGGCATTGTATCTTCTGTAAAATATTTGTGTAGTCGGCTGTCGATGCCTTTGTTTAAACCCATCTTTTGAGATGCTAATTAGAAATGGAAAAAGTTTTCCCCATGAAAATTATAAAATACGTGATTCACTTTACAGACGCAGCCATCTAAACACAACGCTCCTGCTGTTTCTTCTATTTACCCTGTACTTTACTGCATTACCAGGAGTGAATTTTTATGTATTTCTCTGATGCAGAGCTTTCTCCTTGTCTATCTTTCTGAAAATCTCTTGAGACCTTCCTACAAATTAGTTTGAAAGTTGATGGGTTGTCACATGAAGAAGGACTGTGTGATATGGCTCACTAAAAGCTGGACACTTGTTACATAAAGTCATCAATATAGCACTGGGCGAATAAATCCCAAAGCACTTTGATATTTTCACACCTTATTTAAAGGCAGTGAAATAAAGGTTAGTTCATCATTTAATGCCTTTATCATGCAAGTGTAAGCTCTCAAGCAGTCTAATGTTGGTGTGCTTTTTTTCTTACGGTGTTTCGGAATTTAACATTTCTATTCTTTTTGAATTTGCCTTAGATTCCGTTATAACAGAAGCTACAAATATTGTTTAATTTACTTTTCAGTAAAGCTGTCAGTTGTAATCTGCAATTTAAAAAACCTAATAAAACAAATCCTCATTTCACAATTTAAACCTTATTGAGTCTAATTCACTTGCACTGCAAGTTTATTATTCTCCTGCAGCTTGACGTGCCTCCAATTGTAATTGTGTTGACCCTCCAATGCAGTAAATCTCCCCAGTGCTTATCAAACTGGGAGAGATAAGTCTACAATTTGGAACTTCATTAAGTATCTCATTTATATTAAACAGATGATGGCTTTGAACAGAAATAATAACTTTTACAGACTCTGCGACCTCCTGATCGTGGTCTTCTCAACTTTGTAATGCGGCATTTCGCAAACCTCCACCCCCCCGTGTACCGGGCGTTACGCCAGTGCCCGAATGTCAGAAGTCATTAGTCCATTGGGCTGACTTCAAAGCCTCTGCTGTGGAGACTGTAGCTGAGTGCTTTGTAGCCCCTGAAGAAGATTTTTTTTTAAATCTTTCATACCGTACATTTCTTAGTCGTCTGGGGATTGCGGGAAGAGTGATTAATAATGGGCAGCTGTTTAAAGAAGAAACAAGCAACAAACATGTTGCTTGTTATTGTAATTCCTGAAACTATAAACTACTCCTCTCATGCTCATTTAAAGACCAGTCCTTGGAATAAGCGTTCCCAGTTCCCAGTGGCTTCAAAGAGTTTGCAGCGTGCTCAGTATCTTGCAGTATCTGGTCCCCACTGTATTTCCATACATATAAAATATATGCCATGGGATTTGTGTAGGGACATTGTTCTTTAGATTTAACTATATACTTCAGTATGAAGAGGCGTGTTGGTGAGAACAGCTAACGCTTTGATGTGTGAGTTCATACGATTACCCTGCAAAACACATCTATTTTTAAAGATTTATGTTTTTAAAAGAGCCAGTTTCAGTTCACGCTGTTTAGGTGAATTGGCTTAATGGTCTCGGCAAAGTTCCTTTGGTAGCATTACCAAGTAGCCAGCAGAGTGCTGGAGGTCAGGTGAACCGACAGCTTTAGGGGCAGGAAGGCTGGATGGTGTGAGGGCTGGGTGATGGTGTGGGGAGCCTCTTGTCCCTGCAGTGAGTGTCAGGATGCTGACAAATTTGGCATCCAGACTGACCGGTGAGCACACAGTTGCTCATTCTCCTCACTCCCAGGGGCTGCATTGGCAGCCGCAGCAGAGCTGCCCATGACTAATGGGGTGGCTAAACCCAGCTAGATGACACAAAATTGTTTTCTTTCTTTGCCTCGCATGGGCGCTGCCTTCCACTGAGCTCTGATTTTCTGGGGCTTACTGAGGAAAACTCAACTTTTCCCTCTCTTTTTGAAAAATCTGAGAGGCATGCGCAGGAAAACGAGGGGTGTCCAGCTTCTGCAAACAAAGGCTAAGCTGGGAGGTCGCTCAGGGGAGCCTTCTGACAGAGGGCAACTGGGGTGGGGAGATGGCCGTACATGCAGTCTTCTCCCGTGTGCATGTGGCCCAGCAGCCTGTCTCCATCGCTTCTTCCACCACCTACTTCATCTGTCTTGTAATGCCGCGGGGAGGTCTGCCTGCAGTTGTGGTGGCAGGGACCCGGCAGCTCTGGGGGTTGAGGGCTGGGGTGGGGGCACCTCGGGTCTTGCCAGTTCTGGTTTTTGTGGCTCTGCCAGGATGCTGCAGCAGTGCCAGGGATCAGGGAAGCTTCCAGACTGAATGTAGCACGCAAGGCCTCTGTACCCTGCAGCCAGGAAAGGCAGAGCAATGAACTCATCATCATAAAGTAAAAAAAAAAAAAAAAGTTACTGCGAAGTCTGAGTTCTTTTTTTCTTCTTTCCTGCCGAACTGCAAAACGTTTGAGTGTTGCATATTGGTTACTAATACATGTGGTGGGGTTTCCTGGGGGTTTCCATGTTGATTACATTTGAAAGCAAATTGCATCACTTCAAAAAGCGCCGGCAGCCCAATTCCAAATGGGGTTCCAAGAAGGGCTCCGCGCTTCTGACAGGCGCCTTGTTCTGACAGGCTGTCAGTGTGGGAAGGATGGTCCAGCTGTCTGCCCGACAGTATTGAAAAAAGCCAAAACTCACTGTTTAAGAAATTATCCAACAAAGAGACAGCAAAATGCAATGGGTTTTTTTCACCAATTTTCTGCTGAAGGATTTGAAATTTGACAGGGCACCATGGGAGGTGCAGTGTAAAGTGGCTTAGAAAGGTGGTCATTAAGCAGAGCTGTCATTGCAAATTATATTTGTCCAGGGTGAGAAGTTCTAGCTCATTTGGTGCCCAGACAGGTCTAGGCCTTAGGCAAGTTGTTACAGTTCCCCCATGCTGCTAAATGGACCCTGGGCGCTAATTTTCCTCTCTCTGTGCAGTTGGAGTCACCTGGGAGCCCCTCTGGGCCAGAGCTGCCCATAGAGACTCTACTGGATGAGCGGGAACGGAGGATTTCCCACTCCCTCTATGGGGGGATCGAGGGTCTCAGCGAGTCGCCCACCAGGAACGCGGCACTGAGTAGGATAATGGGTGAGTCAAATCTCTTCGGCTAATCAGGGCATGTTTTTGTTCCTCTCTGTGATTCATCGAAGGGCAATTAATGTGTTGTGTGGGGGAATCAGGGAAGATGCAAGTTGCACCGACCAACTTAAAATGTGCCTTAAAATTATTCCACGCAAGCCTTCTCTATAGTTAATGTGAGAAAGAGAGTCAAATGGAATTATAAAGTCAATTTCGTATCCCGTGGCAGGTAGTAGAACAAATGACAGGAGCGTTTAACATGGTTTTTCAGTGTCTAATCTGGGACAATAATTTATTGGTTGGTCTAGTCTCCATGTTGAGTCTTCATTCACATGAAAGTCAGTGACTCATGGTAATTTATAATTAATTTCAGCATTTCTTCTCCTCTGTTTCAGTCATACTGAAGTACACAAATAAATAAGGCAAACTTGCATCCGTTTATGCTTATTAAGGCATTTCATTAATTTGTTTGAATTTTTGCTTTGCAGGACACCAATTTTAAAACCTCATAACTAATTTTAAGCATCCCTTGTGTAGATTCTGTGCCATACCATCTGCGTGGCCCCAGTGGATAATGAGGTTATTAGCGGTTGCTGTGCAGCAATTCAGCTCCCGATGTACAGAGCTAGGTAATAAAGACTTGCCTTGCCACAGGAGTGGTCGGATTTACTGACTAGGATGGGATTAGTTTGAAAGGATTTTCAAATTTAAACACAAAAAGCAGCTTGATGAAAATAGCACCTGACAGAAGACGCGACGATTGCTTGCCTGAGTTGCAAGTTTTAAACATAAGATATGGCCATTAAATCTGGGACTTTTTTTAGAGTGCTTGACACACACAGAATATATTGGAAGATGCTGCTGTAAACTTGTTAGGAAGCCAGGCTGAACTTAGTTTTTAATTGCTTCAGATTAATTTTTAGCCCTAGAAAATGAAAGTCCACCACTTAGGCTTTTTCCAGTCAGCAGTTTGTATATATATTTCACTCCATTTTCGGGTTGTTGGGGCTTTTAAAAAAATTTTTCTATTTTGGGGTTTGCTTTTTCGTTGTGGTACCAGAATAACACAGTTGTTAAACTCTCTGAAAATCCATAAATTTGCTATTTAAGATATTTCTTCAGTTAAGTCTTTTGTCTTTTTTTTTGTGCATTTGGGCAACAGTAATTAGAAATAAATCATATTCTGTTCTATTGCATTACATTTTGCGCAGCTCAGAAGAAAAATTGTATACCTGAGAATCAAGGAAGCATGAAACCTTTTCACCCAAAGTGAACAATTTAATAAACCTATTTGTTGACAAATTTAAAGAATGATAAAATAATTTGAAGTCTTTAGCACTACTCTCCCATAGAAGGGACTAGTTCTTGTGGCGTCAGTGCTTTAGATAAAACATTTGCAAAGCACTACTTTCTGCTTTTTCCATCAATGTTGGAGAGGATTTACACATAGAGCTCATATAAGCGTTAACGAGTTATCGCTTAAACACCTTGTCCAGTGATGGGAGAAGAAACCCTGAGAGAGCCTGTGTGCATGTGTGTCAGCAATGCAGTTTATTTCCACATCAAAGGAACACAGGACTTGCCATGCCAAATCGAACTAGTGGTTCATCAGTCTGGTATCATCCCTTTAGCAGCAGCCAGTAACTAACATTTCAACAAAAGAAAAAAAAATCTTTCCAAAGCTCTTAAAATCTAATGCTTTTGAATACCTCTGAAATGTAGACGTAGTGAAAAAAATCCATCCTGCATTTTCTAAGTTTTTTTATAACCTGAAGTTGATGTTTTGATTTCCTCTGTTTTTCTGTATTTTTCTCAGAAACCAGGAACTATGTAGAAAATTGGTTGCTTGTGACTTAAATCCATTGATGCTTTAATTGGAAGCACATGGAAAATCAAGTTGTGCCTGCACCTCATAGTAAATATGATCTAGTCCAGCGTAAATGAAAACTGGTCTTGCCAGGACTGGGTCATTCACTTCTGCAACCATGACAGCTTCACAAAGCTGTCATGTTTAAACCTAGTTTTTAGGTAGCAGTCAGTTTTCTAATATCCTATTTTTTCTGAATTAATCAGTACCACTAAGTAAAACTGTAGTGTCTATAATCTTTTGTTGTATTATTGCATGCATGTTTTCTTGCAGTGCCATGTGACAGAGGGTTATTATTACCTTTTGGGAGATATAGGTACAGTTGCTTGTTTCAGTGTAGCTAACATTTGTAAGACTCAATCATTTATTATGCAGTGGAATTCCTGTCCTATTAGCATTGATGATGAGAAAAAACACAGAACTTCTTTTATTTTCTTGAGAATGTATATGTGGTGTTACATGACTCTTCCAGAGTTTTCCTCCTCTCTTGAAAATTGACCTAAAAGCGAGGATTAGTCCTAAGAACAATCTGGCTGAGGAATACTGGAGGTCTGTACCTTGCCATGCCAGTCCTGACCATGAAAACAAGCCAAAAGGAGTGCTTTACGCAGTGCTGATTCCCTTGAGTGCTCTCCCCGTATCGAGCGCTCTGATTTACGGGCTCTCTGAATCACCTGATGTCTTTTTATTTACCCCTCAGTGGATTTAACTGTGTAAACTTTTGTACTCTTCGTACCTTGTGGTGAGGAGGTCACAGTTTGATTTCATGTGTGAAGGAATAGGTCTTTCTGCTTCTGTTGCTGTTGGATAAAATTGATGGATTTTGAGTTTTCTTCCTTCCTAAGTTAGACTGTTCAAAAGTGATAATTTCAAGGTCTGGACAATGCCTGCTCTTTTTAGTCATTGCTTAAATTTGAAACAGAACTTTTAAGAGACTTTTGTTTCTTTTAAATACATCTAATGTAATTTTCAGGAAAGGTATTTAAGACAATTTCCTTACTCTTTCAATCCATAACTGACAGCAAGAACTGTTTGTCAGAGCCTTGCTGTGAGAGTGGGAATAAAATACCAATTTTAGAGCGTGATTTAAATTATGTAAAATAATGTTTGCTTACTGCATAAAGGCTACATGAATCTTTTAAAGTTTCCAATGATTCTTATGTTGATCTACTTTTCTAGATGATTATTGCTATTACAGATTTTCTTACGCTTTTTCATTTGATTATATTTCACTGAAAATTTCTGATGGAGAGGAGGTATGGCTTTCTGTATTCAGGGAGTGGTATTTTTGTTTTTGAAGAGGCGTTTTTTATTTAAACGAATTGAGTCTTAAGAATTAGATGGCTATAATAACACCATATTTTATTTATTTATTTTTAATATTTTCAGGTTGCATGTTAGTATATTCAAAATAACAACTGTGTAATGCTGGTTTGCTTGGCTCTATGATTAAAAATTCAAGCCTCTTCTTCTGATACACCATCCTTGTATATCAGCCATTATGCTCCTGAGTTTTGCAATACGCAAATACATAGCTGCTGTGTATATAAATTATTCTTATTCAACAAACAGCTTAGTACAAAGTCCTCTTTCATCTCTTTCTTCTAGTTGCTGATTTTTTTTTATGAACACAGTGGGTTTTGTTGCTAACGGTGACTAAACAGAAGTTATTTATCAGGGGGTACACAGAATAAGAATAGCTTGCACTGAATTTTCTTTTCATCCTGAAGGATCCCTCAGAACTTTGTAAAATTTGATAGTTCCTACACAACAGGAAATACTTTGTTCTCTACATAAAAAATTGCTGTCTTAAGGACAGAATCAGGAGGAAGCACTACTGAAAAAAATTAAGCTAGAGATGTAGCGTGTGTGTGTGTCAATGAAATGAAAATAACCCTCTACAAGCAGAATGCAGTTCCCCAGCCAGGAATCTCATCAGGATGTGCTGGTCTGCTACAATAGTCTTGACAGATGTGAGCACTCTCTTGAAATCCAAAGCCTGGATATAGTGGATATAGTTGTCCTCAGACGTTCACCAGACATTTACCACCAATCCCACCTCCATTTAGCTTGGAAAATTAGATTATATGAGTATCTATGGGAAATTTTGCCAAAACTCAGTATATTGCTGGGGACAAATATGCTGTTAGTAAAAAATAAAAAAAATCAAGATCTGCAGAAATTCTGATTTTTCATTGCACAATTGCCTGTATCCCTCCTGTAGCAAGTCTCATCACTATTACCATTGTCATCATCACTATTTCCTTTTATTATTATTTCCATTATTTATTACTCTTTTTATTACTTTGGTTAATACTTCATTCTTAATCACAGAATAGCTGTTGCTGATTTCTTGGTGGGACAGGTTAGGAATCACTTGCCATGTCAGAGCAAGAAAGACCCTCTACTTGTGCAAGAGGCTTGAAGCGTACCATTGGTCTGAATCCCATGACATCAAAATGCTCATGAGAGTCACTCATAAAGCAATACTTGGTTTTGAACATATCATAAGGGTGTTCAACAGATTTCTTAGACCTTCCTTTAAAGAGAAAGCGATAGCAAAAGCACAAGAACCAAGCCAGATGCAGTATCGTGACAATGCAGTGTAGTAGGGGAGCCAAGTTATCACAGCAAACTGATTAACCAAACTTCAGGGATTTTTCAAGATTTAAAAGGACCTGGAGTAGTTGGGTTCTTCATGAGTAAGCCTGTTGTTCATTTTATGTCCTGTGTATGCTCAGGGTTTTTTGGAGCACTTTACGTTGGTGGTTTAATTCAGGTCCAAACTTATTTTCTGGCCTATTATAGGTCTATACTGTTATAGGTTTGAAGTGTTGCTGTTTGGCATGTTTTTCCTTCTAAGCTGAAAGTCCTCATAGACCTGGAGACCAGCCATTTGGTACTGGAACTCTGAGAGTTCTTTTTCTGCACAGACAGATGGGAACTCTTCTTACCCCATAGTTTGGTATGGTCCTCAGGCTACGCTTGTTTAGATTGGTAACTTGTTCAAGAAATTTGAGCCTCATTGTCCTGAGATGAGACACACTTGAAAGGGAGAATGTTTTCCCTTCCTTATTACACCGTCCAAAATACTTTATATTATTAGAGATTACCTTACTGAAGTTGAATCAATATATGCAAAACTGGACTTGAAGTGTATTCAGAGTCTAAATTTTACAGCACTTTTCTAGCCCGAGGGAAAATTATTGTCTTGGGGAGGTTTGTAGACAGCTCGAGCAATGTCTTAGATTTGCAGATCAGTCAACTATACTGATGATTACTAGGTTTGAAGTTTCTTTGATGTTTCCTTGTAATGTTTCTCACAATACTTGCAGAGTTGCTTTCTCCAAGGATATTTTCTGTCCACTTCAGCTGAGCTCTCTACAAAGGATGTATTGAGTCCATTGCGGAGGTCTATCTAACCATCTGCTGGAGGTGAAGCCTTTCACCTGTTTTTAGCTTCATCTGAAGTGAAAAGCATAGGCACGTCAGATGGATTTTCTCCTTAATTCCAAAGCAACTATTAAAATGTCAGTCTTCACCCTTGTCAGATATAAAGAAAGGTAGTGAAAAGTTAAAAATGTTACTGAATTACTGTAGCCTCTCAAATGGGATGTTCAATCTGCCGAATGCCATAAGGTTATACCTTTTCACAATCAATTCTTTGGAGACGTTATTAACTACAGAGTTAACAGTCTTGTAGGCATTATGTTTGGAAAGAAGTACATTACCAGGCTAAACATTAACCTGTCCGTCAAAGAAGCTATTGCTGGGCAAAGAATCAGCTGTTATGCAAACTGAACACATTTATTTCAGTTTGACAGTGATGAGATGTTTGCCATGCAGTACCTTTTTCTTCCAGCCACTTCTTCAGCTTTCTTCAGTGATCTCTTCTGAAGCCAGTTTTTCCCCCTCTGGAAAGCTATACAAAATGTATTACCTAGTGCAGCAATGATTTTAGCTAGCTCTTTACGGATAAGGTTTTATTTGTTTGTTTGTTTTTTAATAATAGCATGCAAAGGTAGTGATGGTAATGGAAACCTTTCCAGAAAAGAGGAAAAAAATATTTTCCCCTAATTCAACACAATTTTTCCATATCTGTATGAAAAATAAAGCATGAAAATATTTGTTGTGTCCATAGAAGCAGTTTATGTTATGGAAATATAAGTTTTGCTATATATTATTTCTGTGGTGCATCATAGTTTTAGAGCAATTTAGAGTTTGTTGTCAGATTAATGGTTGATTAAGCTAGTGCTTTTCTTCTCATGAGGTGTGACAATTTTACTAATTGTTTTAGTAAGAGAATACATTTCCAGGAATAAAATTCATGTAGTGTCATGATCGTTCACTAGAAATAATGTTGTGTGTAGTGAGAGTTAAGACCAAACATTTTAAGTGACAGATCTTTTTAAGTTGAGCATCAGTGTCCAGGAGGAAAAAATATTTTTAAAGATATTCTATCACATAAAAAAATATATGTAGCTAATTTGAAGAAATCACACTTAATAACTAGCCATTGCCTCAGATAATTAAATAATTTTCTTCCAGATTTGCAAATCGTTATTTTCCTTAGAGCAAATTTTAGTTTACTGTTTCTAGATACTGAAATAACCTCTGTTTATTCCAAGTTAAGTTTTTAAATGTTGATAATCCTGTATTTCCACTGTTGTCCAAATAATATTATATAATACCCCATCCTCCCAACCCGGTATCTCATGAATGTATCCTGAAAACCAGATTTATTCAGCTTAAACCATAGTTATGTTACAAAGCATTGCAATGAAAATATTCTTTCTGATATTCTTTATAACTTTTTGGTCTGTTTTGGTCGCATAAAGTTTTCTATAGGTTTAAAAGTTGCTTTTGCTTTTTATACAGTAGTTTGAAAATTGTTATACAATCTTATGCATTGAAATGATTACTGGAAAGTATAAATATGTGTATATATTTATACCTATAAAAGCAGCAGTAGTAGTGGTTTTATAATATTTATATGCACATTAAAATTGGTTTTTACTTGGAAACAGTGTTTTACTAGTTTGTAAGAATCCTCTAAATATCATCTTTTAACTGCTACTCTCACAAATTAAGACAATGAAGTCTGCTACCGAACAAAGAATAATGTTGAGTCTTCATTATCTCTCTTTCATGTATGCAATGGCTCTAGTTTAAGCATTTTAACAACAGTGTTAAAACTTACTTGAATTTGGTGGTAACAGAATTAGGTAATCTTTTTTTCCACATTTTGCATGTGTGCCTCCAGATTATTTTTTGAAGGAGAGAATTAAAATTTGGAATTGTTTAGCTCTACCTGTGAGTTCTCATCACCTTTCACAAGATTAAAGGGTTCCAAGTTCCCAGTAACAGTCAAACAAGTTTCAAATTTCATGAGGGCAAGACTGATCAGGAGAAGCGATGAGGTCTGTAAGTCCCCGTTGAACTCATTCTTTGTTTCTACCAAATGATTTGATGCAAGAGAAGATACTGTCTTCTGGGACAGGTGCTTGTCAGTGGTTCCCAGTGACAATGGGCACAGACGGAAACACAGGAGGTTCCCTCTGAACATCAGGGAGCACTTCTTCACTGTGAGGGTGACTGAGCACTGGCACAGGTTGCCCAGGGAGCTGGTGGAGTAGAATACTCAAAAGCCATTTGATCAGGGTCCTGGGCAACTGGCTGTAGGTGTCCCTGCTTGGGCAGGGGGCGGTTGGACCAGATGAGAGGTCCCTTCCAACCTCAACCCTTCTGTGATTATGTGGTCTTCTTGCAGTAGGCCGCAGATACAAATGGTGTATATTACTTTTCAGACCTCTGCATAGGAAGATGCGTATAAAGCAAGACATAGTTAATTTTATTGTCTGTGTTGTGTCACTCCTATCAGTAGCATTGCAGTTTGACGTGACATTTTATCAGCTGTGATTATATATTATTCAAGGCACTCTCTGCCATTATTTAGGTTTTGGGGTTTTTCTCCCTTTTATTGTTCAGGTAAATATCAGCTGTCTCCAACGGTGAACATGCCCCAAGATGACACTGTCATTATTGAAGATGACAGGCTGTCAGTCCTCCCTCCTCATCTCTCTGACCAGTCGTCATCCAGTTCCCACGATGATGTTGGGT
Source organism: Haliaeetus albicilla (assembly GCF_947461875.1). Classification (NCBI taxonomy): domain Eukaryota; kingdom Metazoa; phylum Chordata; class Aves; order Accipitriformes; family Accipitridae; genus Haliaeetus; species Haliaeetus albicilla. The sequence continues at coordinate 65,459,868 of NC_091484.1, read as the reverse complement.
TTGGCACTGTTGATGCTGGTGGATGGGCTAAAGCTGCAATTAATGAGTCAACAGACTGGTAAGAGCATGGTTTAGTGGAAGGAAAAAAGAGATGACTGCACTTATGTCTTTCTCTTTAGTTTAATTTTTGGCTACTGCTAATATTAATCTTTTGGGTTTTTTCATCATATTTAGATTTCTCTATTTTCAAACTGTTTCAGGAAGGACATCTCTGCAGATAATCTGTTAGACTTTCTACTTCTGATTGGAGTTTTGTGCTCTGTCAAAGCACATTTGTGGAAATTTTACTAATTGTTATTAAGACCAAGTCAGTATATGGCTGTGTTAATTTGATGATTTAATATTAATTTAGTTGCCAACTGAGCTAGCCTTTGTAAAAAAAACTTTGCAAATTTAAACACTTGAGTTTATGAAGGATGAAAGAATAATTCCAATTGGAAATTTTAATTTATAAAACTCACTGTAAATATTTCTAAGTCTATAAAATAAAGATTTTATTTTTGTATTCCAGTATATATCTAGGAGCCTTTCAATACTTCTGTATACTTTCTTGATTTTCCTAGTAATGTACAGTAATTTTAGTGTCTGCTTAGAGGTCAGGGCAGCTTTTTGTTTTGCCTTAGTGTTAATGCTTGTGCAACAAGAACTAGTTAAGATTTCTTCATTATGCATGATAAAATACCTTTCATATCATTATATGATTTGTAACTATCATGCAAAGGCAGTGTACTGTAATAGCTCTACATTTAAAAATATGGAAAGTAATAGTTCCGCATTTAAAACTATGGAAAGTAACTTTATATGTTTTATCTAGAGTAAAAATAATTTCTGTGAATCTTAGGTTGAGTCTCTAATTACTTTTATACATTTTAATATGAGAGTCTTAATGAGAAATGCATTGAGCTCCATTATTGACTTGCTTAGGTTCCTGGCAAAGAAATACTGTTTATTGCTTAGTTAGTACAATTAATACAGATCTAAGATTTAATTTGCAAGTCCTGTAATTATCTATAGTAATAGCAAAATAAAAGCCCACCCCGTACACTGCCGCTTCTTGGAAGCTAGATAATTACCACAAATGGTGTGAAGTATATGAATTTTCTTATTTTTTGTGTCTCTTGAGCCTGTTATGAATGTGTCAGCAATATCTTAATAAAACAGCAATAGCACCTGCCAGCTGATATGCACCTGTCAGCTTCTTCTTTGCTTTATATTAGTTTATTTCATCTTATGTCCAGGAAGTGAGTTCTGTATTTTAAGCACTGTTTTAATGATTGTATAAAAAGGTATTTTTTTTCATCCTCATTTGCATTTTGTTTTAATGTTGCAGCTCTTCTCTTGGACAAGTCATACCTGTAATTTGGGTCCTTGAAAGGTCCATCTGTCTTTTGTAAAAGCTTTTAGAGCTGAGATTCTGAGACGTTTAAATAGAATAGTACTCAAGGCTGCACATAATAGCTTATTGCTGAGGGAATTTTTTTAGCCAAATATGAGCAAAACCCTATAGCATAAAGTAAGAGCCCATTTGAAACCTGCAAATGCTTTTACATTTCCTTCTACAGCATATCTTGCTATTCATATACTTCTTTGAAAATGAAAGTAACAGTAAAGAAAATAGAGATTAGATATTGTGGAACTGATCATGCTCAAAACCTTTAAATGTGTGTATGAGAAATGGTAAGGGTCTTCAGATACAATTGCACTTAAAAGAGTAGATCAGTGCAGCGCCTTACTAACTAATGTATTCTATTTGTAAAAAGGTAAATAGCAGTAGAATTAGATTGTTGCATTAATTTCCTGCTGCTAATGGATGAAGGAAGACTTGTAAAATGAAGGTGCGTTGTATGATTTTTGCTGGAAGGCACAAAGGGTAAAACTAAGAATATGGATGAAGGGTTATCCAAACAAGAATGGCAGCTGTTCTGAATCACAGAAGAAAATGTAAGCTTTTCCAGCTTCACAATATCTCCCTAATCCTTGATGAAAATGTTATGAAAACAAAGGGGCAATAAGACAGGATTAATAAGTGGAATTTTAATAACATTGAGGGTCAGAAGACGGTTACATTCTTTTAAGGATCAGCTGTCATTCCAGAAATCTTATTTGTTAAGTATGCTAGAATATAGTAAATTGCATTTGGCATTGCTTAATGACTTGCACTAAATTCACCTTCTGTCTTTTATTAATGTAGTTGAAAAACATTAAAATGAGGCATTTTTAGGGGCAGTAGTTCCTCTTCTGTGCTCATTGGCTTTTCCAGTTGTGGATCTTCACGGGGGCTTTTGAATACTTTTAGGCAATGTACATGCATTCAAACTCCTGTGGTCTGCTCCTTCCTTAATTACAAAAACACGCTCGTGGGTCATTAATAATAGAAATAAACCAGGACATGAAAACTGATGACTCTACATAGGGCTCAGATATTTGTACTGTAAAAAGGTATGAGGTGGCGTGATGTCAGAGAGCAAGTAATTTTTTGGTGCCAAGTGTAGCACCTTTAGTATGCAGGATACTATGCAAACATGGAGTAATAATCCCCCTAATAAGTATGTGTGGAAGGTAGGTGTGATAAGGGCATATAAGAGAAGCAGAGACAAAGCCCCTAAAGGCAGTGTCAGTGGAAACACTGGGATCCAGTCTCCAGAATTCTTGGTTGCTGACGCCGTGTCCAGACTCCACTGCTCCCTACAGGACCTGTGGTGCCCTTTTTGAGTTTCATTTAATTTCCAAGTTTTAGTGTGTTTTTAGGAATTCAAGTTGAATATATATGTGCATGCTGTATTTACATGAAAATGATATTCAGCTTTATTAGAAGCTTTATATATATGGATCAAAGCAAGCTCATATGAAAAAAGAAGCATGCAGCCAAAACAAATAGTTTTAGAAATTCACCCTTTTTGAAGAAAGTGTCACAGGATACATTTTGTTCAGCAACATGAAGCCGGTCATCTTTAACTAACGTGAGCTGTGTTAACAGATGTTGCTAGAGAAAATTCTCACTTAGTAAAACCACATTTTTCTGGCCTTCAGAGACTGGGCTGACTAGCAGTGAGCCAGAAACTCCTGTGTGGCCTTGGGAAAGTCATTTATGATCTGATTATGAAAGGTGTTGAAACCCTGTAAGTTCAGTTGAGTCACTCAGAGGACGTTTTCAGACTTAGGTGGTTCTTATTCAGCTATGTGTTGTGCTGCTGTAAATGCTAGAAGTGTATATTGGCCTTGTCTGTTTTATCTTTCTATCATGTGGAGATAATTTTTTCCGTATTTTGTAGGAGTGAATGTGAGGTCTCAACGGTTATTTTTTGAGTTTGGGCGCTGATTCATCAGAGCTTTTAAGCATATGCTTCAAAATGTTGCTAAATTGTGCAGGCATCTCTGAAATAGTTGCAGTAATTAAATGTAAAACATTATGAGCCTGAGCCAGAAGCATTAAAGTCAAAAGGCACTTGACATTGACTTTATTCATATAAGCTCTGATTCTGCTCTCACTTAAGTATTATATGCTTGTCACATGCACATATCTTATTATTTGTAAATCTGCCACTACTGGACTGAATTATCTTCTAGGCTGCCTGGTAATGCAGGTAGTCATTTTCATCCTTTATAGTACTTGATGCCTTTGGACACTTTTTTTTACATCTCTTCACTGTTGTGCCTAATACCCAACTGTTTCTTGATCAAAGATGCATCTATAAATTATAGTACATGGCATACATAAACACGCATATGCTACAGAATTTAAAAGTATAAGTTGGTTTCTGCAGAAATTCACTATTTGGTTGTTTCTCACTAGATATGGGGTGTGTGTTACACTTAGCCCTTAAAGTAGAAAATAATTCTTTTGAAACATGTATGTATACAATATTTTGAATGGCATTTAGTCTATTCAGAGATCTCAGTGACAAAATATTTAGCTTTTTTTATCTTGAAGTACAACAACAATCAAAGGGGCAATTTTTGAGGGATCTTCTTCCTATAGGATAGATATCAATGATGCAAAGTACTCATTTTTTCAGTATTTTATGCTTTCGATTTCTTTTTGTGCCAGGTGAAGTAGAAATCTAAATTCTTTGGGCTTGCTTTCAGGCTCTTTTTAGTACTCTCTCATTTTCCAGGAGTCAGAAGATCTTTGCATGAATTTCCTTTCATATTGTTTATTAGCAATAAGCAGTCTTGGTTTTTTGTTTTTGTTTTTTTTTATTGGTTTTAACGTGCATTGTGGTCATGGTGACATATTGCAAGCCTATGGTATAGCTTGCACATCAAATTTTATCTGCATTCTTGAGTTCATGGTTCTGGACCATTGTGGTGAATACTTGCTCTGTAAGGAAGTAATGAGTAGAAGTGTGTTTGTCTGTCATGGCCAGGTTAAAACCAGGAGATGCTGTGAAAAAATTACAAGCAATTTCACATATGGAGAGAAATTTTAATGCAAAGTCTTTAAATGAAGAAGTTTAAAGCTCTGTGGGCTTCAGGCAGGACAGTTTCTATTTATGCTTTGCTAAAAACACTTTGTGATGAAGAAAAATCTGTTAATTTGCTATCAACGGAATATATTTGTTTTTCATGAAGAAAAAGGAACTGGTTTATTCTCCCTCAAATTATTCCTGTGTTAGGGCTGTATATTCTGATAGTGTATGTATAGTACACCAGATATGTATAGCTTTCATTAAAGCTCATAAGTGAAATTCTTGGTACTTTTTAACTAGAATTGCTCAATGCAGTAAAACAAATCCATCGTGTATGTAACTGACTACTTGCAGTGGTTTATTTAAAAATGTGCACTTTATCATTGGTAGAAGTCACGTGCTAAATAAATGCTTTTCTCTGCAGAGTGAAAGGTTGCGTGATCTTGATAAATGTTCGCATGATTTTTTTCCCTTCCTACAGCACTCTTAGTCCAGATGTTGATCCAGTGCTTGCCTTCCAGCGAGAGGGTTTTGGACGCCAGAGCATGTCAGAAAAGCGTACAAAGCAATTTTCAGATGCCAGTCAGTTGGAGTTTGTTAAAACACGAAAATCCAAAAGCATGGATCTAGGTAGTGAGTGATATTTTTTCAATTGTTTTATTTGAACCTGATTTTCATGTTGTGAGTATATAGATTCTGTAACTCCAAACACATTGTTTATGTGGAGGACTACTGCACGTAATGTCTACTGGTGGGAAGTAAAGTATTCTTAATGTGAATGGCCAAGTGGCCTGTGTATTGTTTGTACCACTTGTAAATGTCTATACATTTAAATATCGTAGCCTTATGGATATATGGTTATACATAAACTTTAAAAGTATTTATTAAAATGGAGGTGAAAACTACATTTACCGATCCGTATAGAATAACTGCGTAAAACTGTACCACGGTGTGGTTCTAGGTAGACAGGATTATTCTCAGTTCATGATTATAATGCAATTAGTCTTAAAGATCCTTCGTAGTCTCTCATTTCATAGATGGATTTTGATGCAGATATTAAAGATGCGAGTATTTTTTTTTTTGAGAGTTCATTCAGAATTAGAAAATGGGGCTAGTCGAACATCTGTTTGAGACATAAGTTTTAATATTTATATCAGAAGCCCTATAAAGTAGCAGCAGCTAAGACAGGCAATCGACTATGATCATTTTAACTGATAAAACAACTGAGAATAAGTAATCGCTAACAAGCCCACCTATTTTTCTGCCATTGAATTGAGATTCTGAAGTGCAGACTCTAGTAACCTTAAACAGTGAGTTTTGATTGTTTAAACACACAAAATTCCCTACTCAGAATAATAAAATATAATACGATTTGCTCCTTTACAATAATTGTGAATATCTTAACTACAATCCCTAATTCACCAACTTCCTCAGAGGACAGTAAGGTTGGTGGTATTGACTTGTCTTGACTAGTTGTGATGTGCTAACGTGTAAATAACATATTGTACCTGCCTGTGATGTGAACATGACTGACATTGCATGAAGGTTACTGGTTTGCTGCCATTTCTACCCAGAATGTTTGCTTACTGTTGCAGTTTATTTGCATGAAGTATGACATTGCTAAGGTCCCCTAACTTGAAAAAAAAAAAAAGCAAAACAGAAGGAATGTTGGATGCATGTGGGGCATGGGCACTAACTGGGCTAACCGTTATACATTTACCTTTTAACAGTAGCTGACGAGACTAAGCTCAGTACAATGGATGACCAGAAAACAGGTAAGAATTGACAGTAAGGCTGTTGCTATAGAAACCTTGGTCAAAGCAGCTTACCACAATTACAGAACTGCCAGTCAAATTGCATGAAAACATGAATATTCCAGTACTTGCATGGCTGCTTTCTATTGTTGTGAGTAATCAAGTCGTACAGAAAAAGAAAATTCTCTATAGAGATAAGTATTAAGGGTAATATATTCAACCAGGTCATACATGTGATTGTAGGTAGACACCTGTTTCTACACTTTGAACTCATAAATATTCACAGTTGTTTGTTTGGATTTTATGTTCATTCAAAAAAATCTTGGTAAGTCTCCTAGCTTCAAACTCTAATGTACAGAGAGATGATGTAGAAGAGTCGAATGTTTGGCTATTACAGTGCTAACACAGTGCTTGGAAATAATTATTTTAATTAGAAAACTGCTACCTTTGCCTTAAGTGGTCATCAGATACATGTCGTGAGTTGGGCTGAAGATTATTTGTGCAAGTTGATTTGCCTTTGGAGCTGAAACCTGAGCATCGTAACAGAACAAAAGAATATGTAAATAGAATCTTTTCCACATACCATCGATCGTAACATTTCACACAATGATAATGAGAAATAGCTTTCAAAGCATATTTTTTATTAGTAATTAAAATAATGCACCAACTGCAATTATGAACCTTTATGATTTATTAATATAAGTTAGCTTTTGACCTTTGGAATGCTGTTTTAATTAGGCTAGATCCAGAGGACACCATAACATTACTTAGCTCTAATTAGGAACAATTCACCTTTTTAACCCGAAAATATTATTTATTTTAGCATGATTTGGGGAGTAGGGCATTCCATACAGAATTTACAATTAATAATTCACAACTGCATCTCTGTTTAACCACCTTTTACAACATGAGTAGGAATACTGAAGAGCTGTAAGTAATCAAGTGATAAAAATATAGTTTTTATTTAAACAGCTAAAACTTCTAGCTCTTAAAACGTTGCAGAATATGGCCACAGACTTGCAGCCTTACAAATTGAGAATGAGTACACAAAATTAAAATGTATTAATGTTTTGAAGGATTAAATCCATCAGAGTGTGAATGTATGAATTGTGTTAATGGTTGTGGTAATAATCAGTGCTTAGGAACTGGCTTCACCCCTGAGCATTATTCACATAAAAAGGAGTTACAGATCAAACTCAAAATTATTGTAAATTATTTTTCTTTTTTCTTATTAGCCTGCCTATTTGAATGGGATGTGATTAGAATGGTGTAAAATCTGTGTGTTTTAGTAAAATACGATGCTTAGGTTTTTAAAAGTGCGTAGTGTTTCTGGTGGTATCAGTAGAGGGTGGTATTAGTCGAGCGTAGTTTTTCTCTATGTGTAACACCTGGATTAAATTCTGAAAAAGAGATAAGTCAGACAACTTGGGTGAAAGAGCATGACCGTAACCATCTGGACTAAGCAGTTACATATTTTGTGCACAGCAAGCTCAGTGGCTGGAAAAAAGGAAAAACACCTTTTACTGTACTTTTATTTTATTTGTCTTGCATGCTTTTAACCAGGTTTTGTATATAAACACTGGATTTCTCCCATTACTGAAGATAGATGTGGTTGTTAAACAAACCACTTACTGTAGTTTGTCTTAAAAATCATCTGGTTCTAAGAAAAAAAAGGTTTCAAATATGTGGTGAACTATGTTTTAATGAACTCTAGAAGCCAGAAAACTTCAGCATGTATTTACTTTAGAAAAAATAAAAACAAACTCTGTTACAGTCAAAGTTTGACTTAACAGTATTGGCTGAAAAGGAAAGTGTAGAACTCACCAGCCCTAGTTACTATAATAGATTTTTAAATTATTTTTCTTTCTATAGTTCACTTGAAGTGCCTAATCCTTGCAGTGTTTACAGTTCATCCTAGAGGTTAGAAGTATATTCGGTAGCAATTGAGCATGGCTCATTTACTGAGTCCCAGGCATACTATAGTTCTAGGTGGTTATTTTTCCAGGTACACATTGTGAAAATTAAAAAGAAAGAAAAAGAATAAAAGAACACTTGTTTAAATGGTTTATTTATTTATTTTTACACAGTGCTTTTTAAATAAACTGTTTTGTTAAATGGAATTTAGCGATGCAGTTGCTTGCTCTATTCCTCCCCTGCTCTCTCCAGCCCAAGTGTTACTCTTTTAGTGTATGAATTGAACTAGAAATAGAAGAATGTATCAAATCTAATGGAGCAGCTGTTAGTAAATAAATAGACTCACTGCTAATGCCCTTTAAGAAAGCGTTTAGAAAGTAGACTTCGTGCCTTTGCAAAACTCGTTTAATCAAATCGAGGGAAGTTTTTGGCATCAGTTGCTGGTAGCGTTTAACCTGAGTGTTAATAAAAATAATGTTTCAGAAAGAAACAAAATTGTCATTTTAAATCATTTAAAAGAAAGCGCTGATGAAAAATTTACCTTATAGCCTTTAAAATGAGTCACTGAAGGAAACATCACGTATCCTTCGACACCACGCTTTCTGCCTTTGCAAATCACCCAAGCGGATTTGTGGCACTGTATAATACTTAACGTAAGACGAGAGCAGCGGAAGCAGAATCAGTTGTTAAAAAGCGTCAGCGCAAGGGAAAAACTAAGGGCTGGGAGCAGGGAGCAACACATAGGCTTCGCGTGATCTCTGCGTGTTGAACGTCCCGTCGGATCTGCACGTGCTCTGAAGTTACGTGGTGGGGGCCGCGCGAGAGCGGGTGCAGGCGCCCCCAGCCCAGCCCAGCCCAGCCCTGCCCTGCACGGGCAGAGGGCGGTCGCGTGGCCGGCAGGCCGAGGCTTGGCCGTTGTCCCCAAGGGCTGCTGGCCAGCTGGGGACATGGGGAGTGGAGTAGCAGTGCCCGTGTGGTGGGCGGTAGGGAGCGGCGGCGCTTGTGTGGTGGGCGGTAGGGAGCGGTGGTGCCGTGTGGTGGGCAGTAGGGAATGGCGGCGCCCGTGTGGTGGGTGGTAGAGAATGGCGGCGCCCGTGTGGTGGGCAGTAGGGAGCGGCGGCGCCCGTGTGGTGGGCGGTAGGGAGCGGCGGCGCCCGTGTGGTGGGCGGTAGGGAATGGCGGCGCCCGTGTGGTGGGCGGTAGAGAATGGCGGTGCCCGTGTGGTGGGCGGTAGGGAGTGGCGGCGCCCGTGTGGTGGGCGGTAGGGAGTGGCGGCGCCCGTGTGGTGGGCGGTAGGGAGCGGCGGCGCCCGTGTGGTGGGCGGTAGGGAACAGCGGCGCCCGTGTGGTGGCCGGTAGAGAATGGCGGTGCCCGTGTGGTGGGCGGTAGGAAGCGGCGGTGCCCGTGTGGTGGGCGGTAGGGAATGGCGGTGCCCGTGTGGTGGGCCGGGGCTGTGCTTGACGGGGTGGTGTCGGCACCTTACGCAGCCCCTGAGGCACAGATAGGGGCGTGTGGCACGGAGGGTAGAGCCGTACGGCTGAGCATGTAAGCGGGGCGTGCGAGGAGGCTGCGCGTGCGGTGGCGGTCGCGGTAGGAGGACTGCTGTGGTGCGGAGGGGCGAATCTACCTCAAAGGATATTTGTTAAGAAAATTGTCGGAAAGGAAAATTTTGATAAACTTCAAATGTTGAAAACGATAAAAGAATCCCTTTTATCCCTCAGTCATACAGAGATGCTTTAGGTAGATGTGTCTTTTTCTCTTCTTTTTTTCTGCTTTAAATTCTGGTGTCAAAATAGAAGTAGAACTCGTTCTGAGCGGATAACGTTTCTGATGATTACCACCAGCACTGTAAAGGCTGGAGGAAAATGCTGACATTTTTGTATTTAGAAAACAAGGTTTTGATGTGACTCATAAATTTTAACAGAATCAATTTTAAAGAAAGTTTTGTGTTTCTCAATGGATTATGGGTAAACAGCTCACTTTCTGGCTGGTGAATTCTAGTAATAAATTCTGAACTCAATTTACAGGGAGGCTTAACTATATATTTTGAAAATAGTAGACTTGCTGTGAAGTGGCCATGGAAGATAGTGACGGTATTAAAATATACATAGCTTTATGATCACAGTGCTTAAACTGCTTGCAAAAGGACATTTCCCTCTTTCAAAATCCGCAACCTGTTCACATTTGTGTTCATGGCCACCCAAGTTCAATAAATATTCCTATCATTTCTGTAATCCATTATTAGTTTTACAGTACTCAAGGAACATTAGATCATATCCCATCTAGCTTTTCCTTTGGGAAAGCACAACTTACGTAGATATAGTTCTCACAAAGAACTGTATTGGGTGGCAGGAAATGGAATTTTTTTTTAATGTCCTTTATGAACATAAATGGGCACATAAATGCCTTCTTTATAATTACTGTTTACAAAAAGAGCCACTCGGTAATTAGGAAAAGATATATGAGCACTTCATTTAGAAGGTTGCAAAGCAGAATCTGGAATAAGGAAGTTTACAGTAAGTTGCCATGTAAGAGGATACCCTTTCCTTTTGTATATGAAATTGAATCTGTCAAACAGCTGGCTTATATATGATTGTCCCATTTCCTCTTTTTTCCTTCAAAATGTTGCATTCATTTTTCCTGTCTCATGGACTGTTTTTAACAAAAGACAATCTTGAAAAGTAAAAACCAAAATAAAATCTCATTTCTTGTGTACTGCAGGCACTAGTGGAGGAATAACAGATTTTGGCGTATGCTATCTAGAAAGTGGAGAGTTTTATAGGGCACTGTCTAAATTGGAGCTCTTCTACTTGGTAAAGAGAGTGTTACGTTAAAAATACTTGCCTTAGACCTCAGCCCATGTTCAGAAGTTTGGTGAACCTGGACTGCAGCTTGTTTGTACAGCTGGGAAGCCATCAAACCTCCCTTGTCCCAGCTGGCTCCTCTTGTTCACCCCAGCAGCTGTGCTCTGCCCCCAACCATCCTCCTGACCCTCGGCCCTCCAGCAAGTACGGGCTGTGAGTGAGGGTGGCTTCTTCTAAGAGATATGAGTTCATCAAGATAAAATTTCTTATTTGTTGGGGTGTGTTTATTTCTGGCTGAGGGTCCAAGCAGCAGGACTCCGGACTGCTGGGGGAACCAAACTGCAGGAGCTGTGTAGACCCGTGAAAGAGGATTTTTGTGTTGTTTCTATTTACAAGTGCATCTTATCAGTAGGGCAGCTGAAGGGGAATACTTTGACAGCTGCTGTTTGAATTTATTTGATCTGAGGGATTTCAGTTTAATGTAATTGCTCAGACTTTAAGTAGGTGAATAGAAAATTAAAGTGTTTTCTGCCTTGCTCCATCTCATACCAAGTTAACAAATGACATGGAGAAGACTTGCCATGCTGCTATTCTGCATCCCTTCTGTAGGTCCAGCCACCGCCTTCCTCCCCACCCAATAATAAATAGTGAAAGAAGCTGGTTTTAGTAGTGTAGTAGCAGTTTTTCCTCACTTAAGGTAACTTCACATACCTTTGTTAAAGAATGGCGACAGATACCGTCTTTCTTCTTCCTTCCTAATATCTACCAGAATAAGGATCAACTCCAGAGCTTTACGTTATTCTGACATAAATACTTAAAAAAGATAATTTTCCTTTATTGCATTATTCACACCAGACCACGCTTACACATGTCTTGTTCATTGGTTTGGTATTCCTGAGGGTTCAGGTCTTGGCTCTGGTCTCTCAGTGCTGGCTGTTTTTGAAATTTATCTTTCTATGCCTCTGTCAGATGAGGACACCGATATCAGTGCAGTAACAACCCACCACCTGGGACTGCTGTGGTGCCACAACACTCTTCTCTGTTCTGCTCCCTCTGGGTAGAGAAAAAGAGAGGTTTCCATATTCTAGGTGAGGGCTCTGGTCTCATAAATTCAGGAAATGTGGGTGATGATGATGTCCCACCTCATCTTGCTCTCCAGCCCCAAATCCTATGGAAAATCCAGCCAAGATTATACTGCACTTTTGAATAAAATAACTTCAAATAAATGCAGTGATTTTATTTCCCCTGAAAGATTTCTTCCAGTTTTAACTATAATATGAGATCTAATTAATTGTGCAATTGTCAGCTGATTTGCACTGTGAGTGTGTGTATCTAAAAACTCAGGCTAGACATTTAGTCCACAAACCCGAGAAGAAAAGTCCGGATGGAAGAAAGGCTTTTGCAGAATACTGTCCGGGGCTTTCTTGGCACACCTCCGGACATGCTGCAGCGATAAAAGCTGCCCTCAGCCCCAGCTGTAGTGCTGTCCAAACATCAACCTGGTGACTGCCAGGGATGTGTTTCTTTTCCAGCTGGTTAACTGGTATTGCCTGACTAATTGGGTCCTTTCCACAGATTATTTTTAAGCAACTTCACAAAATCCCAGCAAGTCAACTGATATTTCTCAGAAGTACTTCATTATGAAATTGTTAGCAATTTGATGCAAGTCTTTAAAACTCGATTAAAAGCAAACGACGTGTTCCTTGAAGCCAGAAGCCAGGCTACCTTGCAAGACTGTTACTCTAAACACCGTAGGATTCATGCCGATAATCTGCTCTCTGTTCATCAGTTGCTAGTAGAGATGAAATTTTCTGCTCAAACCAAAAATAATTAGTAGTTTTGTTTGATGCCAGTAGATATGTGTCTCTGCTGGTTTTATGAGCTATGTTTTTTAAGCCCCATGATTGCTTTATCATTCAAATTGTTTAAAATAATGATAATGGATGTTGGTCTCTCTTCACTGATTTGAAAAGCCACACATTGCTCACGTTGTCGGTTTCGTTGACTGTGACTTGACATACTCATTCACTTCTGAGACCAACAAATCTGTGGAGAATTCCCTACAGATTATTGAGAGATGATGTGAATAATGTTAAGTGTGTCCCCAAAGACTTTCAGGATGGATATGCATAATCAAGCATTCAGTTCTCAATACTAATTCTAATTACGTTTTTGGTCCCCCCCCCCCCCCTTAAATCACTAAGGTTCCCCAACCAGAGATGTGGGGCCTTCATTAGGCCTGAAGAAATCCAGCTCATTAGAAAGTCTGCAGACAGCCGTTGCTGAGGTGACTCTGAATGGTGATATTCCCTTCCACCGCCCGCGCCCACGAATTATCCGAGGACGAGGCTGCAATGAAAGCTTCAGAGCTGCCATAGACAAATCATATGATAAACCTGTAGCAGATGATGATGATGAAGGCATGGAAACTTGTAAGTAAACTATTGCTGTGCATAAAGAATGTTAACAACATAGGTTAATTCCTTTAGAAAGTGATTAAGAGTAGTAGAAGATAATTTTAGGAATTTAAAAGAATAGAACTAACTTCTTTTCTTCAATTTTTTTCAGGCTTTTTCCCTTCATATGCATTAACAGATTGCAACACTCTGCAGCTTGCTTCCTTTCTAAAATAAGCAAATAAGATTATTAGGAGAGTGTTTACTTAAATTACTCTGAAAATTTTCTCTAAGAGCTAATTAATTTACTAATGTAAATTAGAAAAAAATTATGCAGAAAGACAGAAAACCACTGAATTTCTTTTACAAAAATATGTGCATCTAACTTTGAAAGAGTACATTTGTAGTGTCTGGGGGAAAAAAGAAATCACTGTCCTTTAATTAGAGTGAGTAAGGCTGGCAGATCTAATAAAGTATAAAGTTAATGATCAGCTATTACCCACCCTAATGGGCATTCATTTACATTTTCAGTTCTTTAACCCGAAGTATGACCCAACATGTGGAGAATGTCATTAACATAAAAGAATCACTTCAAAGCTAACCTTATCATTATTGAACTATGTAAGAATGGGCTGGTAAAATGACAACTCGTATTGAATGAAAATAGTATGAATGGTAAATTACCTCAATCAGGGGTTGTATTAAAATTATTGAATTTTTAACCTTCATGTTGTACTACTTTCAACTTGTCACACACCAGCAGAATTTTTTTTTAATCAACCTGCAGCTAGTTAGAAGTTTATGAATGAAGATGATGGTGGGAAAGTTAAAGTAGAGAAATATTTAGCCTGAATGCTAACAGAAAAGTCTTGAAAAGAGATTTTTCACTCTTTGCTCTTTTTATATTTTTTTTACTTTCAGAAGGTCTGTTTCATAAGTGCCGTTCCCTAATATTCTTTTATAAGCTACTTGTGTAATCACTCTTTTATTTTTTTAAAACTCTTCGCTTTTTTTCCTTAAATCTGCCTCTTTCTAAAAGTGTTCAGAGACTGAAAGGAAGGTCATTTTGCTAGTCACTTTTCTCAAAGGTAGTTATGGACAGAATTAATTCTGCTTCGTTTTTCCAGCACCTAGCAATTTCACGCAGCAGTGAGGCTAAATGCTGGTCTGGTGCTGCTGGCTGTCAATCTATTTCTGGCCAGTAGAAGAATAGGTATGAGAAAATGTGTAGTGATCATTCTCATTCTGCCAAACTGCATGCCCGTGGTCTTTTGGGACGTAAGACCATGTTTTTCTAAAAGGCCTTGTTTGGTGTGAGCCCACTGCTAGTAATATCCTGTTTTGAGGCAGCAGATATCCAAGGCTTATGCAGAAGTTACAGATGGTTTAACTTCATTTGATCAAAATATAGCAAAACTGTTGTCATGAAATGCTTTCTAGGTGAGTGTAGGTTTATGAGATTACTGTAAGGGGTTTTGAGCTTGTTGATGCAATGCATAGAGAGTAGCAAGGAAGTATTTGGTGGCCTTCGTATCCTTTGCATGGGAATAGCGGAAACCAGACAAAGCTTTCTGGCTGAAATTGAAATGCCGTGGGGTGAGTCTTTGCCCTCATCTCTCTGTATGGATGAAGTTGTCTAGCGCTGGTGGACCAAGAGCCATCTCAGTGTCATGGGAGAGCAAGAGCAAGGCTGTTCTCAAATCTCACATGGAAAAGAAGGGCTGAGCTAAGTGTGACCGAGCTATGTGCGTAGAACTACGCATTCTGTTGAGTTACTTGTATTTTAATAGCTTCCACATATTATAACGAAACATCTAAGAAGTAATCCAGAAATTTGCAGTGCCAGGTTAATAGAAGCAGATAAGTAGCAAAGCAACTACAGTAAGCTGGTTGGACAGAAATCAGTCCTCGAGGTCTTCTCCTTCTCATGATAGCTGTGGGAGCTTAAGAGCTGGCCCAGCCATATGTTGCCTGTCTTTCTGAAAACATGTCTGTGTTAAAGCTGAAACCACTGCAGTCTGTTCCACTTTTTGTAAATTATATGTGGCCTTAGGTTCCAGAGAATTTGCCAAATGATGTCTTCAGCTGGACATAGCCTGGGCACATACGAATATGTAGAAGTTAATTTAACAATCTGGACCTAATGTAACTAATGCCTCACCGCTGCCTTAATGACATTGCTTAAGTTTTTAAAAATTGTATTTAATTATTCCATAATTGTTTGAAATTAAAATGTGGCTTTCTGTCATTATAAAACCCAGGCAAATATGTTGGTGGTCAATTTGCTGATGCCCTTGAGTCTGAATTCATTTGTCTTACTTGAATTTTTTCCCCTTTCTCCTCCAAGTGTTTCAGTGCTATGAGTGCTTCTTTCTTCCAGACAGTGACCCGCTTTGCAGTAGCAACTAATAGCACTGCAATATATTGTATAGAGGAATTCTTAACGTCATCACCCCATATACAAAAGCCATAAAAATACAGGTAACATGTGGCAAAGGGGCTGACTCTCTTCTGAATGTACTTGCTGTTGTTAGAACAACGTGCTATAAAATTACTAAATGTAGGATGAAAATCAGATAGCAGTGACCAGTTCTGGGGTAACATTTTAAAAAGTATTTGAGAAGATGAGTTGAAATTTTAATGGCTGTAAAGAAGTAACATCTGTGATTTGTGGAAAGGTGTGGGTGTTCAGCTTTTACAGATCATTTTTCCTGCTTTTTTTTTTTTCCTTAATACTTGAAATAGCTGACTGAAAGCAAAATGTTTATCTTTAGTGTCTTGAATGAGAACAAGGCATTTGGATTGGGAAAGATCGAAAAAGCTTTCTAATCTTCTGCTGAATCTTAATTGCTAGAATCTCGGGCTGTATTAAATATCACAATAAGAGGCCTAGAAGCTTAGTGGCAAAATAGCGTCACATTAAGTAGCTTTGATTCCTCATGTGCATCTTTTCCATTTTATGGCCTAATTAGGAGAATAGCTTCATAATACCTGTTTGTGTAGTTCTCCATTGTACAGTGGGGTTCATGAAATGACACTAGTTTTCAGGTTTAATTGATGTTTAAAGTATACTCCAATTTAATTTTTTGGCTTCAGCATCCTGAGTGGGGAGGCTGGAGGTTGCAGGAAAGGAAGGAAATAACAGCACCAAAACAAATGCTTTCTGTGTTTTGCAGTAACCTAATGTCATTACTGCAACTTAAGAAAAATTAGAAGTTTCATTTGTAGGCTGGGATTGAATTTTAATTGAGCTGCATTTGCATTTGTTCTAAACACTAGTAATTTGTTGTATCTTAATTGCACAATGACTGTGCTGCATAAAAGTGAAACAAGTTTCTTCATGTTGAATCCTTTTAAGAAAACTGGAAATCTATTTACTGCTGTAGAGACACCAGTATTTAATCCACGAGAACAGGCATCCTAGTTCACAGGGCTCAGTCTAAGCTACAGAGTTAATTGCAAGCAAACTGTGTATGATAGACAAATATTTATTGCAGCACAAGTGTGAAAAGGAGGCAATATTATTTCCATAGAATATGCAAAATAAATAATAAAAGGAAGCATTGTTATGACAAGTTGTTCACCAATTCAGCATAGCACAGTACATATAATACACATTTAGGATTAATTGAATGTATTGTTATGTGAATATGAACAACCATAGGTCAGAATTGATTCATCTTTAAAATTCTAGCAATGAAGTACCAAGTAAACATTTTACTTCAACATTTGCCAGAAATTTAATGCATTTTTTTTTTTTTACTAATTATATTCGTTTGCAAGTATAATCTTTTAAATGTCTAGTTGGTTTTAACTGGAACAGATTGTAGCTATAAATTAACATGCAAAAAATTAGCTTCTCTATTCCAAAGTGGTTTTCTACTACTCTTTTAATAATAACAACTAAATATCATCCCAGACACTGATTAAGAAACACTGTGACCAAAAAAAGTACAAGGACAGCTAGTACAGAGGCATGTATAGGACAGGCCTATTAATTTTCTAAAATACAATTATCTGAATATTAAAACTGTGTCTGCAATTGAGAAGCTGTATCATCTGCTTAACTCATAGCGGTCCTGAAGACAAGTTAACATGCAATGCTGAGACCTGTCCTTTTTTTTTTTTTTCCTTTTTTTTTCCTGGTGGTTCATACTTCAGAGTACTAGTTGAGATTCAAAAATAGTTATTAATGTTGAGATTTATCTGACATGGTATGTTTTTCTTGAAATATGTGTATGGGATCTTCCAGAGTTGGAGAATATTTATAGAAATCTTGGGATATTCAGTGAATATGTACTAAGTCTGTTGGACAGATCTGTGTATTGTAATATTAATGAATAAACAGTATTTTGCAGGCAAGTATCTAAGAGAGAGAAGAGACAATATCAAATGGCTTTCAATCAGTGATTTGTAGACTTTTCAGGTTCAGCGAATTACTTCTAAGGGAATATGAATGATGACTAAGAAAAGCAAGTTTATATTCCACAGTAGTCTATGTATGAGAAATTTCTACAGAGTTACACACTTCTGTTGGCTGTGGAAGAGTCCCTGAGGTCTAGAAACAATAATATTAGCAGGAGTAATTATAAGAAGTAGTAAACATATGCTGAACTAAAAATTGATTCTTTTTTCCTTCTTTAAGCCATGGCCATTTCTAAATCTTACTGAGTACAAAACCCCCCTTTCTTTTCCATAGACTGTGTATATATAAAGCAAAACTGTATTTTTCAACTTCTACTACCAAAAGTTGTTTGAAGCCTTTGTATTCATTAGAGTGACAGGAGACAGTGCAAAGTATGCATCTGTGATCCTGATTGCTCCTTCATGCTGTCTGTTGGAAAATTAGGAGATGGTGTAGCCCTACTTATAATGTGATGATATAAAGTGTTAGGGGTCCTGGAAGGTCACAGCTTCACCAGCATGTAGTGTAATTTTTGGACTTGGCTTTAAGTTAAGTCAAAATGGTTGCAGGATTCTGATGCACAAGCTTGAAGTGTTTTATTTCTTTCTCACTAGGCAACTGGAGGAGTTTTCAGGTTTTGAATGGATTGTTTCTTTTGGCCGTTTTTCTTTCAAACTTTCTGAAACACATGTGCTCTGTCTGTTAAATCTAACCTTGGGTATACTTCAGGATTCTTGGAGTCTTGGTCTTGAATTAGAAACAGAGAAGGAATGTGTTATCTGCCTTTAAAGTATTTTACTTGTTCCGCTGGATGGAATCTCCCCACCCGAACCTCCCAGACTGCTCCATCTCAACCAAGAATAAAAAACTTGGTGCATGATGTGTTTTAAACTGCTCCAGGAAATGAAGTAGTGTGACAAAACCATTATGTTACTTGTAGCAGCAGAAAAAGTCTATTAAGGCTTGTATTGAGGGTTAAGAGTCCTTAATGACTTTCATATTTTTATGATAGTATTACTAAGAATTTACTGACAAGGCATGCTGCACTGCTGTTGTTTCTTCTTGCAGATATTTCTAAAGCTCTCCTCAGCTGATTCAGATACTGAAACAAAATGGGCCAATTAACATCACTTTGCTAATCCTCTTTATTAATCCATACATTATTCAGAGTACCCACAAAGCACAAATCGTGTTTTGCAGAGTGTTCTGCAAAGGTGAATTCCTTGCTTTTAGGAGTTTAATAGTACAAATGAATATTCCAGGAAACCCCCACATGAACAAATACTGCTTTTGGGGGGAAAAAAAAAAAAGAGTATTTTGTGGTTGTGCATATATCCTGCTTCAAAATATGTTATGCAATATACCAAAAAGCCTGCCCTTGTTGTTTACTCTTATTCCACTGATGTTTCTTAATATGTGCTTTCAGTGGAGGAGGACACAGAGGAGAGCTCAAGATCTGGTAGAGAATCTGTGTCCACAGCAAGTGACCAGCCATCCCACTCATTGGAGAGACAGATGAATGGAAGCCAAGATAAAGGGGACAGAAAAAAGGCTGGAAAGGAAAAGAAGAAAGATCGAGATAAAGAGAAGGATAAAATTAAGGCAAAGAAAGGAATGCTGAAAGGCTTAGGAGACATGTTCAGGTAGGTGCTTTGCAATCAAACGTAGAATGAATTGTAAAAAGAAGTTTGATCTTTTAGTTATTTATTTATATTGTGACTGTTTGCTGAGGTCATATTTTACTATACAAATATATACATGATGTATATAGGCTGATCTCTCAATTTTTGAGCCTATGAGTGGTGTCATGAAAAGTGAAGCAGCTCGGAAGAGAAGAGGAGGAGATGGCTGGCAGGCTAAAGGGGCTGCAAAGGGAAAAAATGGTTTTAAGCAACAAAATGCTTGGTCTTAGAAAGAGTCTTTGGTGATGTCTAAGTAGTGCACATATCCTTTGACAGGTCAAGCAATTTTGGGTTTTTTTTTTTTCTTAAACTTTGCTATTCCTAATACTGTACCCAAAGCTTACATGTTACTCAATGAGTGTTTTTCTTTGCTTTACTATTAAGACTATTTGGTATCATGGAGGCATGATGAGAAAGAGATGAATCAGTTTGAGATTGAAAAACAGCATGCTCCTCTCAAGGAAAACAGGTTCTAAATCAGGTTGTGTGCTCTGAGAACCCACAGTCTGGAGAAGGGGTCAGTGAAAGACCTGATTTTTACCAAGCAGTGGGTTGTTTTGAAAGGAGTCGTCTCTCGAGCAGACTAAGTGATCTGAAAGGAGCAGACTGCTGGGGGACACCCTGCTGTTCTGTGTAAATGGTGAAACATGACAAACACCTTTGATCACTTGTGGGAAGGGGTGAGGGAGCAAGAAAAACAGTCTTTCTTTTAGCTAGCTAGCGTAAATAAATATATTTCCAAGAAGAAACAATATTAAGGCAGTGTTTGTTTTCTTTTGTATATGCAGTGATTCATTATTTGATTTTGAAGTGAAATACCAGTATTATTCTAAAGATTTATTTATTAACAATGATTCTGCTGTGAAAACATGTAAGTGGAGCTTCAGTTAACTTTCATCCTGTTACCTTCTTTATCGTGTAAAACATTAATTGAACCTAGGTTGTAACTGCATAGGTCCTTGAGAGTTGTTCTGTGTCTGTGAATCGTATTACAAAATTAGTTAATAGAAAAACTAGTTAATTAGAAAATATTAGTTAATTAGGAAAAAGGGTAGTTAATTAGAAAATATTAGTTAGAAAATGTGTTTAGAAAACACAAAATAATATCAGGTTGTCAGCATATGCCACAGAACATCAAGAGTCATAGGAGATAGTCCCACACATCAGATAGGAGGAGAGCACTTCAGCCTGTTTGCCTGCAAATCCCACAGAGATGCCCTCATCTTCTGGGCATTTGCCTGCCTAAATTCAAGTCTGGAGCGGAGGAAGAAGGAGATACAAAATGCTGGAAGGTAGGAGATACAAAATGCTGACCGGTTCTTTTCTGCAGTCTTTGCCATTTTTATACAGCAGAAACAACAGGTAAAATTGAGGCACATTATACATGATAAATTCTGGGGGCTCTATGTACCTTGTTGGATACCATGAGTGCTATCTCGTGAGTGTTTACAGCATCTAGAAAGCTTGGGCAGCTCCTTGGTCCTCAGTTTCCTCCTGTGTAACATTCCCAGTACCCAGAGGACCTGTGAGATAGCTGCTTCATCGTGCAAGCTTTGGTAGACAGGCAAAGGGCTGACTTGCAGAGGGTCCCATCCAAAGAGAGCAGCCTTCACATTCCGAAGAGCTGGCTCGGTGTGGGGCTCGTCGGCTTCTCTCTGCCCTCCAGCCTTAGAGCATAATGTCTGGTGTTCTGCGTGGCTTTGAATGCTCTAGATGGAAACGAGTGCGAAAGTGGAAATTAATACCATTTTTAATCAGGTGCTCCCAGCTAAATAGGAAGTAACCTTGTCTGTATGCTTGCTATAACACTTCTGAAATCTTTAATCTGGAAACAGCAGTAGTTTGACTGATAGAAAGATCTGATGATTGCTTTGTTGTTTGCTCTTCATAACAGTCAACGTTTCCTTGAGTTATTTTTTTTCCCTCGCTGCCATTTCTGAGTGAACTTTACTTTTCAGTCTCCTTTTAATTAACGTGGGAGCAGTGCTATCCAGATGCAGTTGACTCCTCCTGGATCTGTAAATTAGCTTGCACCTTGTCAGCCCACCCAAGAGAGGTGCTCCTGGCAAGCAGGAAAATGCTGATTGAGGGAATTAAGCATTATGCCTCATTTCCACTCAGTGCTTGATTTCCTTTGTTGACAGGCTTCTCAATAATGTTTGAGATGGGCTTCACTCTGTCTGCAAGATAAGCTACTACTACTGCCTATAACATGCTTTGTTTTTCTGTACATCTGACATATATCATAGATATCAAGTAATCACTGAAAGAAGTTGTGCGATAGAAAATAATGATGACAGTAACATTTAAAATTCAAGCCATGATCAAAGCATAATTGGATGTTTTGGTTCTGTGCAACATTGTGATTTCTTTGTACTTCTTCTTTTCTCCTTTTTCACTTTTTTTCTTCCTTTTCAGTGCTCTTATCTTAAAATAATCTTTCTTCATTAGGTTGTATGGGCAAGAACACTTGCAGGATGAAATTACTGTTAACTGACACTTTATTCTAATGTCTATACTTAGCCAAGGGGCTTTTTATTGCCTGTATGCAAACTGGCAGCTCATAAAGTGGAGTCTATGTGATGTATAAAAATAAGTCTCCTTGCCTTCAGTTAAAATCTTAGGATTTGCTACTGGGATCTTCATTAAACTGCACTGTGAGGTGGAAACTCCCACTAGAGAACCCTAGGTTACATTTATCCTTCAGCATCTAGTCATCATTTCCAAGAAATCCCTGGATGATTCAGATAGCAGGTTAAAATCATAAATAAATCTTTTAAACACTTCCGTTGTTTTACGGCTCATATCAAACAGTAAAGAGGATTGACATAACCATGAAGGAGAACTGTAAAACGCAGGGTGCAGTCTGCGTGGCTCTGACACGCACAGCTTCCCTTATTTCCGGGGGACCTTTGCTGACATTGGGCTGTGGACAGTCTGAGAGTTAACCCTTCTCGCTGTGAAATAAATCTGTCTGAGTACGTGTGTATTTCTTTTTTCAAATTGACATTTCAGGGCAGAACAGAATAATTTATTTAAATTTGTCATTTGGCTGAGAAGTCTCTTTCTCTTCACGGATGAATATAGGGCAGAAGTTAACCTAGAAAAGTGTTGAACAAAAATACTGGTCTATTGGAGGAGATGCAGGTGCTGCAGTGCTTTGCTTACACCTGAATGTATTTGTTTTACCTGAATAGTTGCATCATTCCTGTCTTTCTTATCCCTTCAGTAGGATTGTGTGCCATGTCCTGTGGCTGTAATCACATACCAAATGAGAGGCTGCACAGTTCCTTCTTCTCGATTGCTGGCATTTAAGAGGTGCCTGGATGGCTATTGCCAGCTGAGCAAATAGTTTTTTGGGAAGCTGATATGAAGTTCTACTAGTTTTTCTGTTTCACTACTAAGAAGGCTTGAGTGGATGTATGTTTTGCCATCAGAAGCTTATAAAAACCTGTATGCTTCTCCAAGTGCAATCTAAAATATGTTTACTCATTTCTGAGTCTGATTTTGTTTATTTTTAAGTAGAGATTTTGCTTCTTGATAAAAATCAACCTGACAAAACCAATCAGTTGATAAATAAGTCATTGTAGTACTCCCTTAAGAAAGAGGCTTCACAGTTTCAAACAGTGCACCTGTAATTAGTGCTGGTAGGGATACATTAATTTGATGGACTTCTATGTCGTGCCATTCTTTGACATTCTTCTCCTGAGAGAGAAAAGTTGTATATGCCCTCTTCTTTTCCCCTCCTTTTGCCCCTGTCATGTACAGGGTGTTTTCATTTATGAAAGTGGATTCCCTCAGGATGTAAGGTAGGGAGATGTGAGATTGCTCTTATTTGTAGGTTTTGGATGCTGATGGAGTGACACATCTGCTGTGGTGCTGGTGATCACTTACGATCCCTGTATTTCATTCGTGCTTATTCCCAGTGTAGAAGCTTGGATATAGTTTATAGATGGGTGACTGGACTGGTGAAGTAATAGGCAACTGAAGTGATAGCTCCACATCTTTCCCCAGCTTCTTCAAGCCATATATAATTTTCCTCTATGGTCATCCCTGAACCATGGTTCTGTAAGACGGTAGCATCACTGTGATTATGTCACTTTTTTGGGGAATTAATTTTGTGTGCAAGAAAGGAGGCAGCTACACTCTTACTGGGGAGTTTGTATGGGAGGACTCTCATTGGTGAGTTTTATGATAGAAGAAATATGTCCAGCAAGGGATCAGTCTCAAGAAAGGATGTGTCTGAGGAGTAACATCTTTAGAAGGAACTGAACTACCAAGATGTTGAGAATAAGCAGCTCTCCATTTCCAAAGGGAGGAAGGGGAGTAGTAGGGAGGCCAAGCTATCTAGTCATGTCTTGCCAGAAGTATCAGAGGGACTGTCACTGCCCGGTAATAAAAACCTGCTGAAACAAGTAGACCTTGATATGATCGGATAAAAATGGATTTGCAAATACAAATGGTATGTTTGAGTTTATGTGGAAAACTGCTGAGGAGAACAAAAGATGGAGGGGTATGCACACTGTATCTTAAACTTGAGTTTAAGCAAGAAAATATCTGCATTGGTTTTGGAGGTTGCTTTTGAAATAAACATAATGTAATTTGAAGCAACTGTGCATAAGCATATTATATAAAATAAACACATTTTCTACTGTGGGATTTAATACCTCAGTCCCACATAAACATAACTTTTCAGTGGAGAACATAAGAACTGCATATTGAAGTTCATGGAATAAGACAGTATACTTAAAATTAATCATGTGCTTAGGTGGTTTTAGTACTGGAGGCTGTGTATTTCAAGATCTGGCCTGTAATGTAGATGGAGATGTAAAGCCATAACGTATGGTAGCTGATCTTTAATTCCTCTCTTAACTGTTGTAGCATACAGGTGGGTAAATCAATGCACTGGATAGCCAAATAATCCTAATTAGATTTAATTACATTTATAATGATTACTGGGAGCCTTGCAGTGTTGTATCTTCCAGTTCTGTGAGAGGAAATAGATAATTTAGTTTGCAACCTTGTTTAGCTGAAATCAGATATACTGTTGGGGTTTTTTTTGTGTCGTCGTCCCCCCCCCCCCCCCAGCTGCTTCCAAGGTGCACTGGACATGTCCAGATTCATAAACGTATTATTTGTAGCTTTGAATAACACATTTCAACCACATTAGCCGTCTGAGACCTCTGACTGGGCATTTGGGAGAATAACCTGCATGGAGTACTGTTGCTTGTTACATGACTTCCTTGTATTGCCTATTCTGGTTTTCATTTAAGTTTTCTCATCGTAATGTCTGTGAGGAGATGAAAAGCAAATCACAAGGGTTATACCATTGATTTAGTAATTACCTTCTTTCTCTTTCATTTAATAACAACCTTCAGACTTTTAAGCCGGCACATGACAAAAAGGTATCTGAGTTGCGTAAAATACTGTTGAATTATACCCTAATCAACAGGACTGGCAAATACCTCGAACTCGATAAAATAAAATCTGTGGTCTGATTTTCATCATTCAGTAGCTTAAGAAGCAGCAATAATGGCATTTTCCTTGGAAGCATGACTCGTAGGACTTTGTATTGGTAAATGACACTTACTGATGTATGGATTTAATAGAAAACATGGCAACAAGCTCAGAAGTTAGAATTTTTTTTTTCTTTAGTCCTCTGCTCATGGCACAAACCAGCATGAATCTTGAGCCTTAGAACATAGAGGAGGAGGTTATTGCTTAAACATCCATCAGCTTTATCATTTCAAACTTGGAAGTTCGTTGCTCACACACTGAATTTGCTAATGGTCATCTGAGAATGTCTCCGACAGCTTGTGGTGCTTGTGCTGAGACTTTGATCAGAAACGCTGAGCTGTGCCGTTGCTCAGGTAAATGGAATCTGGGGCCATTTGTGCTCTGTTTTTTGCCTGCTACTACTATGAGCCAGCTGGCACAACTATCATTAAGTCCACATCTGCTTCCCCTTTTCTGCCACCAGCTAGAAAATGTGTGACCCACTACAATCCTAGATGCAGCATCTAAGCACAACACCTTTTCAAGCTTCAGAGGAGGAGCACAGTCCTTGTCCTGCCTGCAAATTGAATACTATTGATGGCACCTTCTTGTCCTGCACTTCTCTGGGCTACTTTGTCCTGATCCATTTTCAAAGTTCTGGTCAGCCCCTGGGATGCACAGAATCAGAAAAACCTTTCAAATTAAATCAGCCATGCAGCAAATTGTCATCTTTGATGCAGACGATTACCCAGGACTCTTACAAATGTCTTTCAAAGCATTTTCATATTCTTCTCTTCCTTCTTTCCAGTTAAAAGTAAATAAGGGATCGAAAGAGATAAGCTTGATTGAAAATAGCTTTTCTCTTTTGGAGAGGCAAGCCATGCTCCTTCCTTCCTCTCCGCACTTTTTTGCCTTCCTGTTTTCTGCTGCTTGGCGGAATCAGTTGCCTTGAGGAGCCGTGTGTTTCACTGCCTGCAGGCCCAAACACACTGGCCTTTGACTAAGATGTCGCTGGGGCAGGGGGCAGTGGAATGGCAAATTCATGTTTCTAAACCAAACAACTTCACATAATCTGTCAGGGATTTAAGGAATGCAGCTTCATTAAGTGGTTAGTAAACTCTATGACTTTTAAACGAAACGCAGAAAGCGGTGGTATGCGATTGTGCAAGGGAGATTTGAAGCGAGAGATTAACATAATCGTATGTGGCTTTCTAGTTTGTCATTCTGACAGAAAGCAGGGCTTTGCTCTATGTATTCTTAACACTGGATTTTCCCAGGGTAAATCTTGAACCTGTAAATCTGATGGGGGTATATTGTATGGGTGTTTTGGTTTTTTTTTAAATTTCAATAGAATCAGGGCTTTTGTTTCTAACATCCAGAAATAAGTGTCAGGATGACCTGTTACTAGAGACGAGTTCACAGTGTCTGCTAACATATTCTCCCAGTATTTTTCCTTTGCTTGTCAGCGAGTTTAAATAGAGAACCTTTGACACCTACAGCACCGTCTCTGCCTGCAAAGCAAGCGAGGGAGGCAGGCGGCGTGACAGCTGAGCCCTCCGCCATCCTGCCCGGCGTTCTGCGGCGCTTCTCTTCCAGGCCTGCCGGATGAATATAGAACGCAAGTGTCAAGGATGACACCTACTTTATAATCTCTGCAAAGCAAGCTTTTTCAGAGAAGAATTTGTTGACAGTTCAGAGATTCAAAGTCAATTTCAGTTTTAGCTTGTGTAGGAATGGGATTTTTTCCTCCACCTGATGTGATAATTGAAGACTAACTAGGCAGTGTGCTAGTCCCTAACAAAGTATGGTAAATAAATACTGTCTTGAGACATGAAGGATCTGTTAGATGAAAGCTCTATTAATGACATTTGTTTCATTATCTGTTGGAAATGTTCTTTGAAAATTTAATTTGCTGCTGGTGGCACCTGTGCATTGGTATACATTACGGATGCTGTAGATGACGTTTTTAAAGCAGAGTCGTCTTTGAAAGTCCATTTTAAAAACAGGAACAGGAATGTTGTCTTAGATGAAAATTAATGCAACTTGCTATATTTTTATAGCAGAAGATGACATAGGCTATTAAGTCACAGTTACCTGTGGTACTTAAGTTGGCAGCTGCAGGACAGCTGATCCTTTTCTAAAAGGCAAAGCTCCGACTTACTACTGCATTTCACTTCCTGGGAGCAATGAACTGTATTCGCAGTGTGTTGGCAGGCTGATGCCTCCCGTTAGGATTTCCACGTGTCCTACTGTTGTGCAGAGAAATAATCATTAAAGACAGAATTATAAAACACTTCAGTGAAAATGGCAAAATGGGTATAAGCCAGTATGATTTCCAGAATAGAATATTCCTGAATAGTCGATGAGCCCCTGAATTTCCCTGAATGCAGTAAGAAAATAGTGGGTGTAAGGCATTCAGAGGGCTTATATAGGCTTTTAAGTTGTTGTTGCAGGGAAAAATAAGAGGAACAGAAGTTTTGTGAAAGAATAAGAGAGAAGAAAATATTAGAAACACAATGCCAATGGGCTATGCAAGTAGTATTTCCCCCGCTTTTGAATCCATTGATGACTTCTTCTGGAGGGAAAAAAGATAGAATTAGGAGGAAGTGAAGAGATACTGAAACTACTGCACTCTTAGAGTGATTGAGGCAGGAAGGGTTCTCTGCTTGGTTCAACTCCTGCTCACAGCAGTCCAGCTTCAATGTTTCATCAGCTGAGTGTCACACTCAGTTGAGTTTCAAGTATCTCCAAGGATGGAGACTCGGCAGCCTCTCTCAGCAGCCTGTTCCACTGCTTAACCTGGTGAAAAGTATTTGTCCTTGGTAAGAGGAGATATGAGTCAGATACACTGAATAATGACTGGTACAAAAAATCTGAATCAATCAACATGTACTTATTCTTCTCATGAAGCAAAACCAATAAGATTGTCATCCAAAAAGTTTAAATTTTAAAGGATTTTTGTGATATGTCATTACCCTCAGGGACTTACTTGCCCCCACAGTTCCTTGAACACCAAGAATATAGGAAATAATGCAGCTAAGCATGCATTTGTGACTGTCAGCCACCCATTGCATGCTAAGTGTTAAAGAAGAAGTTATCTGTAAACAGGTTATTTTTACTGCGCTTCCAAGCATCTTACTCTAAATGGTCTTGGACTGGCAACCATTTGGATATTGGTATTAGGATACCAAACTTGATTGGCTGATATGATACCTAATAGTGTCTGATATGATCCACTGAGCTAGAAAAGGTGATTAATCTCTGTGGAACTGTGGAAGAAACAATCTACAGGAATCTTCCTTTCTACTATTTCATGCTGCACCAGAAAATGTCACCTGCTTTTTAATTAAAATTGCATTGTATTAATCCTGATACTTTTCATTTTCATCTCAAAGTACAGATATCAAGTGAAAAACCTCAGGCATTTGGAGTTCAGCCAGTCACAAAAGAAGGAAGTTTATATTACTTTTGGAGGAGGAGAAAGTATTATTTTTAATTCCTTCCATGTTTGGTAGATTCTCTAGAGTTTGATATAAAATCGTAAGAATGCAGTCATCACACCGAGTTGAGTGATACCCAGGAAGTCCCTGTACCCCAATACTTGGTCTCTGACAGTAGTCAGTAGTAGCTCCCGAGGGTGGGGTACCGGAACAGGGTGACCATAGAGCAGTTCTTCCTAGGTCTGTCTTCCAGGCTTTCAGTGATCTGCAGCTCAGGCATTTCTTGAGACAGTGCCTTTGTGCTCAAGTACAAAATAAGGTGTGTGTATATTCTGTTTTGGGCAATTTGTCCTGTTACTGATGATTTGGCGTATATTTACCTAATTCTAAAATACTAACAAAATTTGTAGTGTATCATATACAAAAATGTCTTTTAGACATTGTGTAGAAGGACTTTTGTATCAAGGAGCTCTTTTACATTACAAGTGCAAAGACCTGATTGCAATGCACTGCAGTAGATCTGACTCATTATGTCAGTATTTTATGGCACTCAGGTAAGCATGTTTGCAAAGTAGCAGTAAACCTTTTTGATGTGCAATAACATTTCAGTAGTTAATGTAGTGTTCCACTGCATATTAGCTTTTACTGCTTCTGTGGCAAACTTACAATAAGCAGGAGTGCAAGAAAAGGCTGTAGATGTTAGTAAAATAGACCCTGCTGGAATGCATTCACTTCATGAACTAGTTTTACAGTGTATGTTTGGGCTCACTGATGATGTAATTAACAGTAAATTTTGAAATGTTCGCTTCTGCGGAAGATAAATTCATAGTTTCTACAAATGTTAACTTTGTAGTAACTTTTTTGTGGACTTTTTTATATCGGCCTTGTAGCTCCTAGCCCTAAAAGGAAAAAGAACGTAGTATGGTTTCATGCAACTATTTGGTGGTTTTAACTGTTTTCAACAAATATAATAGCATACTACTGATATGGCTGTTTTAAAGGGTTTGTATTATACATTGAAATTATGTTGTAATGCTGTATTGGTAGAGAAATTCTCTGTTAGAAATAACTAGTTCAGTAGATATATTAACTTCATAGACCTGGCTTTGTCAATGGAATCCACAGAGTTAGTCCTTACGTTGTTTGTGCTTGCAAAACAGAAATCTCCTGGAGTTTGGCAAGTTGCTTAAGCTTTCAAGAGGAACCGATTTCCCATTTTAAAAATGGGATAGTACCTTGTTCATGCTAGTGTATCCAAGGGCATTGATGTCCTGTGGTGTTTCCTGTGTTGTAGAAATATGAAATATTTGTATGCTAAAAACATACGCTATCTACCGCTTCCAGATGCTGCTGTTGAGTTTAGTTTGAAGGTGGATGGATGGTGGATGGATGACTGAAAATGTATGTAGATTTCCTTTTTTCTGCTATGCTGTTATAGGTAGTACTTAGTAAGAAAACATCTCATCAGAAACAAAGTTTATGGATTAGCTCTAAAAGTTCAGAAAAAGATGATTTAATAACAAAAATGCATCTAGAATCTTAGCTGTATCAGCATTTTTGAGTACCACAATAATGAAAGTAGTGTATTTTTATACCAATTGCAAGTGCTTCTAGCATATTCAACACCAGGTGTGCCAGCAGTATTTATAATGCAAGCTGAATTGCTATTACAAATTTCAACAGCAACATACCACAAATAAATCTCAAATATTTCACAATGTTATTATAGGTGCTATCTTTGTCTTTAACCCGTAGTGCTAAAATCCTGAAATTCAGAGCACAACATGCTGCCACAAGCATGAGTTTCAGAGGTAGTGTTACAGTAGGAGTTACAGTAGTTACTGTAGGATTTAGTTAAACTATTTCTTTTCTCTGATGTTGCTGAGCAGGTAATGATACCAACAGTATTATCGCCTGTAACTGTTAGGAGTCCTGATATCATCTGTGGAGCTCCAAATACTTTGCTAATTCTGTTTGCCTTTTATAACTGCAAAAGGAAGAAAACTGCTTGTGTAAGATAAAATGTGAAGACTCAGTGCCATTTTCATGGGTTTTTGGTTTGGGTTTTTTTCTTTTTTGAGATCTATTTTAGGCTATATATTCAGAAGAAATACTAAGATGGCAGTGATAATTGCTTTTTACTGTGTGCAGCACCGAGCATGAGCAGAGCTGACCTTATTTGGAGAAGAATATCTCAGGAGCCAGATATCTTTGATGTCAAGATTGGGTTTATTTTAAACATCATCTGTCTGGGTTTCTAAATAACTATAGGCTCATTCACTCACTTCTTATAGTGCCTGACCGTGTACAAATGAGAACAAAAACATCAGCGTGTATGGGGCTGGTCCAGGTCTGAGATCTTCTGTGCTAGGAGCTTATTTGTATGGTGGCTGGAACCAAAAAAAATAGCCCACCACCCCACGTCTCTTGCCTGTAATTAGTGCCATGCAAGTCCTGGTTTGTACGCCTTTTCAATCTGAAATAAATCTCCGCTCCCAGCTTGGCCCCGAAATAATCAGCGGTGTAAATCACAATTGATATAGTTATTTCAATGGCAGTTACCGTGAAGACAGCTCGAGCTCTGAGTACTGGCAGCTAGGGACACCGGGTGTCTCCAGGGCTCCAGGTAGGTCTGGGCAAGCCCCTGCACCAGCTGCTGCGGGGACTCGCTGCCAGACTGACTTCCCAGCCACGATCCACCGGAGCCTCATCGCATCCGCTCCAGAGGTGGTTTGTTCTGGTGGTGCAGCTGCCGTGCAGTCTTGCTCTTCATTTTCCACCCAGAAGATATTGCGTAGGTAAACTAAATTTTCAAGCTGCAGGGCAGAGTATCAGCTGGTAGAATAGACAGAGGTGTGGGAAGCCAGCAGTGGCATGTTGATGTGTACTAACCAGAGCCTTGGCTCAGGCAAAGTCCTGTGCCTTAGCCCTGTCTTTGTAGCAAACTTTCAAAATAACATACCTGTTACTTTTTGCCCTCTGTTTTTTAGAACAATGTAGATTCAGGGGCATTCAATGTCGCTTAATTGAGTTGTGCTCTAGAGTACCTTGTAAAAGTATCCTATTGGCGTTTTTTATTTGTTTTTAAAATTAAAGATTATTTTTTATCCCCAAGGAGACTTAGGTGGCACTGTGGAACCCAGAATGGGACAGGAGACCCTAAACTGTAACCTACAGCCACCAGCACTTGGGTGCTGCAGCTCAGCAAGGGGAATTGCTGTTCAGTGTTGTAGGCATCCTCTGAGAAAAGCATGGCAGCTGCACGCTTGTCTGGGTTTTAAGGATATTTTGGTTAGTCTTGTCCCACAGATCTACAGTGTTGTCTGTTTTCCTCTGCTGGAAATTGTCTGTGCCTTCCCTACCTCCTCTAAGTGTAAATATGTGAATGAGGCTAAAGATACAGAGACATCACCTATTGCTTAATTTACCCTACAGAGTTGATTTTCTAGGAGATGTGTATCAACAAAGATTTTCAGTAATTGACAGAAAAAGTGCTGACTGACTTATTAACATTTCTAGGTAATGAGATCTGTAGGGAAGTTTTAATCTTTGGAAGGTTCCGGATGAACTGCCAGTAGTTTGATTAACTTTTTGTGTGTCTATGTTAACCTTTGCTGATTTTATACAGTGTAATTGCAAGGCTGCAAGACTAAGTTGTTGGAATAATGTTACTGCAATTTCCTGGTCTAACTAGCCAGTGTATTACATTTGTGTCCTCATTTCTCTGCCTGTTACATGTGCTTAGTGAGCATCTTTAGTGATTTTCTTGTTGTAGCTCATGTTTACATAAGGCAGGCCATACTCATATATATGCAAGCAAGCATTTCAGTTGTAAAATGGACTTATGAAGACTTTTCATATTACTGAGGGTTTTTTTCCTTTTCTGCCAGGAAAATGTTGAAGCAAATTTCCCTTGCAACTATTTTTTTTTTTTTCTCTGTCTCTTGAGTGCCAGTAAAATGGGTGGGTTTTTATGTTTCATTAGCATTTCTTATAAGGTCTGCCTTTAGACCAGTACCCATTTTCTAAATTGTACTTCTGTAGGGTTGGAAAAAATCATGGTAACCAGATGCAGTATTTGTCTCTGGCCTGGCAAAGTGTTAGATTTAACAAAAGAAGCTAATAGAAATGTTCAAATTGACCCTTCTCATCATTTGGACTTCTTGGAGCTCAATCAATCTCTCATTATTATCAGAGTTATTCACGCAGAGGCAGAAGTGCTAGTATTTCTCATAATCAGCCCTTGAGCCAGATGTAATTTGCAATTTTGAAGCATTGTATTTTGAAACAATAATGCATTAAAATGAACAGAGCGGGAATTAGAAGTATAGTTGTGGAGAGAACATGTTGAAGAGTAGTCATGGTTTAAACACTTTCTCTAAGCGCTCTTAGTGGACAGTGATAATTAGAGGCAAACAATGTAGTATTATTAATACCTAAATTGGTCCACAATTTTTAAACTAAGCTGTGGAGTGTGACAAATGCAACAGCAGAAGTGTGCCCATCTCACTGCATGGTTGCAGGGCAGCAGTTGTCAGGTGGGC
This sequence comes from Haliaeetus albicilla, assembly GCF_947461875.1. Classification (NCBI taxonomy): domain Eukaryota; kingdom Metazoa; phylum Chordata; class Aves; order Accipitriformes; family Accipitridae; genus Haliaeetus; species Haliaeetus albicilla. The sequence goes on along the minus strand of NC_091484.1, from coordinate 65,427,024 downwards.
ACTGCTGGGGTGAGATTTTGTGACCAGCTCAGTACACTGTGGGCAAGAGACAGTCAGCTGGACTTGGCACCCAGCGCACTGGGAAGGAGTGTTTTACCCTGACTCAGAAAAATTGCTTATGTTATAGAACACTAACTACATTGTACTTTAGATAGTCAGGCACCTGTTAACAGTAGGCTGCTGTTGATGCTTAGAATTGGGAAAATTTTTTTATCCCTGTGTATGGTATTATGTGTTGCAGAGTAGAGGTTTGTATGTCTGCTTTTATGTACGTAGTCTGTGAAAGACAAGTTGACATACTGGAGGCCTTCACTCAAACTTTTTCAGGAGCCTGCTCTTTACTTTGTAAGTGAGACTTTATTTTTTTGCAATTTGTATGTACAGTTTTTCAATTATTACTTAACATCTTACTGCCCAGTACTGAATTACCTAACAGGGCACTGCAGTCTTGATGGGCAAATTCTGTATGAGAGGGGGGACAGGAGCATTTGTAAGTACATTAAATGACAGTAATGAAAGGATATGTTGCCTATTAAGATTATATTATCTATTAAAAGACTGAATTAGCTTGTCTGTGTCACATATACAAGCTACTTTCTTCAATGACAAATAGCACACACTTAGTGTACCAAATTTAATCTTGGGGCAAGTAACTTTGTGGTAAATAACCACTCTCTTTTTTGAATACATGCACAACATTAGAGAGTTTTTGCCACACAAGCAAACTTCAAAACATTTAGACTGTTATTATTTAAGTGCATTAAAATGTCATGTACTGTTTCTGTGGTTGCTCCCATCACTGATGATTGCTAACACAGTTGTATCTAAGCAGAAGCTTTCTTCTTCATTCCCGATTCCTTCAGGGATGCCACAATCCACAGTTTAACAGGTTTTGGCTGACCAGCATGAAAATGAGTTATTTATGGTGACTTTTAGTACGTTGTGGTATTGCTTACTGAGTTGTTCGGCCATACAACAGAAGAATCTCATGTCTGTTTGCTGACTTGCTGCTGTCTTTCCAATATTATCATTGTAAAATTATCCCCGCTTCCTTTGACCTTCTCAGCCTGTTTAAACTGCACTAGTTTGGATTAGCTTGTGATTTATTTATTTAGTTAGTTAATTAATTAATTTATTAGAGCTGTCAATGGCTCCAGCTAGTTTTAGGCAATCATGAATAGCAATACAAGAAGACTATCTTCTGTTTAGAAATTTGCAAACAGATGGTCTCTCCGTAAAAGAAATCTGTTTTAAAAAGTTCCACCATTTTATGCTGGAAGTAAATATTACAAATGCTTAAGTTGCGAAGAGGGAGCGACTTGGTGTGAATAATATTCTGCCTGTTGTGTCATGCCTTTCAGGAAATGTTATCAAAACTGTTTATGAAAATAATTGAATGAAACCTCATGATGTCTCTTGGTTTGGCATCATACCCACTTTCGATGAAGTTGGGATACTGACTCACAAAGACAGGCAGATTAAGCTTCAGTAGCTGGAAACGGTTACCGATCCCATATGTAGTTTCCACTTCTTTCCAGGAAGTTGTTGTGGGAATCACTGGTGATGTTGCACATGAAGTGTTGCAATATATGTGCCGTCCTGGCTGTTGTTTTTGAGTAGCCTTAGTTTGGTGAGAGGTACTAGAATCCCCACCTGAACGGTGCTGAAAAATGGTTTTTAATGTTTGGAAAGTGAGGCAGAGGCTGTTGGGAGAAAATGTCTGAATATAGCATAGAAGACCCTGATGTGCTTTACAGTACTCATACACAGGGTGGCAACTTCAGAGAGGGCTGATAATTTGGAGTGATCATCTCTTTGGTTCTCCTGCTTTAAATAACTGTGTTCCTGGCTGAGCATGTGAGTTTCTTTATTGCTTGAAGGCAAACTTCATTACTTTGAAGAGGTACAAGTGTACCTTTTCAGAGGTATTCTACATTTTCAGGAGTTACCTATGTCTTTTTGCAATGCGCCTTTCTTGGTTTGGGACAGCAGAGTTCTCCAGGAACCCTCCAGGCAGAGGTCTTCTGCTGAATGTTCCACCAGAAGGATTGCTGCTTTATCAGTTTTAACATCGGCAAGGAAACCCATGGAAAATGAAAAGTTATAAGCGTCCATTTTAACTATGGCCACAAGCTCCTACATCAAGGTGCCTTGCTCCTGATGCCTGTACGACAGTGCTTCTGTATCATCTCAGGATACTGCTGCTGCTGAGTCACTCCAGCAGTCATTCCATTCCCTCCTAATAAGTAGAATTTGATCTACTAATTTGATTAGATGTGATAACTGGCTATTTCTAGAAATCCATTGCAAATATGTAAATGTTTGCAGTTACAAGCATATTTTTAAAAATAGCACTTGCACAATTTTGCTTCAAAAAGAATGCTTGTAAACCCTCAAGTCATCCCTAACCAGCATGATTTTTGTTTGTGCGCTATGTTGAATACTTGTTTATGCTTATTAATTTTTTTTTAGCAACAGAATGTTTTTGTGTGTCACAATAATCTTTTGCAATATAAATCTTATGGTTTTGCTGATACAGCAGGGTGAAAAAAGATTACAGAAATCATTGCGAAATCCTCTGAGTAGCGTTAGATTATGTGTGTGTGTGAATACTGTTTGCTACTATGGGGAAAAGAGCATGCTGTGAAGACAGAAAGCACTGATAGAATAGCTCAAGACACTCACCATTTGTTAATTTTTAATGATGGTCTTTTTTCTATTAAGGAACATAATGCTACTGAACTGTCTCAATCAATTTTTGTGTTTTTTCATTAATCAACTAATGCATGTTTCTTCTATAGCTCTTTATTCTAATGAAATATGTGGATGATTTGGCAGATGACAATGATCTCATCAGTAACGCATCAGAGTAAAATCCATTTAGGAGATTATATGTATATTATTTTTGTTATATCAAGGATGCTGATATATATTCTTTTAAACTGAAGCTATTTTTGAGATAAGTAGTAAATGTGGAATGTCTGTTGCTACCACTCACACATCCTCCTTTCTTCATTTTTCTGTCTATATAATTATTTATGCAAAATCATTTACATGTTCTTTATGTCTACATGTGTATTTTATATACATTTCACATATTTTATATATATGGCATCATGTTGTAGCTTGAGCTTGTTCTTTACATGTTCTGCTACTCTGTCTTCGCTGTTAAGTCTTGCACTGTTTAGTTGCTCTGATGCATTGGCCCAAGGCCACTGATGGCACTTGCTAGTCAGTGCCTCTCTGTTGAGTGTGATAGGCTTTGGATTAGGCCACCTCCTAGTTGGTGACAGTCATTCAAGCAAGTAAGCTTGAAAGTAAGCCAGCTAGGGACTGACAGAGAGGTTTGGGTATGCATTTTAGTTTGATTAGATTATCCAGGGTTCATGGGATTTCCTATTTGAGGGTCAAGCTTCAGGCATATAGGTCTGTGTTGTCGTCTTTTTATTAATAATAATGTGACAAACTAGTATCACAGGGTCTGAGGATGGTCCTTCCCTCTGATGTGACTTGGCTGTTATATTCTAGAGATCATACTTTTAAAAAATGGTCCTCTTACATTATTTTCTTCACTTACTGTGATTGCTATTGTTGGCTGAATTTGCGGATTAAGTCTGTGGATCTGTGAATATGACTTTGAGCATTTACACTTATCTTGAAACTTTCTCTAACCCTTAATGTAGAAGGAGAATTAAGAAGCTATAAATTAAGTAGAACCCTGGAGTATCTTGGCAATTAGAGTGAACAAGATTTCAGCTGCTCTCTTTCATCAATTTCTCACACTCTTGGATAGACAGGGTATTTTTAATTTACAACCTGTATTTCAATTGGTCATAGAAGTTTTTTCTTGAAGCTTTTGCTTATGCAGTTACAAAATAAAATTAAACTACTTTTTAGCTATACTTTTTGAAACAGGGCTTAGATGAGAGAGCTACTGAATAAACTAGCTGTTACATCAGGTAGTGTTCCTGTATTTGTAAATGTTGTTGCTATTATAAAGAGATTATTCTATAACCATACAGTATGGGCCCTCAAAGAAGTATTAAGCTATGTCTATGGAAGAATATGTTTATGAACAGAAAAGTAATTTTTTTATTATTTGGGGCTTGGAGGAAAATATGTGCTTTCTTTTTGCTCTTTATTTTCCACCATGAGTAATAATATTCTGTGTTCTTCTTCAAAGAATTCAGACTAAGAATTCAGACTTGGGGAAGCGGTGGCCACAGGTCAGTGTTGTGCTGCTATGGCTGCAGGTGCTCCACAGTATCTGGTGTAGCTCCAGCTTTAGCATCAGAACTTTTTTCATCATTACTATGTTAACTTTGTGAGGCAGTAGTGTACGCAATTTTACTGCACATCATGCGGTAGCTTGTGTCTGTGGATTGGTATCTTGCGCACTGATTTAGGTGGGGCTTTTATAGCTCACAGTCAAATTGTTGGCACTGAATTTAGCAAATGACAGGAGCTTGAAATTAGATTCCCAGGACTGTCTGAACATCAGTGTCACAGATGCTCCTTTTCTGCACTGTTTTGTTTTTTAATTCCAACGGTAGTTCTTACCTTTCTTTTTCAACGCTGTCCTCCTTTTCACTCATGCAAGGAGCATTGCTGTGCACAGATCCTGAGCAGTGGAGTTCTCATGTCTGCTTCAGAAGGAAAGTTGTCATTTCATTTGCATTTGTAAGAACTGCAACAAGTATCCCAGCAGCCAGCCTCACAGCAATGAGAATGAGACCATCACAGGTTCAGACAAGTGCCTGCAAATCTCCAGGTGCTTCAGGCACTCGCTAACCACCTGCGCGCAGCGGAGAACAGCATCTGCGTCTGTGAAGTGAGCAGCAAGGGCTGGGATCAAATCACTTGGCAGTATCCTCAAGGCCACGTCCTTGCAAGAGTCTAGAGTCTCTCTGACACAGGACAAATGGATGGTGATTGCTATTCTACAGAGGAGATATCGTTAACAATTGCACTTTGGGAGTTTCCAGCCTTAGGTTCTTATCATTAAGTGAGCAGTCGCTTCAGTGGGGGAAGTTATTACATGGGTGTGCTAGGACATTCAATATATGCATTATGGAAGAAACAGTATTGGCAGCAGTAAGGTTCCAAAGTTGCCATGGGTCATGTATGGGACATACATCCTCATTCCATCTTCCCTTCCTTTTGACTACCTGAGCAGTAAAGAAGCTTCACAATGGTGCAAATGCTGGTGGGTTGCAGGGGAGGCGTCACACACATTAATGTTTGTGGGGCAAGTCAGGGATTATAGCACTTGCACATTTAAGAAGGTGAAACTTTTGCAGAGTTAAGCCAGATCTTGTCACTGGGCTGATGCATTCAAATTGGGGTGTTTTAAATACCTGGAATAATTCTGGGGACCTGACCCATGCTTTGCTTCTTTTGACTCACAGAACTACACAAGGGCCACTGGAGAGCAGCAGGGAAGGGCTTTACCACCAGCTATGAAGATAGTGCAGGTGGCTGTGGGACGTGCATTTGGTGTTTTCAAAGGATATGGCATAGACTGCTTGAATTTCAGTGGTTTCAGTGGTCTCAGTACTCTAATTTTTATTTCTAAGTGTCTTGTTTTACTTAATATTAATGAAGCAGAGTAGGAAACATCTACCTGAGGAAATTAGGAGTGGTGATTTTGAATAGCTTGACACCAGTGTAGTCACCGCAGTACAGTTGAGGGAGTGTTAACAGCTCACTTTAATAGTGTGCCTTAGTATTGCTGGGGGTTGCTCTTCTGTAGTTAAACTTGGCTTGAATGTGAACGTTAAATAATTTATAAATGTCTGTTATAAATTTGGTGGAGAAGATGCTGATTTGGGCTGTGGGTTTCATTTTGACTGTAAATCATACTTCATGGAGCAAACACTTTTAATAGAAATAAGTAGAAAACACACTTATTGTTAGCAAGAGTAATCTTACCAAAACCTTTGAATGATGTTTGGAGTGGGGAGTATTGACTGCCCCTACAGAAATAAAAGGGTGCGGGGGGGTGTACATATGTATCCCCATCGCAGTTCTTTTAAGCACCTTTCTCAAGTGCTTGGTGGAGCCTGGAAAATGTTTTTCCTTTGTGTTTCTGTTACTTCTACTATTTTAATCTGAAGCTTAACAGAGATGCTGTTAGACTTGCGATCTTGGTGGAGAAGAGAAATCTTGAACTTGTAAATATTTTTGCACAGAGGTCTTGCTAAAAGTATGCAGACTTGTTCAGAGCCAGACTCATTTAGGGCAGAGTGTTTCCAAACTGTTCTGCAGCTCCATGACTTAAGAGTATCATGGAGATGCTATCTGTGCAGGTGTTAAAAACACGAAGCCACAATCAGGGAGGGGGGAGGATGGCGTTGATTATTCTGGGTTCGAGTATAGGGACAGTGCTGTTAATGTTGCTGAACTTGTTACAGGCAGTGGTGATTATGGCAGATATATCACTTCTGTGGGTGACAAAGTCCAGAGAAGGTAACTTTGCAAGACCACCGTGGTTCATACTCTGCCAGGCTGTCCACTGCCAGGATGACCACAGAGCTTGTCAGAGATGGGCACTGGAAAGTCTCCGGTCAGAGTGGGAACAATATGGCCACCCTTTGAAATGCCTGGCAAAGGACCAGAGATGTCTTCTGGAGACTATCAGGATGGTCCCCGAGGGCAGAAGAAATGCTCGTTCCCCGATGATGGGAAGAAAACCCTGAAAGAGAAGAAGGGTTGTTGCCACAGCTTGCTCATGAGTCAAAGCAAATTGAACCCTCCTGCTGCTCCGAGTGCTGCCTGTGCGGTAAACCTACCTCTGCCTCTGTTGAAATGCAGGACAAGCGTGGTGTGTTCTGGACTTGGGCAGTTGGATCTGGAAACTCAAACCATCGATTTTTGCTAGGTTTGCGTTACATGCTAATGTTAGAAATACTCTCCCCACAATCATGCAGCCTGACCAGACATTTACTAGATTGCTTAGAAGGATTATTAAAAATTTCCTGTGTACTTTATTTTTTTAATAAGGTATTGATTTCGATATATTTCTGTTCATACTTGCAATGAATTGATTTATGGTGGTAGAAATTCTGTTTTGCTGCCAAAACCTAATGGGTACTAACTAATTCAATTTTATCTATTTTTTTCTTTTTTTTTTTAACCATTAGTTCTTTTTCAAAAATAAACTGGCTACTCCAGAATTTGGTTCCTTTGCTTTGCCTGACATTTTGAATGGGTCAAGGAAGGACAGGAGACAGAAGCAAACGCTGGCATCCCAGAGATGCTGTGGTACAATTACCACATATGTTGTATGTCTCCTCGCAGCTCTGCATGTTCCGTCAGTCAGACCCCTGCCACCCCCAGCACTTTCTGTGTATCAGGGTAAAATGGCTCAGTTCCACTGTTTTTCTGCCAAAACTCCTCTCTTGGCTAGAGGATTTAGGGCTATTTTAAATTAACCATTCTCTTACGACATCCAGAACTTGATTTGAATCTCTTGTGTCATATATGTAAATGTTTTGTATAATGGTTTTGACTACTCTTTAATAAATAGGTGGATATTTTAAAAGATACATGCTGGTGTTTCTAGTCACTGAATTTAAGTATGTCAGTTTTCCATGTAACATTATAAAATCAGAGACTTTATGTCCTATTTTGTGTTTCTTAACGCTATCACGTCCTCTGCCTTTCCCTTTTCAGATGATTATTAATGAACAGTTTTAGTTTTCAGATGCCTGAATTACTTTGGAAATGAGCAATCTGGGAACTGTGGAGAACAGCCACACACTTTAAAGTTTTTGTACATGGTCCTATGCTGTATTTTTGTGTTGTGTTTTTAAACAGCTGCCCTAAGAGCCGTAAACATGATTATGCGGTATAATAGTATCTCTTGACTGAGTTGCCAGAAAGTAATCATTCTGCAGGGTTGCTGTGTAGTACATCTTCACCCCACATAATGGCTTTGTACTAGAATCAACAGGAGCAAAAAGGAAAATATTATCAATGCCTGGTAGACTCTAAATATTTTAAACAGTTTACATTCATGGGTCAGAAGAACTCGTGTGTTTTATTTTGCTGTTTGTGAGCATTCAGGGTGTCCTGTCTGCACCATTGCTGGACTTAGTATGTTTCAGTGCTTTCATTTCACTTTTGATGTGAACCTGAGTGTGAAGTGCCACAAGTGTCAGGCTGCTCTCATCTGAGAGTTTGATTAAAAAAAAGTAAAATTCTTATTTCTTTTGGTATGATAAATGATCCCACGTTTAATAGGTATGTATTGTAATAAGATACTGTTTAATAGATATGTGTTATCCCTTCTGCCTTAAATAGAAAATTGACATCTAAACTTCAGATGTATTTAACGGCTATATTTAAGTGTTTGTCTAGTTCCCTCTATACAAGTCATTCCTTTCAGAGTAGGTCTGAAATATCTAAGAAATAAGAAATACATGCAGTTTTGTCCTAATAATAACTGAGTATCTCAAATGCCAACCTGTGCTCTCCCTGAAAGTTTAAAAGAAAACAGTAGAATGTGCAAATATGGAAGAAAGCTAAAATACTTGAAATGTAGCCAGTAGAGGCAAAGAGGAGATGTGAAGAGGGCAAACACTGGGTTGGCAGCATCGCACTCTGTCTGGGACAGCCCAGCCAGCTCCATCTCTCCACTCACCCTCCTTGCACTGGAACACCCTTGGGGGAAAAGAGTCACAAGTAATAAGTTTAAAAAAAACCTTGGTGCTGAAAAAGAATAAATTTACATTTTTGGATGGCATCCACCGTGTGGTGAAACTGCTCTGTGGGGTGGGTGTGAAGGGTGGTACTGTGCTCTGGGCAGCTGTCAGACATACAGCGCTGCGTCTCTTGCAGTTCATACGTGAAAGCCTTCACTTAATGTAAACTTGAGTTGCATTCTTTGGCAGTTATAGTGTTCAGTAATTTCTAAAACATTGTTTGACTATGTATTTAAGAATAGTGACCCCAAAATCCTGGCAGAAAAAAGGAATGCGGTCCTATTATTTTTTTTTTTGGTTTGTTCTGTTCTTTAGTGAGGAATTCTATAAACTTTTAAGAGGAGTGAAATAAAAATAAAATTAAAAAAAAAAACCTATGCAAAAAACCCTGAAAGCAGCCTGAAATAGTAAATACTGACATTCTGAGGTCTTTGCACTTTCCCTTCCTGATTTCCAAGCAGCCCTTCTTGGAAGACTCACTTTGTCATAGGAAAAGGAAAATACAGTTTTGTTCATTTCACAAGTTAGATTCTTTTTTTGTGTGTTATTAACAGGTTTGGCAAACATCGCAAAGATGACAAGAGTGAGAAAACTGGTAAAATAAAAGTGCAGGAAGCTCTTACTTCAGAAGAGGAGAGAATACGAATGAAGCAAGAACAGGAGAGGTAGACTTCAGTATTTGCTTAAACCTTGATAGAGAGAGTTTGTTTTATAAATTAAATAACTGAAGTTCAATTTTCACTGATGAAATTTCCCAAATGTTGATATGTTTATATATTTTAAATAACAAGACAAAGCTGGATTTATTTTGGACATTGGTATCAACAGCTTCTTTGGCTGCATTAAGCATCTTTTATAGACCCAGAGCTCCTTTCCTTATTGAGGAGACTGAAGTAATAAAATGAAATGCTTTCTCTATATATTCTATAACTGATTTTATTGACATTTTCAGAAAACAAATATTTATAAAGAATGAGGTATGTTTTGTATTTTTCTTCAAAGTCTTACATATCTAGTTTTTTCATTGATATATTTAGAAAAAACCTAAAAATTATACTTACCAGTATATTTGTCACTGGAGTTCAGTCTATTTATGTCATGCAGTCTGTTTATGGAATGATATGTATATTAAACTGCTAATTGTAAAAATGAGTGGTGAGTACCTCTATTTTTCCTTGTCAGCTCCCCTTAACATTAAAAACCTATGTAATGTATATGTCATATGCTCTTCTCAGTATTTCCAATCTACTTTTCATCCTATCTCTTGTAGCCCTAGATATTTGGGGCCTAGACTCTGGTATCTCTTATATCAGTTTAGTCAAAATCTTGGAAAGCTTAGGTCATAAATTAAGTAGTATTCGGGAATGTGTGTGGAGAGAAGACCTTTTTGAGTAGACGTCTCTTCAGTAAGGAGACAAACTTTAAAGGGTACAAAGTTTGAATGCTAAATGGTAAATGGGTTCAGACACATTTAGCAGTGAAAGTGAACTATGAATTGGAAAGATTTATCTAAAAATTATGCTATAGCTCAGCCATAAATTGAGATTTGATGCAGGAATTATGGAGGGAAATGTTGTCCTTGTACAGGAGGTATGACTAGTTAGTCCTAATGATCCCTTTAACCATCATCTCTATGCACCTTGGTCTTCTGTACATAAGAACAGAAGTTTATAAATGATGGCTTCATCACTCGAGCAGCTCTCTGGAACAGCAGAGCCACAGTAACTCTTGTGTAGTCTCCTCAGTAAAACCTAAAATGGTTTGCTTTCAGTTCTTTTAGGGTTGAGCGATTTATGTTACAGTTAAGGCAGGCTAGGAGAATATATTTATTAGTTAATGAAGATCAGCAGTAACTTGTTAAACTGCAGAAACTTTATCATTTGTGACCATCTGTTTGGATTATATTATGGGAATTCTTTTACTCTTTAACAGATATACTAGCATAAATTGATGTAAAAATTTATTCGTGTCTTTCTCCATCCATTCTGACAGTAGAGGGTGGCTGGATCACAGTGCTTGGATGTTTTTTACTTGTCTGATTGGTTTTTATTTTCTCTTTTAACAAAAGTGAAGGAGGGTCATTAAATTTGTTCCTGTTTTTAAGAGTAATGTGCTTTCAGATTAAATGGTAAAGGGGAATACTGGAACTGACGGAAATAAGTGACTTTGGATATGAGGGTGTTTGTGCAGTTAACTTCCCTTTATGCGTGGTCAGACTAGCCACTTTGTGGATAAATTCATGCCAGGGGTGCGCAGCCATTGAAAGCTGCCTCCATCACTCCAGCCAGCTCAGGGCAGGGGGAAGGTTAGCCACACGTGCACAGCGCTGACCCCTGGCTTAACTGGCTTATCATGCTCCGCTGAACTTGAGCTTGCCCAGCACGGAGGGTTTCTTAGTAACCTTAGGTCCCCAGAAAATCAGCCATATACATTTATTCAAAGAAGAAAGACTTGAGGTTTGAGTTAGTAACATGTTCTCTCTCTTCGTTCTCTCTCTTTGTCTCTCTGTGTCTCTCAGTAAGAATGGTGAGAGTATAGACTGTCCATGTGGTGATGTAAGAGAGGTTGCAATAGTCACGCTGGGTACCAAGGTAGAACTATGAAATTATTTGTATAGCCCCCAATGCATGGAGCAAATTCCTAATCCCTGTCCATCAGGTTGTGCTAACCAATTTGAATCTTTCCTGGAATCTCACTCCTCATGTGTCATAAAAACAATTTTATGTGTTCACTGAAACTGCAGAAAATGCATGTGCCAGAACTTCATAACAGCTTGATGTTATCGTAACACGGGTCCTCCTCCTCCCGTTACTCTCTTTCCCTAACTGTGTATTTACTTTCCTTTGTGTTATGTCTATAAGAGAATGCAAGTTTTTGGGGGTAGTGGCATGTACAACTAATAAAAGACAATAAAATAGCAACCAAATGTGTGAGGTCCTTCCTTATGTTTCTGAAAAATTCAGATGTTGATTTGGTCCGCAGAGACTAAATATTTTTGCAGTTAGATTGCAGAGAGTTTCCTTTTGATCCTGTAAAATAATGGTGTTAGATACATGCTATTAATGAAGAGTACTCTTGCAATTAACTGAACAATCCCTCAAAATGCTTACTAGGAGACCGAGTGAAATATTACTGTCAGTGTTGGTTCATAATGGCTGCTATTTTAACTTTGTTTTCTGTGGGTTTTTTTCCTCCTTGATGTTTTTAGCAGTACAATTCACTTGCTCTATTTTACTTGGTATTTGATACTATATACCTCTATAATGATGCAATACTTTGGGGAAATAGGTTGGATTTAATGAATTTACTATGTATGAGAGGCTAGGAGCAAAAATCCTTAGGGGGTCAGAGAACAAGTGAACGGTCCATTAAAAAATCAATCATGCCCACAATTTTATGGAATTATTATGCCTTGACTTGATAATTTTAATAGTATTGTGCTTACAACAGTATTTTCTTTAAAATCGTAAAAGTAATGTTCATATTGATTATGAGACAAATAAGCAAATTAATGCTCTTCAATTTACCATGATTAAGATGAATAAAATTGCCTTTTATAAACATATTATTAATAATAATTTCTTATTAAGGAGCATATTTCTTAAGCTGTGTATCTCTTAAGCTGTATATGGTATGTGTTTACTGATAATCTTAAAGTACTTTTGAGCAGAAAATGAAATTACCTTGAAAATGAAATTACCTAGTTGAAAATACAGGCAGCTTTCAATGAAATAGACTACGGGAACAATTAGGAGCATCATCTAAGGAGACGACCCTCCAATCTTGCCAAAATTGCTGTAAAATGCTTGCTATTTGTAAATTTTCCAAATGTTGGTTTAACAGTTCATCCAAGGCTGTAGGACATTGTCCCCGTGTCACTATTCTTTAACACTGATTTACTCCAGAAAAAGAAGTATGCTTGCATTATCCTCGAGTATCTGCCAAGCACTGATCTGAAAATGCAGATGGGCTGTGGTGTGCTGTTAGAAAGGGTGCTTCTCCCCAGCAAAGGCACCAATCAAAACCTTAAGGCAAAACTAAGCCATAGGTTTTCTGAACTTGGTCTTGTGACTCCTAAGAAAGAGACTATACTGCAGAGTCTTGAGGAAGTTGAATAAGACGTGAATTCAGTTCTATTCCTGTGCCAGATCACAGCTGTTTTATAGATATGCTAACTTGGAGCCCCTCTTTGCCATGCTGTCATCTCATCCATCACTGGACTAGTAAAACTGGGTGCTACTGAGATGCTACATTCACTCGGACAGACTGAGAAAAAAGCCTTGGGCCCTTCTTGGTTTTCTTATAGAAGGTCTTCTATCAATTCCAGCGTCTCCTGATGCGCCTGTGGTTGGCCCATCTTCCTAAGAGTAATGTCTTAGACTTTACAGATTGGAGATGCATGGACTATCTTGAGCTTTCAGAGATACTTCAAACTACTTACAGTCTTACACAGGCATTGCTATGTAGGATAGACTTAACACCAGACTTTGAAACTTTTGTCATGGATGGTCACCTTCTGCTGTGCTACTGGATCTAAACCTTTGGAAGCCCACAGACCTTTCCACTTTAGAAATTCTCTACGTCTGGTCTTTGAGGGGCTCCCAGGATAGGGTTTTCTCAATACCTAGCCAATGTGTCCATTGGTATCCTGCAACCTGATTGCCCTGACAGGTTTTCTGACTTCTTCAAGGCCCTGTAGACAGTCTCTTTCTTAGGAGTGAAGACAGAACTGTTCAGAAAACCTACTGCTTTTGTCTTCTGGTTTTTATTGGTGGCCCTTGCTGGAGAGAGACATCCCTCTAACAGCAGGTTCTGAAACCTTCGTCTCTCCCTCTTTCACCCTTGGATTTTTCCTTGGATTTCTTTTTTGTTGTTGGGTTGGTTTCCCCCCACCTCCATCCCCACCCCTGCAGCTCTGTGTTCATCACAAAACAAATCTTCAGCAAATCAAAAACCTTTGCTTGTGTTCTGCCCTTCTTCAGCTCAGGCATGTGCAGTTCTTGACACTGGCCTCACAAGGCCACGTGTGCCGGCCCTGTCTTCAGCCGTGAACTGACCTCCTCTAGCAAACCGAGTGCTCCCCAACCCAAGCAACTTTACTCTTTGTACCCGGGTAGTAGGTAACGGAGGAATGAAATAAGCATACTTCGTGAAGTTTTCATGGAATTCAGCTGTATCCGGCATGGTTCACTGCTAGATAATACTTAAAAGATGAAAGTTGCAATTCTAATGTAATCTCATGATTCAGAGTATGTGATCCCAGCTATGGGCGAATAGTGCTTATGCTTTAATCCGCCTCTAGAGGCACTTCCTCCTCCTGAAAGAAGAGTCTACAGGATATTTTCTCTGTGTGGTTAATACACTGACTTAAGAGATTCACTAATGTTCTCTAAATCTCTGGGTTACCATAAAAGTGTTTTAATCTTAGTATTGTATTCTTCCTCAACTTCCACTGAAACGGATGCAAAGTCAGGTGCTTAAACACCCGTGTCGCGAGGATCAGTCTTGAGGAGATAAGGAGAAACCTTTTGGAAGCGAATTAAAGAGCTGTGCTGGTGGAAGCGCTATGACAGATGCTCCAGAAATGCTGGGAGGATGACGGAGCAGTCGGATGGGGGCTCTGGGAGCCAGGGGCTTCCGCTGCTCTGAAAACGCAGCCGTACAGCTCCAGCCTCTGCTACACTTGCTGGAGGACAATTAACGCACGGCAGAGCGGTACCGCGCTTCGTACCCACGCGTGTATAGTTCTCATCGGGGAAAGAAACCCGCTTCCTTGCTGGTGTGTCCCGCCCCCCTTTCTATTTTGCAAAACATAACCTTCTGTTCTTCCGGTTACAGAGGCGATTAAATGTCCATAACTCCGCCGTTGCCGTTACCCACCTCTGTGCAAATGTCCCCGCTGCCGGCGGCGGGGGGGCGGCGGGGCCGGGAGGGGGAGCTCCCGGCACGGCCCTGGCGCGGCCGCCGGCTGGGCCCCGCCGGGCCCCGGCCCCGAGCGGCGATGTCGCCCCGGAGCGGCGATGTCGCCCCGGAGCGGCGCTGCGGGCCGGAAACCTCCGCAGGCCTTTGCAGGGCAGAGCGAGTCAAACGCTGCTGCTCGTGGGGCCCGGGGAGGTGCTTTCGGGGCGGAGGTAGGAGGCGATGCTGTTGCAGCTGCCAGAGCACGGCAGAAAGGGCGGGAGGGAGAGAGATGGCCGGGGGTCTCGGTCCTGCTCCCCGGAGCGGGTGGATCAGGCGTTCGGCTCTGCGTCGGCGGATTTGCTGTTACTTTCGGAGATCCATCAGTAGGCTGACGGCATTTTTTGTGTGAATGTAAACAAGGCTGTGATTTCAGTGGGTGCTGTTCGCGTAATGATTTTTCCTAAATTTAGAGTGAACCGCTCTGTCTGTTCATTAGTAGTTAAAATAACACGGATGTTTTTTTCCTGAAGGACTCGGTCATTCCATAAAATGCTTCCTGTATTATATGTTTCCTAAGGGTATAAGGGTCTTTATCTCCAACATATAATAAACAACTCTTCATCTTTCTCTAGTACCATTAAAGCCACAAGCCTTTGTTGTAAAAGTATACTAATGAATAGAAATGTTACAACAAGAACAGAAGTCTTGTGTTTTCCCTTCATCATGCATCATCCATTTTAATTAGACGAAAGGGTGGTGAGTACTGTGACAAGAGTCTGGAATTAAAATCATTAATTGATGTCAAGCTGACGAGAGACTGCTAACATGAATTTACTGACAGCAGGAAAGAAATTAACCTTATTACTTTATTTAGTACATTGGCACTATTTATTATATTTTCCTATGCAAGTTCAGTGTGTTCCATTCATGATGACAGAGAAAGACAAATAATTAATAAAACCTACGTAAAGTTTTATTACCTCCTATCAACAAAGTTTACATGAAAACCACGTCGATAAATTAAAAAAACAAACCCACCACATCAATGTAACTAATCAAACCCGTTACAGCAATATTTTTGATATTTTAAATGAGTATAACATGCTATGCTCTCTAGCCAAGTAGAATTGCAGAAGTGATCTGATTTAAAACTATGCCTTAGTTTCTTAATGTCAGTGTTGCAACAAATGAAACATATTTTCTCCAGCACTGACGTTGATTCGAATAACTGTCTGTTTTGATCATCATTGGAAGGTCAGCCTAACAAAGATGAGTTTTAATGTTAAGCATCTTTATTCTTTAGATGAAAGAGTACAACAGTGCCTTACAGAATGACAGCAGCATCCTATAGATAATTTGTGACCCAAAGGTCATAATAAAAGAATAGAGGGGAGGTCATCCTGTAGTAAAGGCCATCTGGAACTGTTAAAGTATCAGATGGAGTAGGGGGCTGAACAGCAGGACACTCTTGGTGTCTTTCCAGATTTCCCAGAGAGACCATAATATTTTTATTGGAAACCCCCAACTTTTTTCCCCTTAAGCAAAATATTTTCATCAAGCAGTTTCATCTTTCTTTTAGGAAAAAAGACAACATACTGTGATACGGAGAGGATTTTTGTTTCTTACATAGCCTAAGTGTTATCTGTGTCTTTAAAATAACTCAAAGGTTCAGGTTTAGCTTTGCTGCTGCTGTATTTTGATGCCACTTAACAGCTTTCACAAGAATTATTACCTCTAAATCCGTTATTACTGCAAACATTCAGAATATAAATATTTTCTAAAGTGACTTGTGTAAAATCTTTTCCAATAAAACTTCCATCCCCCGTCCCAGCCCGTAAGAGAGGAGAGAAAAAATTCCTCTGTGAATCAGAAAACCAGAGCAATGTGTTTCTCATTCTCACTTATTTTGAGATGGGGTCTGCTTGTCAAGGGATATTCCAGTTTCACTACGATTTTTAGCATTGTTTTTGGCAGTGGTTCTTTACATAATGGATGAGGGTGCAGGACTTGAAAACAAATCAACGGCAGTAATTTTTGTAAGAGAACACAGATATGAAGCATGAGAATATTGAGCTTTGGATAAACATATCAGACCAGTTCCACTTCATAAAAATACTGATTTTGGGAGATACGTAAATTGAAGCTTTTGTGGAATAATAGTTGCTGAGGTCGTTTTTTAAACAAAGCTCCTCGCATTCTCTAGCTATGTCTTGTAAGTACAGAGCTTTTAAGACATGGTGCTAAAAGTTTATTTTCTCTGTTATTCCTCTACAGTGATTCAAGACATTGTACTGGGCAAGATCCAGTCAAGTCCCTTGCAATATATTTAAAAGTATAGTTTATGTGGTCTTTATAATATTCTGAGTTAGAAAATTAGTTAAGGTGTCTTGCAGATCATATGAGTTCAGCGCTCTCTTAGAAATTTCATTTCTAAGAGCACTAATATGTTGTGTTTCACTTTAGAATGCCAGAAACTTTAGGATAAGGCAGCAGTATATCCTCTGATGCGCCATAAACTGTTAGTGGTAGAGTTGTTGTAGCAAATACTTATTTGAGACTTAAAAAAGCTGTACTATAATTACTAACTTACTGAAATTATTGTTGCTGAATTGAACAGAACTGAAAACCCGTCATATTTTCCACACTGCACTACAGGGTCTAACAGTAAGATAAAGCACTAAACCCACTCTTTTTTCTAATTCTTAGACACAGCAGCAAGTATTTGACTAACCAGAAAAGACACCTAATGATACATTCAGGACAGGCGGATAGGTCCTCCCTCCACACCACAGCTGGAACTTTTATTTTGTAACCAGTTACTAGAACAAGCCTTTTAATGGGTTTTAAGAAACCTGGCTCTGTTTCTGGCCCTGCTGTAGATTTATGCTCTCACTCAGTACTGTGACCCAGTAAGGTTTTAGAAGTGAATCCTGAGAGGTGGTGTTGGTGCTTATTTGTAGGTCCTGAGCGAAGATACTGACTTACAAGCTATATTCTCTATTGGTGGGGTGTTTTTTTTTTCTTTTTCTTTTCTTTCAACCTCAGTGTATGAGATTCTCATTATCACTTGCTTTGTTGTGAGTTTTTCATTGTATATTTTTGTCAATTCAGACTGTTTCATTTTCCAACTTCCGGATTAGGCTACTTTATACATAGTGCTCTAGAAACACAGAATAATGGACCTGAAATAGAGCTAGCAGCAGAATTTTATACTCACTTTTGTTACTAGACTTCAGCTAGAGGAGCGTAGATGCTGGATAGGCTCAGCTCAACCATCTGATGACAGTATTGTAGCTGGACCTCCAGTTACTGCTTGCAGTATCTGAGAATGACTGATTTGATATATGGTACGATATATGGTACCATCTGATATATAGTATGCCTGTGTCATTTGTTTCTTGCACATATGGTAACAGCTGCTTCTTACACATCTAACTGCAAAATTCAGATGTTGCCCACCAGTGCTGCTTTCTGATATTGTTCTCCAGTTGGAAAACAACAACAACAACAAAAAAATCTAGGGGAAGAAATGGTCCAAGAAAGCCTGAGTGAGAGAGGAAACCAGTGCTTTTAAAGTGAGGAGGGATGGAAGCAGGAGCTCTCCCAAGTCATGTTTCAGCAACAGCTGAATCTCTTGATCTTCTTCCTTTCTACTTTAGTCCATCAAAAGAGCTAAATAGGAGATTAGAGCAAAGTTAATCTAATGATCAGGGATCTGTTGTCATAGGTGTAAATATCAGCTCTTCTGGCCACTTTTGTAATGCAAAAGAAAAACTAAATTCCATTTTGCTTACAGATGGCAATGATGTTCTTTGATGCAACATGGTTCCCAGCAGGATAACTGTCCCAGTTGCCCATCTGGGTGATCCTCCAGGGCTGGGGTCACTGACCCTTGGATCAGACATGAAAATAAGGAAAGAAAATTTCAGTCATGGTAATGTCTGTTTTGGAGATGGGAGGACATATGTTGCCTTTGTACCTGATAAATTTGCCTTTGGTTTGAAACATCCTTTAAAAAACCACAGCAGACATACCCTCCACCCCAAAATGCTGCAGACTGTTAACTGCAAAGTAGTCTAAAAGCTCCATTGAAATCTAAGTAAGGTGGTAATTTACAGATATTTTAAATCGAAATAAGCAAGGGTTTTCACTTGTTCACTCCAAGATCCAAGAAAGCAGGTTTGAGACGCTCTGCTGGGGGTGCGTATCTTCACTTTGGAAAGACAAAGGATGAATCGAGAAGGTCGGGGGTAAGGAAAGGTAGGGGTGAAATACATGAGAGATTCCACCAGGTTAGAGGAAATTATTCTAATGTCTTCTTTAGTTTCATCAATGTCACTTGGTTTCAAATTGGTGTTTGCACTTCACCTGCTTGTATGCATAATATTTACTTTCTCTCCTGCATTTTTCCTTTCCTTTACATCTTCACTCATATTTTGCTGCCTTCTGTAATAGCCGCCTTTAATATAACTCCTTATAAAAATGAGAGGTTCTCTTCTTAATGTATTAGGGCACTTACAATAATCACCTTATCACCTTTACTCCTCCTGCCCCCCCGCCCCTTTTTTTTTTAACTACAGCCCTCCTGGGTTGTAGCTCATTAAAGGTTTTTGAAATTCTCATGCATCCCTTCTGCATGTGGGATTTGAGGAGGGGGGAACTTCAGAGAGACAATAAGTACTATCACATATTCTAATTGGTAGATAGGCTGTGATTGTTGAAGGAAAGAGAAAATTAAGACTGATTGTATAGATGCATTTCTTTAATTTTGAGGTGGTGGGCAGCTTTTTTTTTCTTCGGTTTTCTTTTTTTTCGGTTTTCTTTTTTTTTCTGTTTTCTTTTTTTCTGTTTTCTTTTTTTTCTGTTTTCTTTTTTTTCTGTTTTCTTTTTTTCTGTTTTCTTTTTTTCTGTTTTCTTTTTTCCTGTTTTCTTTTTTCCTGTTTTCTTTTTTCCTGTTTTCTTTTTTTCCTGTTTTCTTTTTTATTTTTTTCTTTTTTCCTTTTTTTCCTTTTTTTTTTCCTTTTTATATATAGTCCCTGTTATGTTGTCATAGAATGAACACGTAGGAAATATATGTGTGTGAAATTTCTATGTAGGTGCAGAATTATAGATCTAGAAGAGAGTTCATGTCACTTTTCCAAAGTAGGGTCTCCTGGCTATGCCATTCCTGCAAGATACTTGTTTCATCCTGGTTTTTTTCACTTTACAATGACATAGACTTCCCATGGCAATCTTTACTGCTGCCTTTTCATTAGAAAGTTCCCCTGTCCACAGTATCTAGTCTCAATTATTCTTGCTGCAGTCTAAATACCTAGTACTTGCATTAGAGGTGGAAAACATTACTCTTTTCCTCTTTACATATCTGGAGACTGCTGTTATGTCCCCACTCTGTCTTTTTCTTTTCCCCAACAGCTTGACATTGCTGACTTGTGAGTATCTGTTATCCAATAGAGCTTCCAGATCCATTCCTGAAAAAGCAAATCACAGATTTTTTCCCCCTACTTTTAATTGCTATGCTTAATTATTCCAACTATGTAAATTACCTTCCAGTTGCTGTTATTGAAGTTAATTCTATTTTTGAAGTCTACTCTGTCTATTTTTCAAGAACATTTGAAATGTTAATCCTTTCCCCCAAAGTTCCTTCCTTTTGGTTTTCTGCAGATTCAATAGCATCCTAATTAATAATTAAAACCCTGAGTAGATTCAGAGAGAGATCCATGTAGAAAATGTCTCCATCCATCCATCTAGTGTGACTGTGAATTGCTGAGAGCTACTCTCTAGGTACTCTGTAGGACCTGCCTGGTTTGACGTATTGCATCCATCCCTTAGCTGTTTTTCTTCACCTGAGACACACAGTTTCTGCCCTGTTCACAAGGTGTTTACTGTGTTGTAGAAGGAAATCTGACTGACTTGACCACATCTGTTCTTGATAAATATATGGTGGCTACTGCTTATCCCATTATCTTCTCTGTACTTACCAATAGTTTGTTTCAAAGGGGATTTAAGTTAAACTGATGAGTCTGTAATTCTCCTCCTCCTCTGAGGGGTGTTTGACTTGTAGTTTTTCCAGTATTTCAGCTGCCCTCAAGAAGTTCTCCTGGCTGCTGAAAAAGTTCTGAGACTGCCTCAGACAGTTGTGTGTGTTGGATGAAGTTCAACTAGCTTAACCAGTTTCTAGCTACTTCTTTTGCTGTTAGATTGGAGATCTTTTTGTTATTGGTAGAAGTATCAATTGTGCAGGCCACCTGCTTGCAATCAGCCATTTCAGTGAAGACACATGCAAAGAAAAAAAACCATTAGGCCTTAGGTCTCCTCAGCATCATCTGTCAATATCATTCCCTCACTACTGAGCAGGGGAGCAACCTTTTCTTTGCTCTTCCTTTTACTGCTAATGCAATTACGCAATGATTTATTGTTATCTTTAAAGCTCCCTGCTACTTTTATTTCATATTGTGCCTTGGCCTTTCTGATTTTGTCCTTGTGTACTTGTGCTTATCCATAGCAAACTGACCACATTTTGTATGTGTTTCTTCATGTGTCTCAGATCAGAGGGCAGTCATATTTCAGCCAGCTGGCCACACATGTATGTACACAGGAGATAAGGCAGAACTGTTAATATTTTTCTTTTAATGACTTGAAGAAGGTTGGTCTCCAGCCTTTCAATTTAAAAATTACATTTACATAGCAGTATTTTCTGACTTTTTTTTTTTTAAATGTGCTGAAGTTTTGAATGAAATGGGGGGCAAATGAAGAAGAGGAGGTGTCTTTCTTGTTTACAAGCTACCGCTGTTGCTGCCCATGATTATCCTTTGCCCACAGTGATCCTTTAGAATGATTTTTCCCAGGAAAGCAGATGGCTTTGCTGAGAGGTGGTTATAACTGTGATAACTGACTAGCTCTAATCATGATAAGAAAAGCTAAGTGTCATATGCCGGTTCAGAGGGAAATCACAATAATGCCTATAATCAAGGTACCCTCATTAGAAGAGTAGTTGTCAGAAAAATTCTGCTTGGATCTAGACAAAGGTCAAGGAAAAATACAGGAGAGGACAAACTCCCATATTGACTTGATTGCCAAAAATTAGAAAAAGGGCCATTAAAGCCCTGAAGGCAGTCGAGGAGAGGGGGAGGAGGAACAGCAAGACCTGGCTTAGTTGCTGGCGCGCTGTGCCTGCAAGGTATTTTTCACTAGCAAAGGAGGAGGAGACAAATTTGACAAGATTTGGCTACTGGCCAACACACCTCCTGACCTCTTTATTAGAAACGATATCTGGCAAAAATTGGACTGAATGTGTTCATCCCGTCTGACTAACTTAAACAAGCTGACTGGCTTTATAAACGTGTCGTTGTTTTTCTCTGTTTTCAATCCATCATCGCAACACATGCCAGTCTGGTGGCAGAAGAACTGAGAACTGGCAGCGGTGAATGGCTTGTCATTTAGCTTCTGTCCTTACACAATGCTGTTTCTATGCTTAATAAACATTGTCAGCCATCTCACATATGTGGAACTGCAAGCGTTCAATACTGATTTTGTAAATGAGTGAGCCTCAGTGGAAAAGCCGAGGTTGTGGATTATCACTTGGGCAATAGCTGAATCCTGGCAGCAGCAGGAGGATTAATTGAATTGACCAAGCAATTGCACACCAGAAGCAGCAGCCAACTTTGTTTCTGCTCTTAGGGGAGGACATTGCTGCCATTGCAACGGCAAATGTAATGTACTTGCCATTAATATCCTTCCTGTGCTCTGTTCATCAATTAAGATAAGTAGGTGATTTTTTGCAGGGATCTAAATCACCAATACGAAAAAAATCCCACAGAGGACACTCAAGCTCCCAAAGGATTGAGAATATATTTATAATTTCACTCCTAACACTACATGAAATTAGGGTTGAGTTCTTTTGCCAACTTTACTTATTCACTTTTACTCAAAACAGCTCTGCCAGCACCACAGATTTGAGTTTTCTGTTGCTGGAAAAAGTTAAAGTTTAGTTCAGGCAGAACTGCTGTAAACATTTGGCTCAGGGTGGGATTGGGCTCTCAGACTAATATGATTATTTAGTATCCGCCTATGAGCTACATAGCTAAATGCCCTTTGTGGTCAAGGGAGGGGTTCTTGACATATTTGATAGAGCCTGGAGAAGGGTTTGGCTTCACCTTAAAATGGCCATGTTACAGATGTTCAACCAAACTGCTCTCTAGACCCTGTGGGCAGTCGCCTGATGTGACTGAATCTTGACCAGCTCTTCTGGGAGTCTAAAACATATGTCAACACCTAAATTTTAGGTGTCTAAAATGGTAGTTGCCTTCATCTGAAAGCTGAATCTCACTAACAAGAGTTTTGAAGAAAGGAACAAAGTGGCTGCTGTTTGCTGGGGTCAGCAGCGCGTAAGCTTTTCCCTTACTTTTGTGACCACTGTTTCACATGCATAGGAATTGCTATAGAGTGGGTATGTCTATCATTACTGGATTAGCTTGCAATGAAAAGCTCTTCTAACAATTATAGGAAGTTCTGCAGCTAACAATATTGTCATTTGAAGCAGTTATCATTAGCTTTTGAATTGAATGGCACACAAATGCATGAGGATAGTTTATACGTTACTGAACATTATAATTTGAGTCTCGAAAGCACACAGTACGTTGTTGACATTTTCAGTATTAGCACTTCAGCAAGAAGGGTTTAGAAGCTTCTTGGGTGTCCTGGTTTCAGCTGGGATGTAGTTAACTGTCTTCCTAGTAGCTGGTACAGTGCTGTGTTTTGAGTTCAGTACGTGAAAAATGTTGATAACACTGATGTTTTCAGTTGTTGCTCAGTAGTGTTTAGACTACAGTCAAGGATTTTTCAGCTTCTCATGCCCAGCCAGGGCACCTGACCCAAACTGGCCAACAGTGTATTCCATACCATGGGACGTCCCATCTAGTTTAGGAACTGGGAAGGGGGGGGCAGGGATTGGCCGCTCGGGGACTGGCTGGGTGTCGGTCGGCGGGTGGTGAGCAATTGCCCTGCGCATCATTTGTCCATTCCAATCCTTTTATTACTACTGTTGTCATTTTATTAGTGTTACCATTATCATTATTAGTTTCTTCTTTTCTGTTCTATTAAATCATTCTTATCTCAACCCAGGAGTTTTACTTCTTTTCCTGATTTTCTCCCCCATCCCACTGGATGGGAGGGG
Source organism: Haliaeetus albicilla (assembly GCF_947461875.1). NCBI lineage: Eukaryota > Metazoa > Chordata > Aves > Accipitriformes > Accipitridae > Haliaeetus > Haliaeetus albicilla. The sequence goes on along the minus strand of NC_091484.1, from coordinate 65,403,246 downwards.
AGTGAGTGAGCGGCTGCGTGGTGCTTAGTTGCTGGCTGGGGTTAAACCACGACATTGGGATAGCTTTTGTATTTTTAAAAGTTCAATTTCATTTAAACACTGCAAAATTGATTAGCAGTTTTTGCAAAATTCTTTGAAGATGAAAAGAGTTATGTGAATGCTAAGCATTATTATTATTATTGTTAAACCCCCACAAAATCCGTAGAAGGCCATAAATCCTCAAAATTAGCTGATCTGAAATTTCAGACGTACGCATTTTTATTGTGCCATGTCATGAAGGAATACAGTGCAATGAAGACAGCTTTAGTACACATATCAACATTGTGAAACCAAAGCATTGTGGTTTGGTTTCAAACACTTCTCCAGATACTGGATTTCAATAGCAGAAGTGTTGCTGATTAGGGCTGAATTACAGAGCTAATTCCAGGTTCTTGTCTGTGCTGCACAGTGTGTTTACGTAATAATTTTAATCTTTACCACAATAGTCTGCACTGGCGTTGCCTGTGTGTATACATAATGCGGTATATGCTAACAAATTATTTAGGCCGTATCATGCATATACACACGCGAGCGCAAAGAGAGGGGTCAGCATAAAAAATAACATCGCATTAAGTTCAGGTTCTTATATAAAAATACACAGAGTTAAAAACTGTTATAATTGCAAAAGGGGTAGTGCAATATTCAGCTGATTGCTGTTATTCTTTTCAAGAATATGGCTACATATTTTTCCCTGGTCATTTTCTTCCTTTAAGTTTGGAGACATAATGTTTAAATGCAGTATGTCCTGGGGAAGGCAAAAACAACGCTGTATTTTAAACAATATTCAAAAATATGTTAAATAATCAGAATACCTGTACTTCTGCCGTGTGAAAGTGATAGGACTTGCACAGTGGTTTCAACTTAAAGCACAGAAGTTCAATTAAGAGAAAAAAATCAGAACATTTTGGGTATCAGTATAGTGGGACATCTTAGAAGTTTCTCCTTAGGGTTATCCTTTGTTAAATGTTACCTACTGCAAGTGGTTACTGGGTACTTTGGTTATAATTAACGGGAAGATTTAGAATATGTTTAGACTCTGATTTTTAATACTATGTATGTGTATTAATGTATTGTATTAGCTGTTGTAGAAAATACTCTAAAAATACTTTTCTGGTGGATGTGAACATAATTACTTGCATAACACTTCAACAATCAGTTTTCTCCCACTTGAAGAGGAGTGAGTATCCCTCATTGAACCATGCATGGGAAAATGTTAATGTTCTTGCTGCAAATGGTACTGTATCCAGATGTATTAAATAGCTGATAAGCAAATACATGAGAAAAGTTGTTAACATGAAATGGGGGACACTCATGTCTGCACCTGTGGAGGGTGATGTGATATTCATGGTCAAATTTAGATAAGTTCACCAGCATCTCTCATAGCAGTCAGTGTAACACTGAGGCCAATATGACCGGTTACTACCAGGTAATTCTGTTTTATAAGCACTTCAGATAACAATGTTTTCTTCTGACTGAATTACTCTATGCTACATTATTGCTACACTGTCAGATTTCATACACTGAAATTTTGATTATCTAAAATACATGGATTTTTTTTCTCAAATTGGTGTCAGCCAGTGTTCCAATATGTGATGATACATTGTCCATTGAAATTAAAATTAAATCTACCCATGTCTAGGAAATTTCTGATTTCCTTTGCTTTTCCATTCAGAGGACAAATATCAATAGACAAATGTGTTCCTCCACAGGGTAATTAATACAGGACTACAAATTGGAAGTGAAACCTGCAGAGAGAGGAATCAACAACCACAGGTCATTTTCAGGCCTGTTTTTCCTTCTCCATAGATACCTCCCAAGTGATTAAGGTTGTAACATTTCTGAATTACAGCTTCGGAGTATAGGACAATGTAAACCATATTTTTATTTTGAAAATAGGCATGTGAAAACACAGTTTAAATTTGAAATGGGGTTGGATTTAAACCCGTGTCCTTCTTCACTGTAAATCAAACAAAAACCAAAAAACAGTTCCAGCTTGATGTTGCTGAAATTGTGGAGGAATGTGCTGTCAGCTGAATAGTATTACAGTTTTCATTTCCATTTTTTCCTACAATAAAAACAACGAGTAAAGAAAATAATTTGTATTTGCAAAATTGCAAAATTAAAAATTATATGTTGGTTTAAGTTAAACTATCTCAGATTTCTTCTATTTGCCTTTTTTTTTTTTTTTTTTCCTGTATGGCTGTTTTTCTTTCCACTGTGACTGAATATGAGTGAGAGTTGTGGTGCACAAGTCAATGGTAGTAGACCTAAAAAGAGGAATTATGCTGAGGTATAACTTGGGGCATGTAAATGAATCACTGAACCATCAGTGTGATGGCACTGGCTGTTGAAGGGAGTTCAGCCAACCAGTTGTATCCCAAATCAGTATCCTTGGTCAATACTTGTAGGATTTTGGGGGAAAACAGGTCTGCCTATCTGTGCCATCCTCCTGTTCCTTTGGTTTGTTATGGCAGTCTTTGTTAGCATAGAAAGAATGATTTTCTTGGGACTCAATCTGATGAAGACGCTTAAATTTTGCTATTCACATACCAGCTCAGAGCTGGATTCAGATGCTTGAACACAGACGTCTTGTGTCATTTGAGGTATCACTGTCTCTGAGATGTCAGCACAGGGCTGGCAGATGTGACAAGGACCTGCAGGAGTTCTTCTTGCCCAGCAGCTGGAGGTCCAGCAGGTTTACCTGGGGATGTCAGGTGGTCATAGCTGCTTCTGTTTGAGCAGCTGAATCAAGGCTGGGCATCCACGCTCCCAAGGAAGACCTAAACAACAGCATCAAAAGTGTCTATAGAGCAGCTCCTTTCACGCTAGAACACATCGACTAGCACGGCACCTGTGTAACTCTGGAGTCTGCTGACCTAAGGCTCCCTGGACTGTAAAGGGAACCTGCACATGTAGCTGGCATGACCTCACCTACTGCAGACACCTAAATTCCGATGTCTTTATCTGCAACCTGAATCCCACCCTTTGTGTATCCCCTTTTCTTTTTGCACAGACTAATCGTGAATGGGACTAAGTTTAAAATTTCAAAAAATGTCAGTTACCTAACTTTAAGGCTTTTCTATTTTCAAAAGAGACAAGGCTTACTTTCAAAAGAGACAGAAGCTTTGAGTAGGCTGTTCTTGTTGAAAGTTGGTGAACAAGCTGTCTTTGGAAATGGCACGTAACAGGGGTGCACAGAGCTGTAGTCTGAATGGATGGATGCTGTCGCACTGTGTAGCCATGGCTGTATTAGATGAAAAAGGAGCACATTTTACTAATGGAAGGGAGGAGACAGCTGAGTGCTTCATTTTGCAATGATGACAGAGCATTAAATTGGTCAGGGGAGACAATGTTGGGAGGGCTGGTTTTTTCAGTTCGCTGTGCATGTGTGTGTGATACATCAAATTTTCTAAAATGCCAAAGAAACTTTGAAGCCCAGATCAAATTTTAGTAATAGCTTTGTGTGCTTTTGAAAATATGACCTGTGCTCAATTTGTGTTTGTCAGATTCCTAAATGTCATCTGGTTTTATCTGTCGCTTTTTATCATCCACATAACAAGTGCACCTAGATACAAAACCCCAGTACAGCATCACATTTCATTTGTAACTTTAACATAAGGCACATGTTATTACTTTCTGAGAAAAAACTGCCTACTTTTGAGAGATGCCAGATTCAGTTTGTTTACATTTTAAACAAAGCATGGACTTTTTGAACGATTCATACAAGAATCTACTTCTGCTGTTTACTGCATGCATGCATACATAAATATATATATGTGTGTCCTATCCGTATGAAGTTTTTCAATTCTGAAAGAAGTATGATTTTTGTAGTATTGGTCCAAGAAAGTACATTAAAATTCCTCTCTAAATACAGGCGTTAGAACCATTAAACCTGTTAGGTTTTTATGGAGTACAATACAATATGAACAGTGTCAGGCCATTCTCATACGGGTCAGGTAATAGCACAGGCATCCTAAGATGCATGCAACAACACATAACTGTTTATCAACAGCTATGGCTAGTCATTATTTAACTTAATAATGGAAGAAAAGACAGTGGATAATCAGACTTCTTCCTTAAAGGCCAGTGTTGATTGTAGCATTGCTTCAATCTAGGTTTCAATATCCAAGGTAAAGCAGAGACTCCGTGGCAAACTGAAACTGGAAACGCTTCAGTGGTTTTCATTAAGATGGGCTACCTAAAGTGTCTGCTAACTGCTGCTTTCAAATGATTGGGGGGGGGAAATTAGTTTCAGCCTTCTTTTAATTTTTCAGAATTCAAGCAAAAACTCGAGAATTTCGAGAGAGACAAGCTCGTGAACGTGACTATGCAGAGATACAGGATTTTAACCGGACGTTTGGCTGTGATGCGGACCCAATGTACGCTGGGATTGCTTCCTATGACTCTTCTTCAAATAGCGGCACGATAACACTGAACGCCCGACCGCAGAGCCCGAGGGAAGGGCAGACAGTGGAAGCCTTGTACGCCCAAGTGAAGAAACCACGGAATTCAAAGTCTTCACCTGTAGACAGGTAGGCACCAGACGTCAATCAATACGCTCTTTCAAAATCCACCCTTGTAATGCTTCTGTCATTGGAGATGACTGTACGTCAATTGGAAAGTCAGAACTGCATTTTTATTAATGGCTTTTTAAAAGCCTTTATGTAGAAAACTATTGAGCTCACACAAATCAAACTATAACAGAATGGGACATGAAAGTTCTTTTCTGCAGAGCAGCTGCTTCTCTTTCTTCAGACGGTTTGGAATTTTGGAGTCACCGTTTGGTATGATTCAGATTAAATTCAAACCTGTAAAACCATCTGGTTTATGTGTCAGAGGTCTAACTGATATGGTTGTGGAGTACAACATTTCCAACCTATTCACAGCAGTTAACAAAATCTCTGGAAAGTTCTTGTTAAAGCAAAAATGGGTTAAAACTTACCTGGATTCTAGTCCTACTGTAGTCCTGAACTTCAGTCTAACAGCCTGGATTCTAGTCCTACTGTAGTCCTGAACTTCAGTCTAACAGGTTGAGCTTTTTGATTATGTATAGATCAAGTGAGTAAACTCCAAGCTTGACTCACGAGTTACTTTCTCTTCTTCAGCTGTACCTTATGATTTGTTCTCTTTCTGTGGTTACATTATCTAAAGTGTGTCATGATTGGTTTTATGCTGAAATTGGGCAAAATTCCGGTTTCTGTTGATGGAGTTTTGAGTTCATTTGAAAACCTGAAGCTAAAACAGATATGTAAACTAACATAAAGTAGAAATAACCAAAGGCAAAATTCACAGCTTTTTTGTACTTTAACAATGAAAATACATCTGTTTTCTTGGCTTACATCTATGATTTTGTAGTTCTGCATTTTCTCAGCTTTACAAAAACTAACACTAAAATCCTAGTGCAGGAGGTATCGTTAACTCATTCAGAGGTTATTAATTTAGCTCATAATAAAACCACTCATTGTTTTGTTTTCTACCCCATTCTTTCTGGAAGAAAAATAGTGGACTTTCAGTTAAATCAGCAAAGCAGTGTCTTTGGTTGCAGTGTTTGAGATCTGTATAGCTCTACGTGAGGACTGGTGTTCATCTTGCATATTCTGTTCTAGGTGGTAACGGAGTCATTTGTATTTGGTCTTAAGGAAAGCAGCTGTCGTGCAGAGTTCAGCTAATTGTGTAAAACTTTTTAATTGAGGACTGAGATTGGTGTATTTAAGCCTCCACTGGATCTATTTTGAAAAGTTCCTTTACATAATATTGGTAAAAATATATCCTCTAGCATGACAAATAAGAAAATCTCAGATGCATTGTTGAATGCATAAATTTTTACTAAAATTCAGTAGCACAACTGCCTTTTTATTTTCTCAATTGCACTGTTCTCTTGCATTGCACTGTGTAAAAGTCTACTTTTCATATTAAATAAACATAATTTATATATTGTGGATACGTACATTATTTCAGTGAAGGAAGTAAAATAATTTTAAAAGACGACAGCTTCATCTGTGCCCTTGGAATTTTATATTCCTTAGCCTTACATTGACTGGCACTGGTATGCCCAGGTGCCTGACATTTCAGCACTTTTGTGCCTTTAGAAATTAAGATAGCTTGGTTGGATATGGCTGCCACGTGGTGACTCTCATGGCTGTTTTTGTTAGACCAAAGGCAACGTTTCATGCCGGACTTGAATGGCATCAATGTCACATCAACAAAAAAAATGTTCTTTGATGTGAACCTGGCACGGTGAAATATAAGACCTGCGTGACCTAGCTAAGTCTGTGTGATTGCTGATAAAAGAGCCGGGAGAGAGTGAGTAAAACTGAAGATAACAGGGTACCGGCAGAATCTGATGTTAATCGTAAGGGTAGGACTGCAGAGCAGTGTGGTAGTTCTGCACATTCAGGCTTCTCCTGGAGCACAGAGGGCCCTGTCTCTGACAGCGGGATCACGCTGTGACAAAAGGAAAGTCCCAGTGAACATGAATGGGCTTGAGCAGGGGGAGAAAACGCAAGGGGGGGACTAGAACTGGGGCAGGAAAAGCCACCCCCATTCCCCTGATAAAGGGGGGACACATTTGGCAAGAAACACCTGGAAAGAAATAGGAAATTCAGATGGAAGAAGATTATTATTTGCTATAAATGTGCTCTGAAGTACCTGTTCAGGGGTCTGAGGCATGAAGGTGTCTACTGTATGGAATTTTCTTTCTTCTCTCCTCACACCTTTATTAACACCCGGAGCTGCTGAATCCCACCCATCTCCGGGAGACTTTTTGGGGACTGTTGCAGTGACTTGTGCAATCTCAGGCTCAAATTTAACTGTCCCAGTACTCAGGTCTGTACGTTGGCCCCACCACTGAGAGAGCATGTTCCTTGCTTTGGGCACAGAAGAGATGTGACAGCTGTGAGGGAGCAGATTTCAGTCTTCCCCGAGGTGTGTGAAGGACGCCTGGGAGCTTGACCCTGTCTAATGTTCAGCAGGAGAGCCTGGATCGCAGCTGAGCTATCTTCCCAAGGCTGCTCTCTGTTTTACAGGCTTTATCTTAGATGCATTAAGAAAGTATCGTCTGAGCATCATTTTAAAAAACAGTTGTGGCCGGGTGGGCCTGAGGTGCTTGTTAACTCTGTTGTCTCCCCGTCTGTAGGATACCTGGCTCCTCACCCCACGTGCCCTGCAGCTTGTTTCTTGCTGTCCCTTTCCAGCAGTGAGACCTTTCCCCTCCGCTTGGCATCTCCCATTGTGCCCTTTTCCACACCAAGCATCCAAGTGCTTCTTCACAGGGCTCTTCTCCAGGGAGCTCTCTTCTCTGCAGTCTGATTTATCCTGATGATGCTGCAAGAAATTTGCGGAGAAATAGTCGGTTGCAGTTCTGCATCCTTAAAATATTGTTTACATTAGCGTTCACCTGCAGTGAGCGTTATTTTCAGTGTGTTTTACCCCTTTGCCCTGCCATCCTTTCCTTTCCTCTGGACGTTTCAGAGGTTACCTAAATAGAAACAGTTGCTTCCAGCCTTTGTGGACGGGAAGGGAAATTGCTTGCAGCGCGTTACCCTTGCGCTGAACTGCCAGGAGCTGGTAATGGCCAGGCTGTCTTAAATCTTTAGCACATTCATATTAAAAGCAGCATTGTTTATATGGGAAATGTTATTTCTATTACAGTTTGGTGCTTAGTGCCAAACAAAATTTGACATTTAAGTATGTCCAAAAGGTTATTTAAAAGTCTCTTACAAAGAAGCCTATAACAAAATGTCCCATAATAGTTTGCATACCATTGCTGAACACTTATGACAAATTTTGCCTTAACTTGCAAGAGAATTACTGCGTCTGTGTGTGAGGCCTTGTCAGGGTTTGTTTTTCTTTAATATTCCTTCGACTTCTCTCTTATTTTCATCAACACATGCCACCAACTGATGTGAGTTTAACTGTGTCATGGCATATGAATGATAACAAAGTGGAGGACAAGTATGTAAACCACTCATCAGAATAATGGACAATTTTATTTTATTTTTTGCAAGTTTAAGGATATTATGAGGACAACTATTATAGTGCTTCAACAGATGATGGTACTGCCAAGTTGTCAGGCAGAGGTCCCCCAAGTTATTTTATAACCTAACTTGAACCAGTGTTCAACCAGTGTTAAAACAGGCCTGTTTCTTCATTCTCCTTCTTGGATGTATTTTCTCTTGCCATGTATCCCAAGCACTCCAACTGTAGACAGATAGTACAAAACAGTAAGAAGTACACGGTTATTCCTTAAATAGTTTGTCCGTCCATTTCTGTAAATTAGAAAATGGATTGTGTAATGCCAAAATACAGCAAAGGAAAAAGAGATGTTAACTTCCTCATTGGAGATTTGCACATCTGGATGTGTATAAATGACATTGCTTTACCCATCTTACCAACAATGGCTATTTAAAAACCCCTCTATAAATAGTAAATTTTACTCAAAAATATCCTTACAGGACTTGAAGCTGTTTTAGAATTGCTTTAATGCAGATTTATGTTGCACCAGAGTGAAATCATTGATGGATGGGAGGGGGGGTGTTGGTCAGTCAGTTTGGTTTTTCAGTTATAGTTATTATCTGTTAAATATGTAGTTGAAATATGAAAGATTAATTATTTTGGGCTTGTTATGTAATCCATGCATACGAGTAGCTCCTGTGAATCTTGAAACTCTTTAAATTCCAGTTACACTAGTCATAGCAACTCTCTCCAGTAGCACTGAAAAGATTTTTTTCTGTTCTTGATCCTAGAGAATTAAAGCATATTCTCTTTCTTAACAGAGGAGGATTTTATTGCCTAGAAGAAATGAAGCTCTGGCAATAAATAAATAAATAAAATCTGTTAGGAGTGATTGGTGATCAGTATAGCTGCATATACATCAGCTGCCCTTACGATGTTAGCTCCATCCTAGGTATGGATAGCTTACAGAGACAGGCTGCTAAGAAGTTTTTTGCTTCTTATTAATGGAGCAAAATTGGGATAGAATGTGTAATCTATGTTTATTTTACAGTTCAGAAAAGAAGTGTCTCGAGAACAGTGTTCTTGTGGATAAAGCTTTTAGCTTAGCTGAGAAGTGTCTCTAGTATGTTTTGCATCATACAGAAGAGAAGCTGCACAACTGATCAGTAGTGTTTTTCATGTAGATGACAATGATGCTATACAATGGGGTTTTATAGCGATCACCTGACATCTATAGCTGAGCAGTATGTAGAAAGACAACTCCTAATGGACGTTTACTGGCTGTCACTTTGTAATCATTTCCCGCCAAGAGTGCATTGTCCTGAAATATAATTGAAATAAAATAGGCACTGTGCTGCTGTAAATCTAAATAGCTTGAAAATAGTAGGCTAGACTCCTCCAGCTTGCTGAGGACATTTTAATGGAAACATAAATACCATAATCATATGCTTTTTGCATGCATTTTGCCATTAAAAAGAAAAGATGTTCATTTTAGAAGGGAGACCTTTATGAACTGGTTTCTTTTCTATCAGAAGTGGAATCAAGTTATGTCAAAGGAATATGTGGGAACAGAAAATAACCCCACTTGCTTTAACTCTCATCTGTTTGGTGCGAAGAGGCAAGATGCTGTTTTTAAGGTCAGACCACATACTTTCCATGCTGCTTTTCCAAAAAGAAAGGGAGAACGTTTTATTAAGAAGTTAACTTTTATTCGCTCACCAGTATCTTTGTGCTTAAATTGGCATGAGAGTAATGAATCCTGGAAACTCAAAAGAAACACTCTGATATAATATAGGAATATAAAAAGTGAAATAAGCAGACCCTGTCTTTCTAGTGTGTAAAATAACTCTTAGCAATAGCAGAATGGGTCATGAAAGCTATGAAATACTATATTGCCATGCCTGGATAAATATTTGTTAAAAAAACAAGGTGCTCGTGCAGCTATATTAAACTTCTTTATTAGTAGTGTCAGTCACAGGAGTGTTCTTAAGTCTGTGGGATCATTTATGCATAGGAATCTGAGCTTACTGCCAGGCCCACCGGAGATGGAGATAGGTGTTATTACTCAGGGTGATGCATCCTGTAAATGCTAGGGTATTTCTTGTTTCTTAAATGAAGAGATTTTTTGACAGTTCTGGAAGTTGACTTGAAGAGCGCTTTCACGAAGGGAAAGGCCACGGCACTGTAAGCCATCTAACCAATGACATTTAAAACCTGCAGAGCTGTGCAGAAGGCTAACAACCTGGATGGAATAAGATTATGCGTAAGCCCTTCCCTCCTACCTCTGTTTACTTCTCTTCGCTGACGTAGAAGTGTTTTCCTACGCCTGGATCCCTTGTTCTTCATTGTTTATCACCCTCTGCCATTAGAGCCCTACAGATGATGTGCTACCAGGGGAAGGTACCACTTAATGTGGGTAAATATGCTGTAAATACTCAATTAGGTTACAAGCATTTCAGAGCAGGGACCTGTTTGTTTTCCACGCTCCCTAAATAATGAGTAATATTTCAGAAATTAATAGTAATAGGTTTTAAATCCTTATCTTCCAGTTAGTGTCACCTTTTATGGCATAACAAAGCTTCATTCCTGTGAGAATCTGGCTTCTGGACAGACTTTCCTGGACTAGAAAATGGCACATATGCCATTATGGGATAATCAAACAGACTTTCCAAGACAACCCGCTGGAGAGCAGTGGGTTAATGAACTGTTTGCAGTTCTCTAATGTGTAAAACTGAAAATAATACTTGGAAGTCATCGTGGTGTTTTTCCTCCTCTGTCTGTGATAACCCACAGAAGGATTAGTTAGAGCCTCTGTGAGACTCTTCATGGGGTTTAATTTCACTTTAGCGCTAACACATTGGGGTTTTTTGTTCCTCTACCCTTCATCCTATAAGCCAGTAATCCTTGCCCCCAGGACTGCCTAAAAATTAGCTTGGTCTCTCACAGACCCGTATATTTAGAACCCAATAGACACTATTAGCATTGGCATTTTATCATCTTAGGTTGGTTGTTTTCTTTTGTTCTTCCATCTTGATAGAATATAAGACAAGTTTTAATATAAATTCATGAGGATTTATGTAGGCTCCCTATTGTGAAAGTATGCAATTGCACTCCCCTGTTTAGGTTACCACTTTGGTGGAATAAATGGCAGACTTACAGTGAACTCTATTCAGGTCTCCCATTTTAATTACTTGAAAGTCCTGGTTTCTTTCTGAATAGATACCAAGCACAGATACTGTTGTGAGAACCGCGTCTTTCTCCATTTACCACAGCCGCAGCCTCACTTAAACCCGGGTGGTTTTGCTTCCTCTCTCCTCCAGTCGGCTTGCCGTGTAATCTGAAGTGTGACAGCTATTTGTTTGTTTTTACAAAAGCAGCCTGAGTTAGTACCTCTACAAATGGTTGCAGTGGGAGAATGCACAGAAAGATAAGAAAGAGATGAACTTCCCACTCCGGGTTACAAAACGAGGGGGTGAAGTGGGGCCCACCCGAATGTGCCCTTAGTGCCCCTATTCTGAGCAACTGCTAAGGAGCTCCCTTTGCTGGGAATTAGGAGTATCTGTTTAGGTTTGTGATTTTCAATTCTTTAAGTGCGGCTACTGCTTATGATGAGAGACTATACTTATAAAGGGTAGATCAAAACCTGTCGCTTTTCATCCATTTTAAGGGTATAATATATATTTGGATTTTAAATATACTGTAACTGAATTATGTATAATATTTTTCATTGGTATATTAGTGCAATTTGACTACAGATATGGATCAGTTGGGTGGTTTTGTTGCTTGGAGAAAAAAAAAGAGAAAAACCTTTACATTTTTTCAGATGGTAGAAGGCAGCATTTAATTAAAAAAAAAGAAAAAAGAAAAAAGAAAACTTTAATTATATATCCTTGTATGAAACAAACATGATATAAAAAATAGAACAGCCAATGTCTCGGGCATCGAATGGTTATTGTATGGCTTGAGATTGCAGTCCAAAAAACCAGCTGTGTGTGTAACATGCACATCTTTATTTCCCACTAATGCCATCAATACAATTTGAAGTTCTTCATCCTGAGAAAATTATGGGGAATATTTGAGTACACAAAGCTGAAAAAGCAAAGGCTTTCCCATTCATTAAATGAAGTGCTTTGATCCTACCAGTGTAAAATGTTAAAATCTGTTCTTTGCTAGTCCTGCTAACCAAAATTTGGAGTGCGAACTGATGTTATGCAGCACTTGAATGCCATAATTTAATCAGTTTAATTTGTTGTTGCTGTTGAATGTGGCCCTTTCTAAATAGAATACAAATTTATGATTTTTCTATCTTTTATGTCCCTCCAGTCAACCCATCTGTTCCTCTTTGGTGAAGGATTCAGGCTTCTCCTCTCCAAGCATTTAAAGAGCTGGGGGGGGTTGCATTTTAGAGTTGTCTGATTATAGGAGAGAGGTGCACAGGCAGAGCTTGGAGGGAGTGCTGTGTGTTTGCTGAATCCTGTCTCTCCACTTGCTAAAACTAAATACACAATTTGAAGTTAGATCTTTAAATTAACGTAGGTCAATGGATGAAAAGTAAAATTAAAATTAATTTTTTATTTATGTTCCTCTAATGTTGGAGGGGTTTGGGGGGGTGTCTGTTCTTTTTTTATGCATGGTATCTCATTCACAGGTGAGATAAACTGTATTTAACTACATTGTTTATCCTTCTGGCCAGTCTTGTTTGTTTATGTGACTTAAAAAGGGTCCTGCTTATGGTCAAAGTAGTTTGTCACTGGCAGAAGTGGTGGAGTCTAATTGGAGGGAGGAATCCTCTGCAGTAAATTTTAGGAAGGAAAATAACATCACTGCATATATGTTGGGGGGTGGTGGATAATTCTTTTTAACATCTTGTAGACTCATTGAATGAGTGCTTATGAAACATACCACATTGGCAACCCTGGCAATTGAGAAATTGCTGAAAGATCTCATTTCAGTTTGTTCTTGGTTGGAAAGTTGAAAACCAATGCTTTCCCACTCATCACTCAGAAAACAGTGTATATTACTGCAGCCTTATCCTTCATAGCATTTTGTTAAAAAATCGGTTTATAAGGTGTTTGAAATCTTGTTCCTTAAGGCTCAAACACTATGATGTGAGACATTAAAAGGTTTCTTGCATGACCTATTTTATATGATTATCTATGTCTGAAAAATGTTGTTCTAACATCAGACTTATTTACTGGCTACGATTTTTTTTTCATTCCTTAAAATACAAGTGACATTTAAATAGCTTTTCAATCTGATGCAATCGTAGAAGTCTTTCTTACATGATGGATATATGAAATGTTATTACAGTAAATAGATCGCATATTTGTAATGGATAGGTAATTTCATCTGCCCAGACTTTAGATGGTGATATAACATATAAGACTTAATTTATGAAAGAAAAAGCAAAGGAGCAGATCTTCTTCATTTTAATTTTTATGTATAGTTTTGTAACAATAATGCACAGCACACCTGAGTTTCATTGCATTCTGTAATGAAATGTCTTCTGTGTGCAACAGTTCCGTCTCGAGCACCCTTCCCTCATTCCTAGGTTTCCCTTTAAAAGGAAGCACAGTACAAACCGAGATGAAAAGAGAATGCAGAATTTCTGCTGCCAACATTTTAAAAAGCAATTAGGATCCATACAACTTCAAGGGATATGAGAACTAATGTCCCTCAGACTACTCATTTCTACTTATCTTTGGGAAGGAAATTTATTTGCAGAAGACAGCAGTACCCGTAGTAACAGGCCTCTAGGTAGTAAGAGTAATTGTCCTAAAAGTGCTCTGACCTGGCAAACAAAGGAGATAGAAAATAGTAGCATCGGTCTTTATTTCCTGAGACATAGTTCATGGCTCATTAATAGTTGTAGTACATATTACTGTGTATTATATGCTGCAGAGGAAACAAGCAGAAGCTGCCCGTCATTACTTTGTAATTGTGTTAGTAGATATAGTGTGAAAAAAAAAAAAAAGGGAAAAAGGAAAAAGAAGAAGAAGGTTTAGCTATGTATTATTTTGTACATCAACTTAAACTGTGCTGTGTCTGCTTGCTTAAGATAAACTCTATGCATATTTGCCAAAATGTTGTCAAATTAACCCACCCATTTCTAAGGATTGCTAAATGCCCATCAAGGAATGGAGGGATGCATTGAAGCTATTTTAATTAGCAAAGTGTGATTTAAAGGTTGCTAAAATCAAAAAGAGCTTATTCATTTTTCATCAATAATCATTTTCCTTAATATTTCATCAAAACCTGCTGATTTGGAGACCACCTTCTGGGCTTTGATTCATTATGACTGCAGACATAATTTAATTTTTCCCCCTTTCCTCATTCTGTGATATGCTCTTTCATCTTTGAGACATTGTTAAGATGTTTCTAACATTCACAGATTGCTAATTGATCCAACTTTTTTAAAACTGTACTTAAGACAGAGGCTTCTTTTCTGCAGAAGCAATTTTCTGTACATTCGCTTTTACTAATGTTTTTTTCAATCTCTGTATCTGATAAAATATAAATTCTCAAACAGACATATTAAAACTTGAGGATATGTGTAGTTTTATATATGGCAAGTGAGGCAAAAATATTAGAGAGATGGTAGAGGGAAATTAAGAGAGTATAGTCAGTGAGATTGCACAGTCACTCAGGCTTTATAGTTCATCTAAAACTAAGTTGGAATTAAAACAGTGCTGTAAGTAATGTTTTTTTATCTAAATCTTTGGGGGATCATGAAGAAAAGCAATTATGGGAATTTATGCAAAGGCATTTTGTGAAAGGATGTACAATTAAAAGAAATTGCTCCTTTCACCTTAGTAGGGCTGCTCATCCAAGTTTTGTCTACATTATCATACTCTGGTAATTTCTAGTCCCAAAATGCATTTGTGTTACTATTTTAAGTTGAGATTCATAACCTGTTTCTTCTTGGAAGGTCTCCCTGTAGAGTAGTATCCAGGAAACTTTCCATTCAGGTACCGTGTTAAAACAACCAATGGTTGGTTACTTGGCATCAGCAGAACGTAGTGAGTTGAAGCAGTCCAAGTGCCGTGGACTGTACCCTGATCCTTTTCTGTGGCTGGCTGGAAAACAGCCACAGTCTTCATTTTCCTTTGCTCACCTCTCACTTCTGAAAAGCATGTCACACTCCATGGATGCAGTTGATGCCTGTTCTGTGCATGCACTGTGATTTAGGGCAGGGCCATCTTTTTCTTTTCTTATTTGTAGCCATCTTCCTCAAGCCAGTCTAATTAGAATTTCAGAAAATGTCTTCTACATCTTGGTTAGATGGTCAGAGCTAAGTTGTTGTTTGTCCTCTTAAGCCACATTGAACAATTCACGCAGACTGAATTTCATTAGCTTTCATTAGTTGCACTATTCTGATGTAGTTGAAATTCCTGCAGCTTAACATGTCAGAATTTAACAGGAAAATAGGTAAAACCGAGATAGCATTCAGTGTCAGGAATAATCCTACTTTATTGGAGCTCATGCTTATGTTTTTTTAATATTCCTTCTCAGAGTCAGATGCCTCCATCATCTATGTAGCATGTCACACGTGAGCGTGTATCCACATTCAGCAAAGCACATACTTACGTGCAGGATGAGATGCAGATGCATCAATGTGTTTAGCTGTGGCAGATTTTTTATGTGTGCATATTTATGTCTGACTGTATGTATTCATATAAAAAAAATCTTCTCTAAAAATGCCTCCACTCCAGAGGAAGTGACCTCCAGAGCTCATCTAGTTCAACCCCCCGCTGAGCAGTTTTGATCAGGTCAGGTTGCTCAGGGCTGCAGTTGTATCCTGAATATCTCTGAGGATGGAGATTTTATCCAGCCCCCTGGCTGCCTGTTCCAGTATTTGACCAGCTTCATGCTATCTAAAAAAACAAAAGTGAAAAGAAAAAGCTTCTTGTATCAGAATTTCCCGTCCTTCAGTTTGTGTCCATTTTCTCTCATCCTATTGCTGTGCAACTCTGAGAAGAGTCTGGTGTTAAAAAAAAAACAAAACCAAAAAAAACAACCAAACAAAATTAATTAATCATTTCATGTATGATTTGGAATATGAAAAAACATTCAGAATTTTCAGGCATCAAGAGAAATTTTTAAAATAATTAGGATTACCTTAAAAAATAATACTTCATTGTTAGCATTGAACTTTTCCTAGAATGATTGCCAAAGTTGGCTTTTTTCTTAAATCACCTATTGTATTTTCATATTTCAGAGTTACACTTAGGTATGTGGCTTGTTTTTCACAAATTATTTTGAATACGTATGTTGTCTTTTTCTCCACTACACTATTCAAAACTTGAAGAAAAAGTTTGAGGGCTAAGTATAACTCTTCATTCCTCTTGAAATATTGGAAGCTGCCTCTTCTTTATTTCACAGGTTTTGTATTGTGCCTACAGCATTCAGCTCCACCAAAAATGATGCATCTGAAAGTACATGTAAAAAATGACTCAGAGTTGAGTGTGCTGTTGGATTGCATATGCTCCTTATACATACTTAGTTCTTGCTTCTCAGTCAGTCTCATTCTGCTGGTGGAGAATTGTGTTGCTCTCCCGCACAGGCAGGATCGCTGCCATGTGGGACCTGCTGCTCTGACAGCCTCTCTTCTGCTAAAGGTTTTTCAGTATTTCGCTTTTAACACTGAGGGTCTGCAGCTCATCAGCACAATTTCCTGGACAAAAGGAGATCGTAACTCCCAGAGAAATGATACTGGCAGGGAATTGTGAAACAAAGGCTGCCAAGCATTTCTCAAAGTCCTGCTCACCTATGTTTGTTCGTGAGCTAAAATCTGCAGATGGCGAGTGCTGTGGCATTGCAGGAACAGAGCCTCGGGAGACGTGGGTGCCTCCTGCGGAGCTGAAGGGCTGCACTGGAGGAGAGGGAGGGGGAAATGAAGCAACTCTCCTGTAGAGATCAGGAGTGCTGCAGGACGGTGATCGAGGAGAGGAAGCTGCCTGCTGAGCTTGCCGTGACAAAGGGGAGCAAGCTATCCTCTCAGGCTCAGAAAAAAAAAAAAAGGGAAAAAAAAAAACAACCGTCCCTCCTCGTAAGCACAGATGAGGAATAGGATGGTCTACAGAGGGTTGTCTGTCATCTAGATAGTATATTTGCAAGGACCCTAAAGAACTTCATAGCCTTTAATGGGGACTTGTAGTCAATATAACAACCATTTCACTCCACAGCTGATCCCCTCACCACTCCCTGCACTGACGTGCAACCACCTGCACAGTGAAACACTGCTTCTGTTTAATTGCATATAAATCAGGGCTGGGGAGTGGAGACAAGCCAGGAGAGTTTGGAAGGAGAATTTAAGCGAAAAAGGTAATTACCTGAGCTGGAACATGGCCAGGGCACCAAGGTTAACACCTGTAGGCCTGTGAGAAGTGCCTGGTGATGTTCTTCCAGAAACCATTTTCTACTGAGTTATAGAAAAGACCTTGTTAGTCACTTGGTCTGAATCCCTCTACACGCAGAATTGATTTCTGCTGTAGTTTGTTCTATCACTTGTGTAGTGCACATTCAGTCAGTTTGAAATGGGGTTTGTCCACCAGCTTTAATGTGGAGAGATAGCCTACTCTTTTCCTTTTATAGCTCTTGTTTGAGAAGACAATTGCCTGGTATTTAACCTAAATTTTTACTTTATCACCTCCATGTTCTCTTGAATGTACTAGGATTTAGGGCAGAAAGACATAAAGTGTCTGAAATTCCCAGTACCTATCTGAGCGTGTCCCTTGATATCCTAAGAAAAGAGGAAGAAATAATTTTGATGTGTGTTCCTCAGTCACAAACCAGGGTAAATTAGCTCCTGCTGAGACCTCTGTTGTGGTGTTTAGACTGCTGCAAAGACAAAAGTTAGCTCAGATATCACCACATCACAGCATAGAAGAGACAAACACTGTCTTCCTTCCCTTCTCTGTTCAGAGACAAATGCAATGTCTCTCCTTTTTTGAGCTTACTTTCATCATATTTTTCATATTTCACCCTCTTAGTTCATTACTCCAGTCAATCTATGTTCTCTGTGCAGAGCACAGGCGCACAATTTGAAGCAACTCAACAGTCACATCCTCCAGCGTTCTGCCTGAGCTACTCAAACCTGCTCTTCAGTGAGGAGATATGGAGAGCAGAGCTGCGTGCTCC
This sequence comes from Haliaeetus albicilla, assembly GCF_947461875.1. Lineage (NCBI taxonomy): Eukaryota > Metazoa > Chordata > Aves > Accipitriformes > Accipitridae > Haliaeetus > Haliaeetus albicilla. The sequence goes on along the minus strand of NC_091484.1, from coordinate 65,385,114 downwards.
CTCCAGTCATACAAGAACTCTGAAAAGTGTTTTTCGATTTATTTCTCAGTAAGATATTTATCTCATCTTAAAATTCCCCATACTTTCATCTGTAGATGGCTACCTCTTGAATACCTATCTCTCTAGTAGGAGGAGAAATAGATTTTGTTTTGCTCTTGACCTTGGTTTTGATGGGTGTTTTTCATTTGTAAGGAACCTACAGCATTTCACAAGGTTGTGCAGTCTGTCCTAATTTCATATTATGCCTGTCAGTGCTTCCTGAGCAGCTCTTCAGTGGAGGTTTGCAGGACATTGTGTCTGTTTGCTTATGTGAGACTGAATGTGGGCCTCTAGAAGGAAAACTTTCTTTCCTATAGGTTGAGCTAAGTCTCAGTAGCTATGGCTGCAATGTTTGTATTCCTTACAGATGGGCACTGAAAAGGACTTCTGCACATTCAGCAGTTGATTACACAATCTCAACATATTTAAGCTAGGCAGTTTAAGATCTGATTTTTATTTCTTTGTTGCTATTCTTACAGTTAATAGCATAGCGATCATTAATATTTCACTGACATTTATTATAAAAGAGAATTATATTGTAATATTAGAGAGAGATGTTGAACCTTGCATGTGATTTTAAACTGCTGTGTACCCAGACTGACAAATTGTGCTAGCGTACAGGACATAAAAGGAGCTAAGAGAAATCTAAAATCACGTGAGCAGAGGAAGGCAATTTTATATAGTAAATAAATAAGATATTAGGAATGACGATATGAGGGAAGTGTTCGATGTGAGAGGAACACGTCAAAATAGGAGGAAACGAAAGTTAAAAGCATCAGGCTGAGGACTAAAGAGTGAGAATGAGGTTGTGTGTTCGAGGCAAAAAGAGCTCCCAGAGTGGGACTTGGAGGTGGCAAGGAGTGGGGATGAAGATAGTTCTAGGAGTGTTGTGGTTTAACTCCAGCCAGCAACTAAGCACCACGCAGCCACTCACTTCCCACACCACCCCGTGGGATGGGGGAGAGAAGCAGAAGGAAGAAGATAAAACTCATGGGTTGGGATAAGAACAGTTTAATAGAACAGAAAGGAAGAAAATAATAATGATGATAATAAAATGACAATAATAATAATAATGGGATTGAAATATAAAAAACAAGTGATGCACAATGCAATTGCTCACCACACGCCAAACGATGCCCAGTTAGTTCCTGAGCAGTGATCCCCCCCAGGCCAACTGCCCCCAGTTTATACACTGGGCATGACATCACATGGTAGGGAATATCCCTTTGGCCACTTTGGGCCAGCTGCCCTGGCTGTGTCCCCTCCCAACTTCTTGTGCCCCTCCAGCCTTCTTGCTGGCTGGGCATGAGAAGCTGAAAAATCCTTGACTTAGTCTAAACACAACTTAGCAACAACTGAAAACATCAGTGTGTTATCACCATTCTTCTCATACTGAATCCAAGACATAACACTACACCAGCTGCTAGAAAGAAAATTAACTCTATCCCAGCCGAAACCAGGACAAGGGGAAAAAGAAAGGTAATTACATTTCAGCAGTGCTTAATCTATGTTGGTAAGCTCCTTGGCTATGATATAATTCACTCACAATTCACCAGAATACAACCAATTAAATTCTGCTGTAATACTTTTTTCCCCTGTATGAGCTTTCCTCCAGGATTCACCTGAGATTAGGCAAAGACACCTGAGCTCATTCATTCCCTCCCTGCAACTTCAGCAGTGCTGCAGATACAAAAGCGAAGCCTTGACTGCTGCATCCCGTCATCTAAATTCAGCTGCTCTTCCCTTTGGTATCACATCAGAACAATTTAAAGAGACATGAAACAGCAGGAGCCACGATGTAGGTGTTTAGGTTCTCGCTGCTTGGTCACATTACTATCTTGCTGTATCTGCAAGAGTGTTGCAAACTTGATTAAAAAATTTAATGATGAGAAACAAAGGGATGAGCAAAGAGAACAAAAGAAAAAAGTGAAGAGAGCGTGGAAGAAGTTTATTGCATGCAAGTCATCCAATTATCCCTCAGAGCCCAAATCCCTTGTCTAATTGCCTAAGTTGATCCTTCAGGACTGAAAGGATTAAATGAAATAGCAGGGCTGGTGGAAAGCAGCCTGTGGGAGGCATTTTGTGAACAGGCTTGCATGAACAGCAGAATAGAGTTTCTATTTGCTTCTGTTTGTCTGGGCCTTCTGTTATCAAAAGAGTAGCAAAGGATGAAAAATATGAGGACTTTTGATTAGAAAATAGTCCCTTTGGCTCAGAGTTGAGGCACTGGGGGGTGCTGGAAAACCTATCCTGATGCTTTTTATGCTGTGCTTGTCTGCATGGTATATCTCTCTCCGGGATCATAAACTCTCACTTTACACTATATTAAGTTCATTTGAAAAACTGAGGGAAAAGAAAAACTTCTTTAAAATATCTCACTGCAAAATCACTAGACGCTGGAGAATGTCAGGATTGAGCTGGCGTTAAAATGAGAGCAAGCAGCAGCCCACGTCGTTGTCTCACAGCAATCGCAAGTGCCAAACTCACAACGGAGGAAAGACGACTGTCAGGCTTAATGTACCTTAAAGGACTTCTGTTTAATACATTCCTCTGCATACACACCAGATGAGGAAGAGTCCCGTCTAATAGTCTAGTATCTCATCCTGTCATGCAAAGTATCTCTTGCAATTATCCCCTTCTAGACAACATCAACACTATTCCCCCCGCCCCAACATTAGTGGGGGGAAATATTAGGAAGGGAAAGAAAACAAGAATCTCCTGTAAAAGAGTGGAAAGCAGAGAAAATCAATCTTCTTCCAGTCTTGTTTCCTGTTGCCCAAAATCTTCAGTTTTACCCAGTACACTGCCCTGTGAAAGAGGACTTGCAGAACATAAACAAATCCTCAAGCAGTGATGCTATCTTACTTTTGTTTATATAATGCCATAGAGTGTGGTGCAGCACTTTATAGAGTTTGTAATAAGATCAGGTCGTCTCCCATAAAAATCTTGCAGTTGTTATGTGAAATGTTAAGACGTAAGACAGCATTAGAAGGAAAAGAGGCTACAGAAATGTTAGGTGGTTCATTTGGACGTCCTCAGGTGACATCCAGCTAAGAAATTAATTTCCCGAGAGAAACCTGCAGCAGAATGGAAACATTATCTGAATTGGAAAGAGCTTAGCCGGGAGGACAGAAAAAGAAATGCTTTCTAAGCAGTCCTAAACCTGACTTATACCTACTTACGCCTTCCCTACTTATACCTCAAATTTTAGTTAAGAATAATAGTTTTTAAAATTCCTACTCAGTTATTTCATCAAAACCTTTTTCCAAGGCTGCTCTGTGGTGAACACTGAAATGATTCATGCAGTCATACCGTTCTGACTGAATAATTGATACATTTTGACAGGCTGAATGTACAATGGATTACATTTGCTTCTCAATATATATATGATGATTAACGTAACTAGGTCTTACATGTGCTCATCAAGGGGAGAAAATGCCCCAAAGAGAATATTATTTGATGGTTCGATGAACTGAACTTTGATACTGCACTTAGACTGTTGATAGCATTAAGATAGTCATGATGGTTTATGGATCTAGCTGTCAAATTAGAAAATTTCACTGAGTTAGAGAGAAAACTTGGTGAAATGTAGAGAATTTAAAGAAACGCCATTGACGTGTTTAGATCCAAAAAAATTCTAGTCTTAGCTGCTGGAGGATGAATGGATATCTCTGAGGTACTCTGATTTAATGTCGTTCCATCGGACCTAAATCTGTCGGGATGTGTCCTAGCCAAAGCCACAGAGGTTCCACAAAAAATAATTCAAAGCTTTAAAAAGCAGCTTATTCATGCCTAAATTAGAAAGCCAAGCTATCTATATAGTCAAAGGAGAGAAGTAGTATCCTCAAGAGGGCAATTCAGAGCATCCAAGTGAGATAGCTTTAGGCAGAGTTGTAAATGCTCCCTTCCCATACATATTAATCCTGCCCTGAGGTCATTTAGTTACCAAGTTGATACGAACTCATTAAGTCCAAAATCAACCAAGCTTCCTCTCTGTGCATGGTGCAAATGGAAGTCCATTTATGAAGGTTTGGCCATCCGTAGCTCTTCAGGGACTGTTTTGCTCTTATGATGTTGTATACCCCTGATGTCATAGTGAATGAGCATCATTTTTGCATCTAGCTTTACAATATCAGAATGAGGTGAGGAAATGCTGAGATTCTCATTAAATGGAGGCACTGAGGAGGATGTTTACACACAGTTAGTATCAGTGTTAAGAGAGAAATCCATATATAGTGCATATATAGAGATGTCTCCACAGGGTAAATCAAAGCGCTCTACGAACATGTTTTTCTCTAATGTCTGTGCAGAAAATCTGGTTTTCATAACGTATGCACTGAAAATTAGACATGTGAATATCCCATGAAAGGCAAATGCAATGCCTAAATGTGAATGTTTGGAGCCACTTTGGATGTCCTAAAGCATACAAACCCAGCCTATAGCTCCAGTCAAGAAGGATGTGGGGCTGCTGTAGGTCCTTTTCAGACCTGCGATTCCTATGGAAATAAGTCTGGGTAACTAAAATGACAGATTTCCATGTTTAGGCATCTGAGTTGCTGATGCTCACCAAGTGACTTTTAGCTACAATTACAGTAGTCTGCAGTGGAAGGTTAAATGTGATTCATCTACACGCAAGCTCAGGATTAAAACCACTGCGCTTGCCTGTCCTTTCCTGTTGGTTGGATCATTCTCTGTCCTCATTCCTGTGCATAAGGTGGCAAAGTACTAGGTCTGAATATGACAGTGCCTGGATGGCTACTGTGTACTCTCAAATACCCAAATGCACTTAAATGTTACAGCATTTAAATACGTGTAAATGCTAAATGTTTATGTGTCAAACAAATACTATCAAAAGGATTTCATTTAGAGGCTTTTAATCATCAAGTATTTGGACCTTTCATTTGCCTCTCTCTCTCTTCATTATTTGGAAAGGGCACTTAGATTCATAACTGCCCTCATCTTCTGGGGCAGTAATATATGCAAGAAGAAAAACAGCGAAGATTCAGCTCATTGAATCTGGCCAGTTTTAGAATGTTTCTGGGTTTGTATTCTTCTGGAGACTCAAAAATTGTTAACTAAACACTACCTGTTTCACTAAATTCAAAGCTTATTTTTTCTTTTAAGGTGACTTAAATGCATAATTGTCTGTTATATCTTACCAGCTACTTCTTTTTGATGGCTATTTAAATATCACAGAGCCATAGATCCAATTACCAAATTGGTAATTAACTGGGTTTTGGGTTTTGGTTTTAAGAAAGATATTGTTTCCATATTGAACTATAAAATTTTATATGCTTCAGTGAAAATAACGCCTTAATTGTTGAATAATGTCTGTTTGTAGCTTTTGAGCAAAGTGCTGTGCAGTCTCTACCTACTCAAACTTGAGTGAAAAACGAGATGTTGTTTGCAGACACTTCCTCAGCAATTTATGGTAGCCCTAATTTGTGGCTGAACCTCTGAATGGCTGCTAGAGAAGAATTTGCCTTTCAAGGGCAAAATAGCAATTGTATGCAGTCATCTACTTCTACATGTTCCATTAACACCATTTACTCAAGCAAGATGAGAACCTGTTTTATAAAGCGTTTTGAGAATCTGTAAGACCATGAGAACTTTTGCTTTCTGTAGACAATATAGTATACGATAGATTGGGGGAGACATTGTTCAGAGAATAATTTGAAAGAGCGTATAAGAATTCCGATATCTCAGCAACTGTAATATTGCAAAGGAAGTCATGGCATAATGTAGTTGATCCCCCTTAAAATGCAATACAATATTATTTTAAGATTTTTCTCACTTTATTATTATTATTGGCTCTATAAGTAACACATTTTAAATATTTTGTATTGGCAATGCCAGCATAACAAAGGACTTGACAGAAATGCAAATAGACTTTGTTTTACTTCATATGCAATAATTATTAATGGAAATCAGTTCATAAATGACTTTCAAAAGAATACACATCTTTTCAAGAGCTGGTCTTTGCTACTATCAAACTCTGAGAGCCACCCTGATATGATGTAATAGGTTTCTCAAAAGAAGTAGTGTATTCTCCCTATTACTAGTGAACAGGGCAAAAATATTAGATTTGCAGTGGAAGTTAAAAAGGCATTTTTGTCTAGTGATAAGGAGGATGAAGCACCGGAAGTAGATTGCCTGTAGAGGCTATGGATTTCTCCAGCATCAGAAATCTTTATGGCCAGGTGAGGCTGGCATAACCAGCTATAGCTGATTTGCCTCAGAGCAGACTTTCAGGTCCCTTGCAGCTCTACTCTTCAGCCAGGGAAAAGCATTCAAATTCATTGAGCATTTTTGTGTTGACCATTATATGATATTGTATAGACTCCCTGACGGAAAGTGACAGGTTTGACTTTTTTGTTTGGTTGGTTTGTTTTGTAAGCACATTATTATTTTTCTGCTAGTCATATAGGATTAGGTGATTTTTTAAGGATTATTATTTTTTGTGTGTCATGCTAACATATTTACATACCAAGTTTTGGAGAATGTTTTGCTAGGGCTGAAAGGAAAGGAAAAGAAAAAGAGGGCTGTTAGAGGTGGGAGCATTTATTGCAAGGACCCTTTGTGCTAAATATTTCAAAATGGATTGAATTATCTTGCCCTTAACATAAACTCAGTATGTTATAGGGAGTTGCAACTTCAGAGCTAATGCTCTGAAACTTCATAAAGAAGTAACTTTGCCAGAGAAGTAAATGTTTAGGTTTTGTATGCCTGAAAAATAAAAGCTGTAACTACTATGTTTAAACTGCTGTTATAATAAATATTTTTAAATAAGTATATTGGTTTGGGTTCTTTAAGAAACACCTCATTATAACTGCAGTGGTCTTCAGGGTAGTTTTAATCAGAAAATCATGTAAATTGGTAGACTGGTTGGCAGCTAATAGACTTCAAGCTTTCTATGACTTATTTTGTGCTCATGCAAGTAATAGGCATATTAAATCTCAGCATTTCATCATCAAATCTCTAATACAAGTGAACCACATTGAATAGTGATACTTAGCACTTGTAAAGTGCTTTACTGCTCTGAAGCATTGCACGGACAATTGTTATTGAAACACTGCAAGGGCTAAGTTGTTATCTCTGCTTCAAGACAAAATATCAACCCGGCTAAAGAAGTCTGTAAATGCAAATTGCATTGACTGGAAATGTGTATCAGAGAGGTTTCTTTATACGCTTATGCTCTTCCCTGGATATTTGCTGTTAGTCACTGCTAAAAGATATGGAGTGCATAGACCATTTCTGTGATACAGTCCAACTGTTTTTGTTTCTTTTAAGGTAGAAAAATTAAGTCAGAACAAACAACAACAAAAAAGCATAAATAAGAAGTCTATAGTTTTGTGAACTTAGTTGCATACACAACTTACTGGCTTCTTGAATCCACTTGCAGGCACTTCGCATAGCAAATAGGAATCATCCAATTAGATGTAAACATACACTGAGCGAGTCACCTGAGCTTTGCTTATAGAAAATCAAAATCTAATTAATACATTCAAAGGGATCTACACTGTAATTTACCTCATCCTGAAGCAAATGCCTAAGTAGGTCAACTAAATATGTCCTAACAGTCATCTTTATGTTAATTGACTAAGATAAATAACACAGATGTAGATGTCTTTATTTTATTGGGTGAATCCCACTCTCTGTCTGGCTGCAAATATCATGAAGTTGCCATTTAAATCCGTGACAATATGCCTTTTACTGGCAGCAGTGAAGAACAGTGCCCTAAAGCTGCATGTAGTTATCATGCAAGTACCCAAATTTTAGTTTGGGGGGTGGTAGACAGGTGTTCTTGTTTTGCCATTTCCACCGCTAATGAAGACAGGTGGTAGAAAATGAAGACAGGCTTTGGGGTTGGCTCTGAGGACTACCGCTTCCAGCAGCCATAGTAAAAGTTACCACCACTTGCAAGCTGTCTACTATTTTTTAGCGCCTCACCTACTGCTTAGTATAGCAGTTTAGGGCTGTGGAGGGGAATGGGAATTATGCAACTTGTATGCTAAATTTTTCTGGCCAAATATTGCTTGCCACAGTTTTCTGTCTGCTCTGTATTAACTTCTCTAGCCTAATTTTCAACTGCTTGCACCCCTTGCATACGTACTGTCCTGCATCGGAGAAATGTTCTCGAGTCAAACATGTGAAAAACAAGGCATTCAAAAATGTAAACCACATTTGAATCTTTTTTTCCCTAAATTGGCTGTCAGAATGTTGCGCGGAGGCTGCGTTGGGAAGCCGGTGCTGTACACCGCCCCACGTGCAAAGTGTAGCTTTGAGCTGGTGTGTTGCCGTTCCTCCTTCCAGATTGCACTGAAAGATCAGGCCTTATGTCATGCACATATTTTGTAGAAGAACGTAAGTGGTTTGTGCTGGTTTAGATTAAATTACATTCCATCAGTGCTCTAGATTTTATTATCACCAAAAGAAACATTCAATTCACCTGCCATTTAATCTCCCCTCTTCCTCCTCTCCTATTCAAGACTGAGAACAAATGTTGAATGAAATTATTTTAAACCCACACATTTGAGACGTATTAAACTTAATCTTTCTTGTCCTAGGATGTTTGAAGTTGTCTGCTTTGTCAATTATCAACACGCTGGCTTCTGCTGGACTTTATTCAGCACTCTTCTGTTTCATTATAGAAAAGTAAATTAGAATTGTGGGTTTAGCATATATATTCTCTCTTTTTATGGAGTCTTTCTGAGAAATGTTAATGTTATGTTTTTAAGTATTCAGATTTTTAATCTTCAGCCTAAAATTTGTCTTTAGAGCACAGTGGCAAGATACATTTGCTTATGGAACTCTGCAATGTCTCTTCAATAAAATACAACCTATACTCTAATTACTTCCTCTCGATATCTATCTATTAGAATTCTCATATATTTATTTACTGCTTAGGAATCATGTTAGCATTCATTTTGTTTTTCTTTTTAAATAATGCATATAACAGCAGGCAATGTTATTTTTCTTTTTCTTTCATGAGCTTTGTGCATCCACCCACTTCCTTTTTGCCATGATGAATTTCCTTTGTAGTTGATTATAGTGATTTTCTGGTTTGACATCCCTCAGGCTCTGCCTACTAAATCAATATCATCTTTCAGTGAATGTTGTTGTGATGAGCTTTTTTCCCCCATTTAAGGAATACTTTAGAATAAACCCAAGTGAAGATTTTTTATGATGTGTCAATTTACTCGTTCTTCGTATGCCTGTTTCTCAGTCAAATCCAAATCAATTGTTGTCTAAAGGTTTCTCATTTTCTTCTCTTACAAATTGCTACGGTCCAGTTTTTTGTTTCCCAGGCTGGCATTTATCTTTGCCATGTAGCTGTCCACGTTTTGAAGTATACAAATACCATAGACCTCTGATGTTCCTTCATTAAATATATTTGAGGTGTTGACCAGATTATGGAACTCATCAATTCCCTCTTAAGACACAAAATGCATCTCAAGTTCAGTGGAAAAGGGGGAAAAAAAATTTGTTTGCTTACTCATCTGGGAAACTACAATCTGTTGCCAAAGCCAGTTATCATGAGCTTTGATTAGAAATCAGCAAAGACAGCTGCTGAAAAACATAGTGAGAAAGATTGTATCCGGTTAGAGAAGAGTTCCTTTGACTTTGGAAGAGCAGAGGGACATTGCTGAGGGAATATGAATATGCATTTCTTTTAATATGTAGATGGATATGGATGTAGATATTCTAGCTTGCAGTGTTTGTTGTTGTTGTTGTTGTTGTTGTTATTATTACAGTGTTACTATCTCTCTCAAGGCTTCTTTATGACCTGAGGGTGCTTTTTTCTTTAAATTTAATATAAATTATTTGTGTTGCATCCATATGTGTAGGCTTTTAGTATATCAAATTTTGCAAAATGTGCCCATAAATGCATTTGACTTTAGCTGAGTGATCGCCAGTTTGCTAGTATAAAATCTTTCCAACAGAAGGAAGAGGGAATTCTGTACTGTTTTAGAAGTGCATAGTTAGTTGCTACACTTCTGGGTAGTTTTGTCCTTGCCATTCCATTTATCTGGTGGCTTCCCCTTCTCAAAACAAACTTTCAGCAATAAATTGTTAATTCAGAATCTTAGAAACTTTGCTGAAAAAGCTTATTATCGTATGAAGCTTCCTGACTGCAGCAGTTTTGGAGGTTTCCTTGGTTTTGCAGTTTTTCCAACTTGCTGAAGGATTTTGAATACAGAGGCATCAGTGTTGTTGAGAAAGTGAACCTGAGGATGTCACCGCTGATGTTAACATATCCATATAGAACCAGTTCCCGTTCCCAGAACTCTAATGCTCTGCTTCTGTAAACAACTGCGCTGGTGTGGTGTTTCACAGCCACAAAAAAAGAGGAATGTTTTGTTGCCCTGCCAGCTTCCTCCATTTCTAATGGTCTGACCTTCTCCCAGTGCCAGCTCTGGAATCACAGCGCCATTTGCCGAGCCAGGTCCACTCATTGACTGCACAGAAAACTATCTGTTCTACCCAGGTTAATTTTCTGCTCAGCTAGTGGCATCGCTAGTCTCATGAAGAGCCTGGTGATTACCAGAGCTGGAATTAGGTGAAAATGGTGTTAGGTTATGAGCATGGAGGTGGGAGAGGGAAGAAGTGGTCATGGAAGGGGCGTGACCAGGTAATTCTGAACACTTGAATTGCATCACCCTTTTTTGTGAACCGGCGCCTAGTATGAATTTGTGTCATGCTGTGCCTTTCCTACTTTAACCTAGAATGATGTAAAGAGCTTCCATGTCGGGAGTCAGACCTGGCTTCCTTCTGTCATGTTTCCATGTATTTGTATTTACTTTGTTATGCTAATAGCTGGCTGTTAAGTAAAATACAGGGTAATACTGTTTCAAATCCTGTAAATTTCTCTTATATTAAGGGTTTTATAGGTTTTCAATAGGATTTTCATTCTCTGTCATCACCGTAATTGACAAAATAGCCATTCTATAATGCTTGCTTCAGCATTTCGATTTACGAAGTCCATACTTAGGGGAACATTTTCCAGTTTAGATACTTAAATTTGGTCTGCCATCCATTTTCTGTAATCCAGTAAGACTTATTTTCAATGACATAATATCAGTGATTTTGAAACGTGTATTTGGGGTTTTCTGCACTGAATTAACCCATTTTGATTTTGCTACCTAAGAGGAGGTCTCAGCATTGGAAAATGTTGACCATATGGTGTGCAAACATTGATAGACCAAGTTTAATAGACATGGACATGTGTTTATCCTGGGAAGCAACATCAGGTGTATTTAGCATTTGTGGAAGTGGATGATCCCTAAAGAGAAAATGAAGATGGCATGAGAAAAAATACTGTAGTAAATAATCAAAAATCTTCTTCCAATATTACAAGTACCTGATACAGTGTGTCAGCAGTAAAATATGAGGCTCAGCTTTGACAGAATGACTAGAAGAAAGCTGTGAGAAGAATAAAGAGGTTATTGATACTCCAGACCAAGAAGGGCAGCCCAAGCAATGTCAGTGACCCCAATGGGAGAAGATATAAAGAGAAGCTTTTGGGCTCCTGAACCTGAGTTGCTTAGGCAAAGCAGATGCTTTTAGTTCCTCAGCTGGCTTCTGCTCAAGATCGGCAGTGTCCATGATGTAGATGTACAAAACCAGTACTAAGTGCATGTAGTTGGCATGTTTTTCTTCTTTTATAGTAATTGCTGGATGTCCTTTACTCTTCTGTTTGAAGCAACGTTGTTTAGAGCAGAGCAGCGGTAGCTCAAATTCCATTTTTAATTTGAAAGCAATGGGATTAAGTTACCTGACAAGAATTCAGTGGTCAGAATCTTGACACTTAACAATAGTTTATTTTACCCAATTAGACAGGTTTCTTTTTCATCTCTAGTGGTTGAAACAATTAAGCACATTCCTTGCATTAACAGAGAAAACACTGACTATAGCAAGTGTTTATGGAACTCTTAGTCTCTTCCATGTTATCCTTTAGTATTGTAGTTAGGTGATGATCCACTTTACAAAGAAACAATTTTTTTAAAAATTGTAATAATTTCTTATAAAATTGTATTTCTATTCCAATTAATTTGTGCTCTGCCTCGCAATGTCATTGGCAAAAGCAAACATAAAATACATTTCTTGTACAGTAGTGAACAGAATGGTATACGGGATGCTGCAACACAGCCATGAATGCAATGCCAATGTATTTTGAAGATGAGACATAGTGTATCAGCTACAGCTGTGAGTTACGGGGTCCCTCACTCCAGATAAGGAGTTTGTCAAAAAATACCAACAGCTTTTGTAGAGGAAAAGATGCGGAGAAATGGAGCAGTATATGTACCACATCAGGTCCCCTACATCCTGCTGCTCGAACTTCCCTGGGTTCAGGGAATGCTCAGTGAGAGCTGAATTACCCCTTTTTTGAATGCCTTTGCCTAGACATCTCTGCTGTTTGATCTTTAACATGCGTATTGAGAAGCACCATGTAGGTCAGGCCCCACTGTGCTGGGTGTAACTGTATAGCAAATAACTAAACTTGACCCCTTGCTGCCTATAGTTACAGTACAGATGCTGCTAATGGATGAGACAAACAGAAGGAAGAGTAGAGCCAGAATAAGAGAGATGGAAAAATATAGATAAGTACAATTTTTAGCAAAGTTCACTTAACAGAAGATTATAATAATGTATTTTGTACTGAAGTATGTGCGTATATAAATAGGGATTATGTGTATTTTGTAATTGTGGGGTGTGATTATGTGATGCATTTTGTTCCTTACAAGGACATATTAGGCATTAGATAATTATACAGCAATGATACCAAACTTGACATTAAAATTAGTGCTTTGAGATTTATACCTTTTTTTTAAAAAAGACCTTAAACAGTAAGGCCTTCAGGTATGCGCAGTGTTTACTGACTTGTTAGGCATTAAGATGTTATTGTGCCCCTTCCAGAATCCGCTCATTTTAAAAGCTTAACCCTTTAAAATATTCTGTTCAGCTCATCACTGTAGCAAGCTGTGACACTTAAACAAAACAAAGATAACATTCTCATATGAACAGCGGATCACAAAAAATGCTTTCTTTCATCCTCACATCTGACCATCTGTTTAAAAAAGTCACAGGAAGCCAGTCGGTAATCTGTGGTTAAGAGTTTAAAATCACATGCATTTTTTGTGACACATATGTGTAGAGTGCTCTAATAGTTTGTATTAGCTCTAAAGGTTGGATGATTTGACCTTGACATCTGTCAGATATACCCAGTCCTCTCACACACGCACACACACACACACAGACACACACACAAAGGGGCTTTTTTCTGTTTGAAGCTCACATATGTGTGTATATGATTTCACTTCCCTTAAAACTACCTTCCTCTGGTGTACTATGTATTTAAACTGCTGTTTTTTTAAACCATTCACATATATTTTAGTGTTATTTTCCCATGTGATGAAACTGCTACATATAATGTATATGCATATTCATTTCTTTTTGAATAATTTTGGTCCGAGAAGTAGTATTTTCGTACTGCTTCCTGAATGCCTTCAGCAGGTAGTCTTCAAACCTAGAGTAATGCTTTAACTGATAGCTTCTAGATGGAGGTTTATCAGATCTCATGCAAAAATTTCTCATGAAATCCTGAAGCATGCAGCAAGGAGGAGAGAAAATTGTTATACAAAACTAGGCTGCAATACCTATATAAAAAAAAAAAGTGAGAGGCTTGTATTAGTTTCTGTGACAGATGAATGTTATCTCTGCAGCATTGTTCTCCATAGCATCATCACCAGGGTAACTTTAACAAACCTAACATTAAATGCCTCAAACAATGGAATATCCATTCTCACCCTAGGAAAATTTTTCCATGCTAAAATGCAGGTGAGCCACCTGATTTTTTTCTGAAGGTGACTGTATCTGGCTTATTTTGTAAGTCAGCATAAATACCTGCAAAGCCTCACCAAGCCCAGTAAAGTTATTTGAGGGTTCAGTAGTTAGACCTGCACATTCTGTTCAGTTTAGCCTTTTACTGTTTGGGGAGCATTGTTTTCAACTTACTTTATAGAGACAGAGGGAGATGGAAAGGTGTCTGTAAATACTCTAGGTATATTCCAGGCAGTCTGAAGACAGCGTCTTGACCCTGGAGAATGTTCACTTAAAATCTCTATTTTTCAGCTGTTCCTTTAGCCACTTCTATTACAAGAATACGTGGTTTCTCTGATTTAGGTGTTTGTGTAAATTTTAGTGATGGACTGCAGTGACCCAGAAGTCATCAGGTAGTTGCTGGCTTTTTTACATACAATCATAAATAAAATAAATACATTAAATCTTAGGACAAATCTAAGAAATTTCAAGAAGCAAATGCATTAAAAGAAAGAGACTTATTCAATGGTGCTCTGATTTATACATCACCACTGGGAGGTGGCATGTTTAATAGCATGTAGAAGCATAAGGCTCTTATTGTCAGTGGTAGTATTTGAAGTGTATTTTTCCTTCTAAATTTGCAATACATAGCGATAGCAACAAATAAATATAGCAGTCACATTTACAACACAGTTATTGTGTTTTGAATTTGCTATAAAAGATATATTTTAAAACAATTCTCAGAAGACAGATTATAGCAGTTTTACATTAGGGTTACCTTCCCAATAGGTCCTCAGAGTGAGAATGTGCAGCATTTGCTGTTTACCAAAATGAACCACTAAGTTTTCTAGACTTGGCATTAATGGTATGAATTGCATTAGGAATTAGATTTTCAACGTATGCATGTGATTATATTTCAAAATATTCTGTTCTTTTTTTATATCAATTATCTCAGGAATTCCATGCTTAACTACAGTTTGCCACAGTTATAAAGTAGGAGCTCCTATTAATTGGTCAAGTACTATTTTTATGTTTGAACAAAACACCTATTGTTTTGCTTTGCTTATCAACAAGCACTACTGTTTTCAGCTAAGGTTACATTTAATAATTAGGTTTTCTAGGGCCAAGAAGTCAACTATATCTTTAATGAGTTCAGTGACATCACTAGGGCTGCTTATGCTCCTTGGCAATAGTCTGCTTTGTGTGAGCAGATCACATTAGCTTTAAGAGGAGTAGCACAGATGCCAAGGTCAGGGCATTGGTAAGTAAGAGATCTTTGAGTAAAATAAAGACCTAAAGCTAAAACTATCCAAGGCAAGGGAACAATGAACTGCTGTTTAGAAATATGGTAGCAGCTCTCTTAAGAAGTTATTTTGTTCCATGTTTAAGTGTTTCCTATGTATCCTCCCCCTGTGAAATCCGGGTGAGGATCAAGGAAGATCCTGAAGGTCTGGGCTAGGAGTGGTAAAAAGAGAAAAATATACTGATGCCATGGTAATACTGTCCTTTCTGCCATTTTTTATGTCTGAGCACTCTAAACTTGATGGCACCTTTAATCTGTAAAGTGACCCTCATAATCAATTGGAAATTTGCAAGAAGTAGAATGTTTTTTTAATACCTGGTTGAGAAGGCCTACTTTTTGTAGTTGATCTGTGGTTTGGCATTGATATAGAGAAGTATAATACAAAAAGGCTGTTGCTTTATCTCTGTTCAAAAGTTGAAATTGGCAATTTCTCACTATTCCTACTTCAGAATATTCCTTTAACTTGTGTATAGAGGAAGAACAGACCTGCTTTTTGCCTTGAGTCAGAGAGAAGACCAGGAGAGGACAGAATTAGTACAAAGAAAATGGAAAGGAAGGCAGTGAAACAAGTCACTGAAGAGAGTGAGAGCCAGTAATGGATGTTACAGCAGGTAAAGAAGATGGGAGAAAATGCTGAAGGAAAATAGTTTGAACTGGAAATAGCCTTCAACCAAAACCATAGAGTGTTCGGGGAGAAGTGGTGGAATAATACGCAGACATTTGTATGAGATTTAAAAATTGCACATCCCATCAGGCTGAGTAACATTCATCCATGTGTTGCGTACTGTTGGAAATGTTAATTTTTTTCATGCCACTTGCCAGCTTGTTCTCATAGATTCAAAATGCAGCCTCTACTGGTTGTGTTAGAACTAGCTGAGGAATAAACGTGCCCAATTACTGAAATATGTCAGACAAAAAAGATTCCATACGTAGAACGAGTGGAAGGGGAAAATTGCTTTTCCCTCAAGGCGATTGGCAACAATAACAGTATAAAGTTAACTGCATGCATGTGTTCCAAGTGATTTGAAAACTTAAAACGTCATATCACATTTTTTTATGTGATGGCTTTATCTCATTGCCAGGGCAAGGTACCTTTACTGCTGGGATGTAGAGCTATGAAAGCACTTAAACCCACAGCAAGACCTACCAGCTTGGAAGCTGCTTAATGACTAATGCCTAAAAAATGAGGTGCCTAAACTGGGGGGGGGGAGGGTGCTTCGTGTTTAATTTAGGATTCCTTGGGTGCCCTGAGCACCGCTTCTGTGCATGACCAAAACCGAGCTAATCCAAGTAGCTTGACATTTCTCTGCCTACTCCCATCTGTGTGCGCAGAGCACAGTGAGCGTGTACTGACTCAGCTGGAGGCCTCACACAATGTGTCGCGGTGGCTGCTGAAACAAAGAGGAGCCAAACTCATCATCGAACACCAGAAAGGGTATGGCAGCTTTTAGCAAAGGAAAGGCGGGAGTTCGCTTCTCACCTTTTTGCGCCGCATTTCTCCCTTTGTCACAATTGTGCCACCGTAGAGCAAAAAATTCCCTGGGCCAGAGGGAGAGACTGAATCTTTCCCTGAAGGTTATGGCATCTTGCTGAGGATTCCCATCCGTTTATGCCCTTGCCTTTCTTTATTCTGTCCAGTGACTCTTTTAATGCATATTGTATAAACTGATCTCCAAATAGTTTAAAATATATCTTATATTACATTAAGTCCCAATTCTACAAAGCAGCGGGGTGGCAGAACTGAAATGATTTCTCCTGTCATGTAATGTCAGACTCACTTTTTCAGATGCTTCTGCCTTGTATATTTAGAGAAACAGCTGCTTTCTAGGGAATGGGTTGGAGGGCTGAGGAGGAAAATGTTTTCCTCTAAGCAGGTTTACAGGAGCTACTTTGCTGTGATTGATTGTGAGAGTCTAAGTGTCTGAACGCCAAAACAAAAGCAGGAAGAAAAAGGTGGGGGAAAAGGAAGACAAAATGAGATCTGAGAAAACAAATTGTTCAATAAATAGAAGCCATAAGAGCGTCCTCATTCTGTATGCGGCTTGCTCAGATTTCCATGAGAAAATCTTGCCACATCGCTTTCCAGTAGGAAATAGCAATACAGATTTTAATGCTGCAGGGAAAAGTGAGAGTGCTAGATTGAGTATGGCACAAATGCCTACAGGTTGCTCTCTTCTGGCTCAGAGCTTTGATTGTCCCAGTCGCTGTCTTCAGCCACTGCTCTGGGGTTAGTCCCCTCTGTCCATCACAGAAGGTCATGCCTTCCCATGCAAAGTTTGCCATCAGTGCTTTCCACTCCTGCTTTTCTTCTGTATGAAACATAAAATGCAACCGGTACCTTAAATCCTAAATAAAGGAAAACAAACATCTTTGAGGCCTTCTCCTCATGAAGAAGTGTCTCTCGATTAGCATTATTGACCCAAATATGGTATCTCAGGCAGTCACTTCAGTCATTCTCCATGAGCTCTTGGGATGCTTTTCTGAAGCTTGCCATGCATGAAGGTTTTCCTGCTCGGCATCCGTTCCAGCTAGCTGGAGCTCTCTATGCTCTTGTCACTGAACTTGTTCCTGAGAAAAGCACCGCGCACATCACATGCCATGGGATTAGGAAGGAGCTATTTCTGTGCTTTTGGCTCTTCATGTAGTATTCCAAGTACTCAGTTTAGAACTCTAGCGGTCAGCTTACAGGGCACCTTTTTGATGCTGTTGTATTCAAATAATATGTCAATGGGATAAATGAGGACCTGGCCCAGCAGACAGTGTTGCTATTTAATGAGAGCTCAGTGCTTCTCTGTAACTTCGACCTCCATAATGAACATGTTACCAGACATTGATATGTTATCAGATGTTAAATAGTGTAGTATTAGCACCACAGGTTTTCTTCGGGGCCTGCTTATGACTCAGGCTGATGTTGTAACTCCAATCCAGGAATTCCACTGCTGGAGAAACAAACCTTTTACCGCTGTGGCATATGTGCAGTAACTTTGTGCCAACCTAGCAGACCGTAAATGTGCAACAGCTACGAAATCCAATGAAAACTGAAATGCAGCAGTTTTCTTGGTTTATTCTGTTTTGGAGTATCAGGAGCTCAGATCTTGAAAACTTGGTGATGGATCATCCTATACTCTGCTGCTGAAAAACAGCATTAAGAAAGTTGTTGTTTGCCAACTTTTCAGAAATATGCTGTCAAATAAACCCCTATCTTAGATAAGATAGGCATTGCATTAAAAACCTCACAAAAATGTAAATTAGTATTTGACTTCCTTCTAGATAGAGTTCATTCCTTAAAGGTATATCTTTTCCCTCAGAAGTATTCACTATAGGTTTTTATTACACCCCTTGATCATGGTTTACCACGTCTTCCCTTTATGTTTCCAACTGCCCAGATAGTGTGGGCTCTCTGGTGAATGATCTGGTGCTGAGTTTGATGGATAATCTCAGCAAACCTGTGAACCGTACAGGTTTGAGCTGGGAGAAGTTCAAATTTGTCCAGACTAGCTGTGTGTCATGACACTTTATGCCTGCCTATAATGCACCAAATGCAGTTATGCAATGGAGGAGAATATCAAAGATGTTTTGAAGGTTGCAAATGGGTTTTATGAGTGAGAATCATCCTTTTTTTGTTGCTTCCAAAGATGAAAGTGTTCAATTTTCGCACACATGAAAAAAAAGACTGTCAGATGTTTTAAATGTAAAAACTGCATAATGTGGCTTCTTGTCATATCTGTGGTTCCCTTGTGGATGAAAATTTTAATCAGATGGTTTTGTACTTTAAAGATTTTTCATTTGATTTACAACTTGTAGGAGTGGAGTAGCAGTAAGCAATCAGGGAGAATGCCATGAAGAGGACAAAAGGAAGGTGAAACACAGCGTTAATAATTTAGTTTCAATAACCTTAAAAGGTTTACCAGTCACATTTAACCTTGTACCAGAAAAGAGAAAAGCACAAAAAGCAAGCTACTGCAGTGAATCATAAAAACGTTTCTTTTAATTTGTTACTCATTTATCTAAGTCCAGATAGAAAGCAACTGATGC
The DNA here is from genome assembly GCF_947461875.1 of Haliaeetus albicilla. NCBI lineage: Eukaryota > Metazoa > Chordata > Aves > Accipitriformes > Accipitridae > Haliaeetus > Haliaeetus albicilla. The sequence continues at coordinate 65,365,916 of NC_091484.1, read as the reverse complement.
ATTTGTTAAACAAAAGGGTCAAAAAGACAACTACCCATCAATTTGACTCAGTCCTTTTGGAAGGGCTGCCTGCAGTTTCTCCTGGGTCAGTAAAGTCATGAAGTAATGGCAATTGTAGCTGTGAAAATGTAAGAGTGTTATTAGTATTTCAGACTAGCCAAAGCAACATTCTGAGCATGCAATAGGGTTTTCAGAAGCAGGTTAGGCATCTAAATGTTATTGATCTCAGTGGGAATTAGATACCAACATAAAACCTCACACACTTTAAAAAACACTGGTAAGCACCTATGTTCAGGTTTCTTGCCTGCTGGCTTGCAGGGTCTGAATCCATAGTGGTCTTCTATAAGCCAGAGTAACACAAAAAGTGACGTCTTCAAGATGGTGGTGTGGGAGTTTTGAAAAAGAAGTGTAGTTTTGTTTTTTGTTAGGAAAGATCAGGACATCATAAAAATTCATGTGACGTTCGTATACATAGCTCCTCAGTTGAACAGTTGTGCTTCCATATTTTGAATATGTACATTTTAAATTTTGCCACAAATGAGCTACATGTATTTCAATTTCTGGCGCAATACTTTGAAACCATCTTTGTAACTCCCTGTCTTCATGGTATTAGGCAGTTTGTACAACCCTGTTGAAAGAGAAAGTGTTCCTAAGTAAAGGAATATGCCTGAGATTTGACGTAAGGAACCCAAACTTTGGGATCTGCTATGATCTAGTTTCATAAAAATGGACTAACAGTTAAATGTTCAGATACCTGGGCTATATCATGGATTATGGAGTATTTTTGTATGCATGTGCCAAATATGGCATAATAATAATATTTTGTCAATTATAAGGTTTTCCGTAATTTTTATACAACAAACCTTAAATACACATTTGTGTATCTTCTGTGCAACTGTTCTTTATACAGCCAAGTTTCAGAACCATGGAGCATTAATTACTCCGCTCAAAACTGCAAGATGTGCTCTCTTTTTTTTTAAGTAGACTTGCTACCATTTGACAGCAAGATTCTGTACTTGCTTTTGTTTTGCAATTTTATGTTAGAGTTGGAAAGATTTTGTGCTCCCAGTATAATCTTTTTGTTACAGATCAGAGGGAGTAACAATTTATTTGCATTGCAGAAATGATCTGTGACTTCACTTGTAGTTATAAAACAAATGTATGTGAAAACAGAGTCTGTCCTCCAAAGAGATTATTTCTTCATTTATACTGAGAAGCATCATGTAAGTGCGGAAAATAGTAAGGAGCACATGCATGATGATTATAGCATTTTCACTGTTGCCCAACCTGATGATTTTATCAGATTTTTTTTTTTAAATACATGAGCTGGTAAAATGGATTATTTCCAGCTTGTGGCATTGTTGATTGGCTAATTACTGTTTACCAGTATACCAGAATGGTTTCTCTGAGAAGAAGTTGAATGAAAAGTGAGGGCAGAAAATTCACAGTTTAATCCAGAGAATGGGCAGGTCACATTAAAACGAAGTTGAAATTACAAGTACTGAGACCTCCTCAAATGAAGATCTTCATGAGTGGGTCACTAGACTTAGAAACGTGTTCGTGTTCTTAGCTGCTCTTTGGTATGAGTATTTTGCTGAGATAGGAAATATGCTTGTTCTAATAGTGGTTTATGAAGGATTAAAGTAAGGTCTTTCTGATTTGTTTGCATTTTAATGAGAATGTAATTTCTTAGTCTTACATCCATGTAAAACCCCCACACTGTCAGATTTGTAGGGATATACATGAGTTTAAAAGGAATGGTAGTTAATTAGCATTTAGAATATACTACGTCTTTGAAAATATGGACTGGGGGTGGGACAAGTCTGAAACCAAAATAGACTGGCATGCCATAAGTTTCTATTTGAAGTGAACTAATTGAACTAAATTAGTGCTTTTTGTATTCATGGATAGTCTGTCTCCTCTGATTTTTATTATTTTTACTAAATTGCTCCTTATTAGAAATGGCTGTAGTTGAGTCCATGAATTGTTGACAAAAGAATCTCTTCAGCTCTGCCTTTGATTATTCGTGGTATGCTGTTGATCTTTGGAATAATGTTCTATAGTTTCAGCCTTCAGAGCAAAAGAGTAAAACTTTTATAAACAGAAAGAAGGGAAGTTTGGAGAGATTTTAGGCCAGCTATGCAAACTCTTTCCTTTTAAGTCTTTGTCCAAGAGAGTTCTGTTCACACTAAATGAACAAATAAGCCCATAGATATCAAGTTGAATTTTATTTTTTTTTTTTTATTTTAATCCAGGGAGCATCTGCTGATACTTTTTTGCAAAATTTCCTCGTCTGAGATATGCGATGTGTTGTAAGATTTCCAGTAGCAAGCAGCTTGCTTGTTAAGTAATGCACAAGTATCTAAATGATAACAGTGTCTTTACTATTTCTTAATCTTACTCTCAGCTGTATTGTTCCTGGAATCTTTGCTAAATTTATTTCCAAGGCAGTAACTCACGGGAGCAGCCCTATGATTTCAAGCTGAAGGTTCGAAGTGGGCTTTTGTAACATTTTATTTATGGAGTTCATTTATTGACTTTTCTGTAACGCTCAGCACTGTGGTGTCTAAACACCTCACAGACACTAATGCATCAAGCATCTCAGCACCCCAGTGCAGTTAGGGAAGTTTTATTTTATGGATGGGGAGTTGAAGCACTTAAAAACTGGCCAGCACAAGCACACCGGTACTTTGTGGCAGAGTTGAGGAAAGAACCTGCATCATTTAATTCCCACTCCAGTACCTTGAGCGAAACACCATCTTTCCTTTCTAAACAAGTTTGCACTTGTTTTCTAGTGACAAATAGACCGTCAAGGAGTTTAAAGGTCTGTCATGGTTGGAAGCCATCAACTGTGATTCCAAAGTTAACCAGGAGCTTAAATTTCCCCTCCGCTGGCAATGGCCACTGCCCCTTGAATTGCGTGGCACCATAAAACCCCCAGGGATGCACCATGACTTACTTTGTTGTAGTTCAGATGAAATTGAAAACTCTGAGCATTTTGGGACACAGAACAGGCACCAGTGAACTGTGAATTATATATATATATGTATGTATGTCTATATTTTTGCTGTGAAATCATTGATAACACTGTGACAGGCATATGGCTGGAGGGGGCTCGTGGGACGAGGTGGAGCCCAGCTCGTGTTACGGCTGTGACAGGAGCCCTCCCGTCTGCCCAGGCCCTTTGCTGAGGCTTCCCCATGGCCAGCTCTGACATGTGGGGCAAAGCTCTGCATTTCTGTTTTTTTTCCTTCAAAAGGAAAATTAGGTGTGCTGCTAGTGCAGTAGGAAGATGAGAAAAATGTCATCAGTTTAATTTCTTCCCTCTTGTTTTCTGAAGGAGAGCCTATGTCAGGGTTTATTATTACCTGATCTAATTTATTTTCAGAGATTGTATTATACCAGCCTAGATATTGAAGTTGCTTGCAAAGAAGCATGTAATTTTCATGTGTGTAAAAAAAAGAGGAGGGAGCAACGTAATTGCCAAAAAGGAAGTATTTCCATGTGGGAATGTCATCAGAGTGGAGGAGGGGATGTTGGGAAAATTATTCTGATCTTCAAAGTTTGTTTTAGTTCGGTACATCAGTACAAATGCAATTTACCTTTAAGCGTAATTGGCTGTCGTGTTAAGCTCCCTGTCCACCATGAGGAAATCACCGTTATAGCTTTCATATGGGAAGGAATTCAGGAGTGTCTTGTTTACATTGCTACCATTTATAAAACATTTAAAGCAGCTATTCTGCTGAATAAACATTTGAGAGCCTGAAGGATAAGCATATCGCTTAAACTTCTGAAGACTAAACTTTCCAAACCATTTCCTGCCAGAGGGACCTAGCAGTAAAATTGCAAACTCTGTGCTCCAAGATGAGATAGGCAGAATTAGATTAAGCAGCTTACTGTTGACATGTCTATTGATCTGGGTTCAGCGCCGTTTCCTGTCTCTGCTAGCAGTTAGATTGCTGTATACAATAACACAGTGGCCTGGTTTATGTGAAATTGGGGGACTCCGAGCATCAATTACTCCAGGAAGGCAGTGGCACTGGGAGATAAGGTTAAGCCGCTCACAGTGTTTAAGACTGCTGAAACCCAAGCAACATATTTGCTGTCTAAATTGCTGCTTATAAATTTGACAGCGTTCCATTTACGTTGTTGATATTTTTTTTCCCCCTCTCCAAAGAGAGATCATCCTGTATTATTCTCTGCAGGTAGCAGTGCGGTTCTCATTATAAACAGGCATTGTTCGTTAGTCTTCCCTTCCTATCAGCCCTTTGTTAAAAGTTCCTAAGCATCACCTGGATATTTGAATAGAAAATAGTTAGACAGGAGGGAGAAAGGCATGAAATGTTACAGAAACTACCCATAATAAACTAATAAAATTTTCACGGTCTTATTGATTCTGGTACTGCATTAAAGGAATTCTTTCATTTTTTTTCCTTGCTGTCTGGGAACACGGTGTTGAATAACAGTGGCAAAGAGGAAAGAAATCTGGTACCCTTGAATTTCTCATTTAGTCTTCTGTTTTCTTCATAAGCAGTTCTCTTTTATGACATGTTACTTTTTTATCTTTCTCAGAGACTGTTAACAGAATCAGTTGAAAGCAAAATGATGCTTTTCACATTTAAAGAAGCCTGGAGAGAATTGTTTCAGGAGTCTGCTTGTGATGAACTCAACCCCTGTGTTTTTCCTCTGGAAGAGGGTCACGCAGAAGAGTTTTTCTCCAGGGGGTACCTTTTAAGCCACTTTACAGGTGGCTATCTCAGTTTTATGCCACACGCATTGCCATTGTCTTAAATTCAACCTTCAAAAAGAAATTCAGTATTCCCATAGAAATATTAGCAAAGTTGAGTCAGTTCTGGCATTGCAATGGGAGATCTGTGCTGTGAAACTGATGAAAGGAAATATTTTAATAGTGACATTTGAGTTCGTTTATCATGACATTTTAGGGACTTGGTGGTACATATTTTTATCTTTGAACAATCTCTCAGCAGTCTACTGCTGTTAAAGTGGGGGAGGGCAATCCTTCCACACAGAGCACAATGCTATAAAAGTCCAAAACGATGCAGCAGTCAAGTGTGATGAACAGAAGTAGGAGTTCTAACTGGTATGCGACAAAAATGAAATTAAGTATTCTTTTATTAATTTAATTTTTAAATAGCTTGACATGCTGTAATTAACATTGCCCTATGCTAAAATTACAACAACATCTGAGCTTCTGTATCTTGGCTCATACCTTGGTGCTATAACTGAATATAGGAATATTGGAAAGCTAGCAGAACATATTTCAAATACGTTTTAGCATTTCACTGGCATAGTTTTGAGTTTTATTTTAATGAGTTGCTGATTGATGTTATTGTTGGCTTTTGTATAAGGGGCACTGAAGTAATACCATCAGGTGGGCACTAATAAATACTTTATATTGCTTAAGATTATAACTATCAATGCAAAACCTATTCCAGTTATTGCAAGGAGGCTGAACCACAAAGTCCGATGTCACTGAAATTTATAATTCCATCCTTATCTAATGCTATTGTGCATGTACATGTGTGATCTTTATGGGGAGTATCCACTTTCAGGTGCTGCACTACCTCATCACAATAGGATTCTGTCATTTAGTGATTTAAATTACATCCTTTTATTTTGTTAACTCTTTAATAAGTGTTTTAAACTGCCACCTTCTGCTCTTTCTTTCTTGCACCTTCTCCCTCCTGCAGAGTCTCCTTGCAGGCTTGCTAATTCTTCGGGGTTTTCCGACACCTTCTTGTCCGTCAGTCCTGTACAGTTAATCAAGGAAACCAGTGAGCATGCAGGGGTTAGCCTGGAGCGGAGTTAATTGGGTTTGCTTTGACTTAATTGTGCCTATTGTTATAGGGGAAATAAGCACATAGTGCAGGAGGCTGGTGCTGCTGATTGCTTAAGAGGCTCAGCTTGCAGTATGATGTACCATATAGTATACTACCCTGGAGCTGCTTCTAGTTGTTAAGAAACAGTTCTAACATTTTTAGCCTAGAAAGGCATGAAAATAATAGCTTTAAAGAAGATAACTTCTTACCCTGGGAAGCAAAATAAAGAGAAAATTAATAATACCCAATATAGATATTGTTTTGGACTGCTCAACTTGTATTAGAAGTGAATTGGTTGCAGCATATATATATATATATATATATATTTAATTATGGGCACTCTCTAGCATATCTGTACATCCTGTAGCATAGCCATGTAGTAAGAAAGAACGATAGGAAAGTGAAGTGGAGCTGTACAAATAAGTGTCTGAAGACATCAAAACCCCATGTTTTTTTAAGGACCAGCACAACTTTATCACAGAGATTCATTGATTGCACTTTGGCTCTTTTTCCATAAAAAATCAGAAAAGTGTATACCATGTTTAAATGGTAAATTCCCACTGAAAGTGAACTCCTGTTACATGCAAAATAGTTACATTCTTTTTTACTTTGATTAAAAAGCATGCTACGAATAAGGAGATTCGGACAAAATAAATCTTTTGGTTGTTGACTTGCAGATGCTTAGATGACTACAGACCTTACTATAGCTCTGCAGTTGTGTCTCTTTGATGGTGTTGATATTACAAAATGAACTCTCACAAAGTAAAACATAAAATAAGGCACATCAAACCATAAAAATCCAGCAAAAAGCAGTATAAACCCCGCACAAATTAGAAAAGAATAGAAATGGTTCTGCAGACGCTGTCAGATGAGCAGTTACACAATAGTGTAGCAACAGAAAATTACCAGTTCAGCCTTATAGACCACATTTTTATGCCACATTTTTTTCATAGTCCCCAAGTTCCTCTGTGTCAGTGTAAGATCCAGAAGCCGCAACGTCTTCAGCTATACACGAAGTACCCGTAATAGTGTGCTAAATAGCTCACATGCGCCATGGAGTTGATGCCCTTTCTCTTTTCATTTCAGAAGTATCTACATTGGTATCATTGCAATATAATAGTAAGGAAAAAAAATCCCATGAGGTTCTTATTTTCCATTATTTAACATTGATTTCCTAGCTAAGTATGAAGGGAATGAAATCTTTTTGAGGTTTTCCAGATGACAAACTCCCAAATGGTATCAGGGGTCTCAGCAGTTGAAGGAATGGATTGTAAAAGTAAACACTACTTTAGTAAATCACTGGATTTTATCGAATTAATTCTAAAATGAATTTATAATTTCCTAAATAATTAAAAACAACACCCCTGAAATTATTTACATTTTCTTCTTGTTGGTTTCATGTGACCGTAGCTTTAAACTGAAAGAGAACCTTTGTCTTTTTCCTCAGTTAGGATCTCTCCCATATGTGTTGTTACATCACTGTTTCATTACATGTAAGATTTCAAATCCAGTGCCATTTTCCCAGTCCTATATAAATTTTTTATTTTATTTAATCTATTTGGTTTTAAACCTGTATTCAGGACACCCTACAGTTTTTAAGCTGTATCTAAATAATTTTTAGCTTTTTTTTTTATTTCCATTTGAAGCTGAATTATTTCTCAAGAGCAGAGTTTGCTGTGTTCAAAGCGCATGGAAAATAGCACATATGACAGTCCTGTTCATGCTAGCTTTGTGCCTGGAGCTCTTATGATGCAGTCATTTACAATTTCACTTTTTCATTGATAAACCATTATCTGTACACTTTTTTATAACTGCAGGGTTTTGCACTTTGCCACAGAAGAATAGCACTAAGTTCACTGCAGCCTGGTTCCCTAATTCTCCATAATGCACTGTGACCTTTCCCAGGATGGTGTTTCTTTGTAGCAAGATGAAGAGGAAGAAAAATAGGAGTTTGCCCTTCCAACTAATTGACCAATGTTTTGTTTTAAAGGTAGTGTTACCTTTTTAATGCAGTTGTTAAAGACATAATTTCTTTATTCCTTTGTTCTTCTGAATTCTCCAGTACCCTGGAACATACGATAACTGCAATCTAAAGCTTATAATGTAGAAATGATGTGTAGAATTATATTCAGTCTGTAATCATGTCGCTGTGCTTGCGAGAAATACCGTTGTTAATGTTTATTACAGTGCAGTAATAACAATTACAGTAATTGTTTATTAATTTGTTCTCCTAAATGTATTTTAACATTTTCATATTTAAAGGATGATGTACAGGAGGAGGAGGGGTTTTTCAAACCATATATTAAGAAAGAATGAAAAAATCTTTTATTTGTAGGCAATTCCTTTTATTCTTAAAAGTTAAATAAAATTCTATGAATAAAAATGAAATAGGCAATAAGAAAATTTGGGGCTTCTTGTGTTTTCATGGGGAAGACTTATTTTTGTAAAATGTTCTCAGGAAGATCTGTGATCTGGATTGCACAAGCAGTTATAAAGTGCGACTCAATGAGGAAATAAGAGAGTTTTGCATTTACTGATTCCTCACCCAAGCCATATGTTTTAGCATGCATGGGGTTTGTTTTGCTATTTCAGGGCGGATAAGCAGTAAAAGCAAATATTCACATATACACGCGCAGCAGACTCTAAATTCAGCTCTTTCTGAACATAAATTTGCTATCTTCCAAGTAGGAACGGAAGGGTGCCCGTGATGTGGCAGAAGCCGCAGCGCATAAGGCACCCTCATACGCTGGATAGACAGACGTTCTCAATACGTCAAAGTTCTCCATGCTCAATTGGAAAAGCTATTAAGCAGTGACTGCGGGGCAGTGTTTTTACTTTTTCCATGTCTTGGCTTGTTTATGTTAAATCAGACTGCAGGAGGTCTGTTGCGTTTCTTTGGCAGTTATTGCAAGGCTTGCTGTGGCAAATTCTATTTATGACACTTGCTGTATCCTAGGTGCAATGAATCTTGGCAGACAATCTGGAGAATTTCCCATCTTTGTACTTGCAGATTATAATATTTCAGTAATGGTGTGACTGTGGTGACTCATTGCGATAGTCCTAAATTCAACTACCACAGTAGCCAAAAAATCTAGACACACTTTAATTGCTGGCATGACATTTGAAGTATTTGCTTGACCACTGGACATAAAATATTAATTTGAAACTCCTTGTGTTTTGGCTAGAGTAAATTCAGATTGAAGATAAAACCCAAGAGCGGCATTTCAGAGGTGCAGGATGATGGCTTCTGGCCAGCATTTTTCTACCAGTGCGATGGTCATGAGTATTAAGAGGAAATAATCTTATATGTGTGTATTTTGGTACTGCAGCTATTCTCACTGATATGTGCACTGTCAATCATCTGATTATCCTACACAAGTAACATATGGGTGATTACAGAGATCTAGGATTCTGTTGTGGTTCTGCACAAGTGTAAACATGTCAAAAATAATTTATCTGTACACTAAATGCCGTTGTTTATTGCATTGTTAAGTCTCACTTTTAAACTGGGGACCAACTTTTCTTTATGCAAAAGTGTATCTTCCTTATAAAACCAGAGACCATTACAACATTTTGGGAACGTATTTCATATTCACTTAGAGAATCTTAGCTTCTAAGAACAAATGCAGTTTATTTACAGAGTGAATAAAACTAAGTGACAGTAAATGGTTGAGCTATGCTGAATAACTTTTTTTGTGGGAGTTTTAGAGTCTTCTGCTCCTTTTGTTTTTAAAATCTGTATTTCACGGTCAAGCAGGGGGAAATTAATCTGCCTGTTTATAAAACAAACCAAGTTGGGACCTCAGGACCCTATAATCTCAGTGAGAACGATGATTATATAGGTGGCCCTCAAAAGGCCAGCACTCATATGACTGCTGGGTGAATAATAAGATTTCGGGGGGGGGGGGGGGGGGGTTGGTGTCTTGGCTTTATGCTGGGCTTCTGATGTGGTTTGATAAATGGGTAGAGCTAGAGGATCCATGGGAGAATTGGCGCAACCCCCCCAGATCTCTGGGAGGTTGCCCGGAGCATCTGCCCATAAGGCATGGCCCTCAAGCTGAGAGCCTCAGCTCTGGCACCGCCATGGACTTATTTGCCATCTTGCCATTAGCTTCCATGTAATGACAGAGCACACGGGTCTGCTCGATTGCTCTGTGGAGGCTCCAGCAGCATGGACTAACCTTTTCCTGGCATCTCCCTTTTTTTTTGTGGCATATCGCATTTCCAAATTCTCATGCAGTTTCACGTGTTTGTCATTGGCATGGAAGAGTTGACAGCTGCTACATGATGGCAAGGCAAATGTATCCTTGCCTCCTTGCAGTCCTCCTACTTGTGACTCACTAGTTTTTCTAAAGGAGAGTAAAAGGACTTTAAGGACAAAGAACTTCTGTCGGCACTTAGAGAGGCTTTTTCTTTCTCGTTATAAGAACCATCAGAATAACAATACATTTTGCAGTAGAGGACAGTACCTGCTTTTTAAGAATGATACCTATGGAGTACCATAATTAATGTGTGAGTCTGAAAGTGGTAAGAGAAGACAAAAGAAGTGAAAGAGAGCTCAGTCTTGTACTTCCCAGCTGCTGATGCCGGTGACTTCAGTAACGAATGCCTATCATGCCAGAAATGCAAACAGCATGTGGACGGGGTTTGTTTCCGTTGTAAAGAGATAGCATACTTAATTAATTTCATGAGGCCTCTAGGCTGCTGTTGACAAAATGTGCTTACACCACAAAGTTAGGTTGCGGGTTAAGGCTAGGGTTAGGGAAGGTTTGAAGTGCTGATCCCTAGACTCAAATTACTTTTAACGTTTTCTTTAATGATACAGATACAATAGTTTTGCTTAATTACGCTTTGCTGTCTCAAGCAATCTTTCCCTTGAGTCACTGAAAGCTTTATTACAACGCCTTAATCTGATTATGAAAATTAATGGACTTGTACTATCTTTTAATATACAAGAGTAAAATCTCCTTTTTAAAAATTTCAACCAGATTAAAAGTATACAGTAGAGGAGAGTTGTGAGTTTGAAAGTCCAAAATCTTGCAGTGCGAGGTGTTATAATATAAAGGCAATATAATAAAAAGCAACGTGTTACTGACCTGATGCAAATCAACACAAAATTCTTTTTTGAAATATTTAGCCGTTGAAATCATGTAAGTAAAAGTTAGGAAATGCATGTCTTGAATCGCGCAGGAACTTGGAGAATGTATAGGAAAAGCACACACATGAGAAGAAAAGAGAGGGGGACACACACCCGTAAAATGATCGTGAAAGCCTGAAAACACATATTTTGTTTCCTACCGCTTGTATGTGTTGGCTTAGTTGAAGCAGAATGTATAAAAGCGTGTCTTCCCTTTTACCATTAACGCAGGGCAGCCCTGCTTTTAGGACGCTGGGCTGCGCCCCCAGTAACCGCGGGCCTTTGTCTCCATCGCGTGTGCCCTGCAGAGAAGGGAGCGCCCCCGTCCCACTGCGGAGGCAGGAGCTGTGGTTCGGAGGGCTCACCCTCGCCTGGCCGTCACAGGGACGGGGTCACCAGGGGCTTCTGCTGGCTTCCTCGAGTTGCGTTGAAGTCCTTCAGGCGTGAGCTCTCCCTGATACTGCGCTGGGTTGCTGACACCAAGGATACGATGGAAGCCAGATAAAATTATCACCGTGGCAGACGGTAGGAATTGGTGCATGTTTTAGCAAAACACACCCACGATTATTTCCTGAGACCACTTCTGCACTGCAGAATTTCCTAATGTGCTGCCTTAGAAAGCTCAGCTGTAGCGCAGCATCTGTTCCATGTTTTTTTGTTTTTCTTTGCCTTTTCTAGTGAGTTCCTGATTTTACACGTGTGTTACAGAGGCATAGGGATGTACTGGGAGACAGGTTGGATGTGGTGAAGAAATAAGCTGAGTTAAACTATGTGCAGTCTCTAAGGAATGAGAAGCCATTGGCCATCTTAATTCTGAGAATAGGTATGATTAAGTACCAGCTAATTAGAGATACAGTTGGCAGCCAGGAGGAATGTGGCTACATATGAAAATCATAGCTTTAAAAGACTAAGAAAATATGCTGAACATAGGTGTGAAATTACCAAGAATTTATTTGAACACATTTTAACATCATCTAACAAATAATCCACAGGTAGCACAGGACATAAAAATGGTAGCAGAAACACTTAAATTTGTACATGCGTGTTACACCATTTTTTCATTAATGGGTCTGCACTTCCTCCCCCTAACCTGGCAAGGAATGGGGCCTATAAAATTAGTAAAACGTAAATTTAGAGAAGAGTCAAAATATATCAGGACAGTGATTCACTTTGCTAGGAAATTAAATTATCTTAGGAAAAAAAAAAAGCTGCATTTTGCATCTGTATACATCAGAAATATTGCTGGATTATTTTTAAAACCTACTAGGTGAAAAAAAATTCTGAGAAGTGCCATTCAATACTTATGAAGTTATTAAAAGCAATTTCCTAAGTAAAATAAGAAAATAAAAATTCAAGGCATTTTTTACAGAAATAGTATTTTCATTTAAAGTCAAAATGATGGATTTCCTTACTACCTTTTTTCAGCTTTTCCTGCAAATTGTATGTAAATGAATGCAAATAAGCAGTCCCCACTACTAAGTTGCTTAGAAGTATAAAAATGCATAAAATTAAGATGATCAGACAGTGCTGTGCATCTCATTTAGGTAAAGAATGTTTAAATTTAAATTAGATATTTTATCTAAAAGTGTTATTGTTTCAGGTCATAACATGGTTTTTGTGCATTACAGAGAAAGTGCACAGAAATTTTGTTATCTTCTGAAGACCTGGTAGTGTATGTGGGAGTTCGTCCTGTGTCAGCCAACCTAAAAAAAAAAAAAAAGGAAAAATCTAGGAAATAACTAGAAGGTCAGTGCTGCCATTTTGAACATCTTCCACAAATGTGTAGACTAAGTTGCACCAGGTTTCATGACCCGTTGTTTGTCTGTTCAACACTTCTGCAGTGAATAAACCCGAAACCTACTGGAAAAGAAACCGTTCAAAGCAGAACCACAGAAATGTTCTTTTTCATTCAGACCTGCTTAAAACCTGGCGCTACAGCCAGCAGACTCCCCACTCGACTCTAATGGTGCTATACATCACGAGAAAGGAAAATTCTCTTTGATTTTCAATAAGATACCAGGCTTGAGTAATGCCTGTGGTGCCGTAAGCAATTAACGATCTCCGTGCTATTTATAACCATACAAACTAAATTGTAATTTTTTGTAGAATTACGAGAGTTTTATTGTGCTGCCTGGACAAACTCAGCAAGTAGGACTCATTAGTGTGTAAAATGGAGTTAATTTATACTGACTATCCCCTGTCTTTGGATAGGTGGCTCTATGTAAATCATCTATTCTGGTCATTAGCTTAGGCTGTTTGCATTTCCTTTGCTGCGTGAGCATAAGTATGAAATATTAAGTAAACTTCCGTGGAGAAAGTGCCCCCTCATGCCTCATACTTGATGTGGAAAACATTTGCTCTTCTTGCAGACCTCCCATGTAATTGAAGGGTGAGAGCTGTATTATGTAGCTGAAACGCCTAGTGGTAATTGGGATTTAAAACAAATTTCCGTAACTCTGGAAACGGGAAACCAAGGTATCTCTGGAAAGCCATTCTGTGAGCACTTCTGAAATATTGGGAAAAGTGTAGTGAATCTTTCAACGGTTGATTCCATCATGATTGATCTTACAGATTTTTGAAGTAATTGATGGTATTGCTTTAGTTCAGTCCGTTAGTGCAAATAATTATTAATCAATATGCACTCAGCTCTTACTTTAGAAGATAATTTTAACACATGATTTATTCTGAACATTTCAATTGAGCTACCTTTACAAGGAGAAAATCAATTGGTTAGTGGTCTAAAGCACTTTAAATATCTGAAGAGCTCTGTTCTTTTTTAGGCTTTTTTTTTATACATTGTCCCGTAGTGATAAAACCCTTCTACTGGGCACTACTTTGCTATCCTCAGAAATACACTAATTCTCCATTTCAGGTTATTTTGTCTTAGAAGTTTTCAGTTCAATACCGCAAACATACTAGGATTAAACCTCAATTTTGGAAATTAAACAATATACGAAATGAAATGGAGAAAAAAATAAAGCTTTTTCCACATGAGAAAATAGTTGGGTTTGGGGGTTTTTTTGTGAATTTGTCAGCACATTTGTAATTTCTTTGGATGTTTGCTCATTCATAGCAAGCGTAGCAGTGGAAAATTACAGTTAATTTCAATGGATAATGTGATGCCAGAACTTACACAGAGGTTTGAAACATTATAGGACAAAAGGTGAAATCATTAATTCATTTGCAGTGGATATTAAATTCCTGAAATACGCATTACTCTCTCATTATGTTTATATTTACGTGCTTTAATATGCCTGTAAATATTATTGTGAGACTGAAGCAGCATTTGTGCAGTGTCCGTGAGCACGTCAATACAGCCTTTCAGAGTAATCTGTACTCGGACTGAGGCATAAGGTTATGGAGCCATCTGTCATCATGAAAAATCATTAGAATGAAGAGTGTGATATAATTTCTCTCATGTTCATGATATGTTTTGTTTCAACAACACCAGTACAAACTCTTCTCTCAGATGCCCTTGATAGGCCTGACAGGGAACCTTGAAAAGAGTCTTGTGCCCAAGTCCATCAAATGCCAGTGGATTCACACCAGAATAAGACTGCACCCTGCAGACAGTCCTATGGCTGCTCTTTGGGATGTAAGGTGGGATGCCCTGGAAGTACATGGGTAAGAGTTTCTGTCTATGATAACAAAAGGAGCTCACGTTCTTGAAATGGCCTGAATTTAATGTTTGGCTTAATATCCATTCTTTAATGTGTTTCTTGTATTTCTCCCAAATTAGACAATGAATGTATAATCATAAACATCTACTTTTCTATCTAATGAGATTATAGCCATTGTTTCTGTGTTCTCATGGGTTTCCACAATACTGCAGGAGACAATCAGTTTTTCCTTTGGAATACTATGGGAAATATTTGTGAAATTTTGTCTAGCAAAAAAATCTGTATATCTTCAAGGTAGTAAAGTTCAGATTTTAGGGCTGTATTTTGCTGGAAACATTCCTTAAGAAGATTCCTTAGAGGATGTTAGTAAGGTACTTGTAAGATTTTTAAAGAGTCAAATAATAAAGAGACAGCACTACAGTCTGAGGACCCAATTACAGAAACACTTGTACATATGTTTATTTTTAAGTCATTAAGTACTGTGCATATGGAAAACGTCATGTCCTTAATTTCTGAGCCTTGATCTTCAAATGTAAGTGTTGTAGAAACAGGGCTTTTGAACCTTATCCTATTAGGTGCCGAGTGCCTTATTTGCTCTCTGAGCTAGTGGGAGATCTGCCTGCTTGATAGCTCGTAGCAGGTAACTGTTATCCAAACAATTAGAAAGGAAGCAGTGGTTTTGCTTTAGGGTGTAAAATATATTTTACTTGATGTTAATTCCTACAGCTGACTAAACAACTGGCTCTGAATGACCTCTGAGAGGATGTCTTGGAAAGGATGTTATGTTGGTGTGTATTTTCCTGCTAAGAAGCTGTGACTGATGACCATACTTTAAATTATGTTTTAGATGAGACAGATAGAAGCAATAACAATGTGAAAATTAGAATAAATCTTTGTTCATTTCAAGTGGGTGATTAAGGTTTGTCAGTGGCTTGATTTGGGATCGGGATTTCTAGAGGAGCAAGAGAGAGGTCAGTCTTTAGATATATTTGCTGCTCTTGCTTGGTGTCTGAGAGTCTGTGTGCTATCACTGCTTCTGCAGAAATAACAGCTCTTTTGTTTTCCTCTGTGACGATGCTTGTAATCTGAACTTTTGCCTTAGTATATCTAGCTAAAGTTACTAACTAGAATCCTGACCTGGTTTGAATCAACTGGATTTTTTCCATTCAATTCAGTTAATGGCCTTTCTATTTTTACTCAATATCCTTTTTGAACAACAGCTTTTAAACAACCTGGATTGGAAGCAGTGCTATAGCCTCTGCCTTATGAGAAAACATAGATGAAGAAGATGTGTTCCTATAGCTAATCAGTAGGTTTTTAAATTGGCTCTTTCAGCTATATCTGGTTTTGGAGGTGATTATCTTCATCACCAGATAGTCTATGTAAAGGGTATAGTACAGGTGATCTCTTTTACCTTATTTAGTTCAACTTCCAACAGAAGTGATCTATTCAGGAAGTGTATTTGGAAAACTCTATTTTTAAAGAGTTCTAATGCTAGAACAAAGGACAGGAGATCACGATGATAGGCTGGTAGATCTGCCACATGCAGAAGTACAATAGCGAGCACCTCTGACTGCGGAGGAATTGTCGAAGCACTGTAAAATCTAGTTGGTATGTGTGAAAGATCAAGCAGGTTAACTCCTGGGATTTTTTCTATCAAGATACTTTCTTCCTTCCGTTCTGTTGCCTGCTGTCTTCAGACCGCAGTGGTATTGAGGCTCTGCAGATTTAAAACATCTGTCTTTCCATCTCCAGTGTACTACAGAAGGACAGCTCTCAAATTTATCAGTCATAAAAGTTTTAGCTGACATCTTGGGCTGCCTTTGTTTTTAGGAATTTTTATCCTGCGTGAGACTGCAGGCTAAGTAGGTATGCCAATATTTTTTATGATGTGACCCTAATGTTAATTTTTTAAAAAGAATCTTTGTAGTCATTATTATGGAATTCAGATCCAGCTAACTAAGGTGGGATTAGGGACCTAAATTATTTTGTATTGCCCAATTTAGTGTTTTCATCAGTGTTAGAATTATCTTCCTGAGATGCACGAAAACAACGGCAGGCTTGGTATTATTGTAAGGAAAGAGGTCACAGTGTTATATTAAAATGAATTTGGGAATAGATTAATTTTACTAATTTTAAATAGTTGATAACGTACTTCTACAAACCACTGGAATTTTCATATTGCAATGAATTTGATTAATTTTGCTTAACGGGTACAAATAAGTATGAACTAAAAATTCATATACACTTGCATCATATGAAGAAGTGTGCATTAAAACAAGGTCTTGAGAATAAATGATAAAGTTTATGTTTTCAGGTTATACAAGGCAAATATAATTATAATGTCTTTATTGGTACTCACCGCAGGCTTAAGCTTTCAGGTTTGAACTCACATAAAACTCTTAATTTATGAGCTATGTCATGTTAGTGTTGGATAACTAGCTAGAAGATAAATCTGTACTTAATACAAATCTGTCTGAGTTGATGATGTTGGATATAATTTATATAGAAAGTCTAGTCTTGTTGTGAGAAAAAGAGCAGTTTTACGTGACAGCTTCAGATGTAGGCACGGTTAGTAATCCTCAATCATTGCATATATTCTCAGGAATATTTTTGCATTTTGCACCTTACTTAGTATTTGGGGATTTTATTACATTTTTTCATTTTATGCTTATTCACAGCAAAAGTATGTTGTTGTGCTGAAGTTTGGAGATTTCTATTGTTTATAGCCATTTTCCATAATCTCTGTTGAGAACTAATTCTGCCATATTCAATAAAAGCAAGTTTCAGGGGGGACAGGTCTCAGATCTTTGTTTAGATCTGAGATGTTGTCTGGTGGTGTCGAAAAAGGAGAAAATTGCTCACTATGTCTGGTGATCATATAGTATAAAGGCAGTTATAAGTGACTACTTCATGTTGCTTTTGGGGAGTACAGAACCAGAGGCTCATGGCTTATTTTGGAAGAGGTCTCCTTGTCCTTTATCAACTGGATGTAACATGAACCAGTCTCATAACTGATTAGCATGGTATGCTATTCATAAATAACATGCAATTAGCATATGCTAATAATAAGCAATATTCAGCTGAAATGTCAGCGTCCAAGCAGCTTAGACAACATCTGTTTGAGCAAGACATGCAGCACCCGTTATATCCCTATTTTACAGAACACCACTTAACCAAAATTCTTGGTTGACCAAAGTTTGCTTATATCCCCCAGGGCTGTACAGCATACAGACACTAGTCAGCTTAGCTGTGCATAGTCCCTGTAAAGCTGGCATTTTGGAAGCCAGCTGGCATCCTTCTGCTGTATTCTGGGATTGAGAACATGAAACACAGCCTGTTTGGAAGGAGAGGAGTCCAGCAAGCCTTGGAAAAGCTGAGAAAATCTTTTCCTTTCTGATAAAATAAATGAGATTTTTGCTGAAGGTTTTGATGGTCCCTGAAGACGTTTGACTAAGCATGAAGATGGAGAGGTAGAAATGTGTCACTATGGTGTATTTGCAACTCTCTATATATGATGCATGTATGTGTTTCCATATAAATACTGATGTGTGGGTGAAAATAACACAAGAAACTAAGAATACATTTCTAAGCATAATATTCTGCCAGAATATTAAATCCTTTTTTCAAGAAGACCATGAGTTTCTTTGCACTGATAATTTATTTTAAAAATTTGACAACTCTGCTCTGTGTTTGTGGTCCTGTGGGAACTGCCCATTTTCTGTAGGGACTGATTTTTAAAGTCAGCTTTTTTTTCTGATTTAAGTCCTCCTTCCTCTCTACTGGTCAGTGTCCAAACTATTTTTTGTTTGTTCTTATTGCTCACGCCATGGTTTTAGGGAGTGATAGCTCATCTGCAGTCAATAAAGCAATTCCTTTTACTACCAAGCCTATTTTTCCCACTATTACCTTGACTTGAAGAACGAATTTGCTTCATTGTATTAGAGAGAATATTTTCTGACAGCTTTTGAGTACAGATCATTAAAAAATTACCAGTTTGAAATGTTGACTTTTGTCTCTTTCTTTGTCTCCTTCTATCTCAAAAATAGCTTATCACATCTTTCAACTTTCTAAATAATTAAATCTGCTTGAAAACTCATGCATATTCTGTGTTGGATAGAACAGGTTGTAATTAAGCAGAGTTATTAACGATTTTGTTTTTGATAAATTTGGGACCAACACTGCTCTTGCAGATATCAGTTGACTTTATTGGTCTGATCTTTCTCCATAGAGGTTATTGTTATAAAACTGGAGTAACAGAATAGAAAACTGTACCAAAATCATGTGTTTGCTATATGAATAGTAGAAGATTTATGGTATCTTTAACTGCCCATTTCTTTACATTTAACAGCTACTGTTCTGTAAATGATGAGATAGACAAGTGCTTTGTTGTCACTTAACAATTGTCAGCTGATTTAGGAAATTAATTATGTTTACTCTTTTGGAAGGAAACAGGAACATTGTACATTCTAGAGTGCATCCAAGTCATGCTAACACCAAGACCAAAGTTCTGTTTAGGAACGGTCTCTGTTGAGCAAAGGATATTTTAGGATGTTTTATCACAACTATCAGTATCAAAAAAGAGTCTCACCATTTCCTAGCTGTGTTCTTAATAGTAAGCTCTCAATAATGGATTTCCAGGTAAACCCAGTGCATTTTGTTGTTTTGAAGTTTATCCATCAGCTACCTAAACCCCCCAGATATTTTAGTTTATTTTTGTTCCCCTTCTCACGTACCTATCCTTCCTCCACTTGATTTGTCTGTATGAAGACCTTCCTGGCCCATAGTTGAAATTACTGAGTGGTGTTTCCCTGTGACTGTTTCAGTGATGATATTTTGCAAAGGAGCACTGCTGCTAATTTTTCCTACAGTGAGATCCCTCAGTTTTATCTCATAGTTTTAAGAGGAAGTAACCCAACCCAAATCACTTCACTAGAGCTTTGCCTGTTACCTTAATTGAGCCTAAAATGATGCTCCCCTAAAAGATAGGAGAGGTAAGAAATTACAAAGGTTTCAACCCCTCATATTTACATTTTTACACTTTGTTTTTCTGACAAAGTAGATCGAGGCTACAAACCAGAACAATTTTATTCTTTTTAAAAGAGAGCTTTTATGCATTAGAAATGTGACCTGTGATTAGAAGTGCGCACTTGTGCAGGTTAAAAAGGTAAGCAGAGCTTCATTGTCACACTTGGGGCAATTCTTTCATCCTTAACTTTCAGTATTGAACACTGATGCACAAGTTAGTCTTCCCCAGCTGTTTACTCAGTAGAGAGAGAGGGTCTGAATTTTGCTTCCCGAAAAGCCTGTTTTCCCGTCTATTAAGGGCAGCCTGCTAAGGAACCTGAATTGCCTAACCTGAGTCACATACACATTCTCTCTCCTGCAGCATGCTCTCCTTATCCTGAGGCAGTAAAAATAGTGTCTGGGTAGCTCAAGACAGTAATGTAAATGCTCTGGCTGTATCACCATGAGGACAGAGAGAGGCTATCAACGCACCTCTGATGTTCAGTCGAAAAGACTGACTTCCCACAATTTTAGAGGGACCTTGTTGATCATGCTATTAAGGAGGGAATAGCTGGATTGCAGTGCTTGGAGTCAGTTTAACTGCCCACTAGACTAAAACTTGCAGAGAATAAATGAATGGGAGAGGAAAGATCAGGATTAGGGGAGGAGAAGGAGGGACTGTAGGAGCTTCTAATCATTTTACCTAAATTAAAATCCATCTGGTATTTTTAATTTTTTGAAATGCATTAGACAAAAAAGGGTCCATTTCTACTTTCATGAATTTATTTTTCTGCTACAGTGACCTATAGGCTTGTATTCAATTATTTATAATAATGTATCAGTAGCTGTGGTGGGTTCAGTTCTAATATGCTAATGGCAGTATCGTATCAGCATGAGAACTTAAAAATGAGGTGGAATGAAGTATTTTAAAGTAATGGTTTAGTCTCTTCTCTCTATTAACCCTTAACAGCTTCAGCTCTTCTGTGCAGATGTAGTTTTTTTAAGGAACAATTGAATATGAGTTTTTAGAGGTTCATTCTTTCCATAGATGCCTTATAAGGTTCTCAGACAAAAATTCATGAAAATGGCAAAATCTTTCCATCAAAAGGTTGCATGTAAACATTGCAAGTCCGTGTCCTGTCTGTTATGAGCAGTACAGCAGATATCTTTCTGATTCGTGATGTGTTTTGCAATGAATCAAGATGTAGTAAATGAGGGCAGTTCAGACCCCATCTTCAACTCCTTGTTCATATTCCCTATGGGGAAATTCCCCTTCTGTATTTCTCTGAGCATTGCATCTCAGATGTGTTCCACTTTTAAACAAGGATTTGGCCCTGGCATCTTTTTGATGTGACTTCTTACAGTATTATCAATGCTTGTCATCTGAAGATCATGAGGGTGCTTAAAGAAGTCTTGAGATTAAAATTTTTCTGTTCTTTAGACTCACTTTATTGATTTTTGAGCCTTTAGAGATTTAGTGGCTTGTGTTTGCAGGTTTTTCTGCACCAACCATGTGAGTAGGTCTTACTTTAAAGGAGAAAAAAAATGATTTTTTGAGCAGCAGAACTGAAAGTCTTTTGTCCTACAGATTTTTGTCCTGATTTTTCTAAACTCTTTGTCGCCAGCTAGATACCATGAGCTCCCTTCCCATTACATTCCCACCTGAAAAGAGGCAGCAATTGTACAGAGTTCAGCATGTCTAAAGCTATGCGCATGCCGAGTAGCCAGGACAGGTATGTTGGTCAACCAGCTGGCAGCTCCACAACAGTGTCTCAGGGCTGAGTTATGACCACATTTCCAATGGAGGGGCCAGTAATTCGAGCTTCTGTCCTCAACTCAGACAGTGATTTGTATAAAACTCTTAGGAACTTAATTGTCTTTGAGACTTTTATCCCTAATTTTAACTTAAATCAGCCTGTAGGTTTAAAAGTTATTAGAAAGCTCTTCATAGATTGAAATACAGGCCAGTGCAATCATAAAAGCTTCCTTTTCTTAGGAAACTAGATTAAAAATGTAAGGGATGTGTAACTCCCATCAGTTGGCGCTTTGGGAAAATATATAAATGTCATAAGACAAGGGATTAAATCATGAGACTTGGATAACAGAACAGTTATATGCTGCTCATAAACTGATCTAATTTCTCAGATATAAAATGTGTGAGCGGGCTGTGCAGTTTCGAGAACATTTTTCCTATTTACCATGGCAGACTATTGGCAGGAGGAAGCAAAACTGCCTATTACATAGGCATGATAAAACTGTAGCAACTAAATGGAAGCTGAGGTGGAAACCCCAGACAGAGGGCTTTCATTAGGAGAATAACAGCCTCTGTTCTCCACCCGCATTGCTAATCACTTCCTACTGGTGATTTTATAACCACAGAAAGCTCTGTGAATTTAATTGCTGGAAGTTACCTTTTCATTTCTTTGAACAGCATCTAAAATTCATGCTCAGAGACACCAATCAATCAGGAAACAAATCTTTGCTCTGAGTTAGCCTTTGCAGGTGGTTTAAAGAAAATTTAATTCTTTCCCACTTGGCCATGTGCAACACCTTTATCGTCTTGATGAGGTCAAAGTGAAAGTCTCCTCTGAGCTCACTGTCAGTGCTGCTGTAGTTGACTGGCAAGCCTGGGGTGCTAAAAAGTTGTGCAGGTGGCAAGCTTTGCCCCTGAGACAAAGCACATCACCTCTGTGCCTATTATTTTGTGCAAATACGTAACTGAACCTTTCCCAGAAGTGGCAGCAATAAACAATTGTACCAGTTCCAGTGTCAGCAATTTTAAATGCTAATTGTATGTGCTAATGGATAAACATGGGGGCTCTTCTAACATGAACATAATTTATCCTTTTTATTCCCTTTATCATCATGTCCACAGTGCTCTTATTATTAGGTTTACTGCATGTCTATTGTGTGGTAACTTTATAGTATTTCTACTGTGTGGTGTATTATTTTCTACACTAAAGTGCAACTTCATGATGTCTTCCTAGGTTTTCTGCTTGTTTCCTCCTGAACATGTGTCATGCCATTTGTCAAGTGATTTAATAGTGCCCCTTGACCTTAAAAATACAGTAAAGCTAGATCAGTGTATAAAAACATGAAAAACTTTAAAAGCAGCCTCTACTGCACCTTCTCCCACTCAACCCAAGAGCTATCAGACCGCATCATTCATTACTCACTGTTCCTGAAGTAGATGAAATTATATGGTGTAAGTCTCCTTATTTGTAATAATGTTTGGTTTATATCATGAAAGATTTCATTTTTGGTAAAGAGATGTTATTAAAGAAAGGTACAAAGAGAGTGATCTGTTACATTACTGAATTATTTATGATATAGTGAGTGTTAGCCAGAAACTCTTACTGCTTAGTCCATTGCAAGCACCTGTACCAGTATTTCTGTGAAGGGTGTTCTCTATCACTGAACTAACTGAGATCACATTTACATTAATGCTTAAATTCAGTGGAAGAAAACAACGTGGCATGAATATGACAGATGTACCATAAGAGCTTAAACACCTGTTTTCTGTTTAGTAATTTAAGAGATTTGGAAAGCACAAGCACAATGCAGACCTAGCACAGTGTGACAAATATAATTTCTCTTTAAGATTCTCAGTCAGCACATAAAAGTGGCTGTTTTAAATGTTTTTTGTAATATTGCAACTTCTATTTTCTGCCATTCTGAAACTAATAGTTGTTAGTAATGTCTTTTAAAATTTGGGCAATTCCTCTGTCTTATAGAGTGAAATATTGCAGTGCTTGAATGCTAGACTTTCCCAGCTCAGTATTTTTGCAGAGGGGGGCTGCTCTATCCTCTCTTGAAAGGGGAAATTCTTTAGACCTATTTGCAAGTGTGAATCCAGAGTGTTGTCTCAGAGGTCAATGTACTGCCACATGGAAGTATATTTCAGTTTACCTGTCATCCTTTGTATGTCATCCTTGTCCCAGTGTGTTTTGTATATGAGAAATGAGACCAGGAAGTGTTAAGTGGAAAGAGGGAAATAATATACTTACCATATCACTGATATATCAAGAGATTGTAAGGTAGAGTGCATCGTTTTAGGAAAGGATACTCTGCTGTGTGTGCTAAAGTGGCTTTTGCTTAGCATCTGAAGGGCGCTAGAGTGAAACTTGTGCAAATTCTTTGTATTCTTGAATTATGATGCCACCTTCACCTGCAAGACACAGTTTTTAGAGAAGAGTCTTTGAGAAGGTTACGTGGTCAAATTCAAGAAGTTGTTTCTATCTATCTGTGGGTCATCTTTTTTATTTTTCCAAGACTGTGGTCACTAAAAAACAGAGATAAGAGCTGCTTGGGGCCAACTGTAATTCCTGAGTCCCTGAGATAGCCAAGACCATGGCATGCTCTCCTCCCTCCTCTCCTCTCCTCTCCTCTCCTCTCCACAGCATACTCCCCTGAAGAGGGAGGTTCAAGGGGAGTGCCAGCTGAATCAGTTTGCCTTGCCGAGGAGTCTGCCACACTAGACAAAATTTCAATTTACTGATATCCAGCACAAAATGGAATAGAGCTGGAGATCTGCCCCGTGTCAGCTAAAAAGTTCTCCTAATTGTAAAGGGGTCTCCAAAGTGCAATTGGATAGACCTAACTGTGTGTATACACACGTGCAGCCAAACACATACACACTTGGAGGAAAGCAATTACAGTGCATAACGAACAAAACATTTTAATGTATATTTTTTAAAGTATTCCTTTCAACTCCATAGTTCATTTGTTCATCTAAAATGATACATATATTTCTTTTTGTAATGAGTGTGTATTATCATGCAAATTCCACAGCTATTACCAAATCTTTCAATCAGCAGAAAAATTTAACTCTTACTTACCTTGCTCCTGCTCTTGGTTGATTCATAGGTAAAGTAAATAAAGAGGGCACTTGTACAGTCAAGTGCCTCTTGGCTCCAAAAATGCTGTAGTGCATTTATCTATCATAGCTGGGAGCTCCAGGAGTAGTCCAAACCAGCTAATTTTCAGAAGGTAAAAGTGGAGGGTACATATTAGTTTACTAACTGTTATACGGAGCTGACCTGGGCTTGTACCTATTGTTATAATCTTGTTTACAATTTGGGTTTCAATATCTCATTGAGGCTGCAGGCTGAGTTGGTGTCTGATGATGTCAGATACTGTTTGAACATAGCCTCCTTTGAAACACAACAGCACTAATGAATAATATTGAAAAGCAGGAGATAGAATCAGTAAACATGGAAGAATGTGTTTATTCTCTTATTTTTGGCATCAAAATAATTTTACAAAAAGCATTTAAATTAATTTCAGCCCCACGGCTCCTCTGTGAACTAAGGAAACATCCATGCTGAAGGGTTAACACAGATGATATTTATCTCTGCGAAAATATGTTCCCTGTGCAAAAAAAAAAAAAAGGTTTACTGGTCTTTTGAAATTGCTTCATATTTTTCATCTAGAATTTCTTCATCAATTCCTCTTTGCCTTGTTGAATTTGGTATTTTCTAGACCATCTAATTTCAGCTTAAGGTTTCAGGTGAGAGAAAAAATAACCATATATATTGTAAATTATTCCAGAGGTTAATCACCCTTACTGTGATAATATATACTGTTCTTTTAATAGACATCTGTTTGAAAGTGTGGTGACAAGAACTGCAAATGACTTTCTTTTAATGATATCAATGTCACGTGCAGATATATGTGACTTTTCCGCTCCTACATTGCACATCCAGGTGCAAGAATTCACAAAATATGCAAGTTCTGAGAGCCACTGTGCTATAGTAAGAATCCTTTTCTGTTGGTTATTTATTAGGACTGCTAAGATATTTTTAGTTATCACCACTGTCCACAATTTTATTCTGAGGTATTTAGGTTTTCAAATGTATCTTGAGTCTGCTGCTCAGTCCTGTTGGCTCTTTCTAATGCATGTCTTTACAATATCACCAGAGATATTCCCATTAGGTGTTGGTTCCTCATTTACAGTTTCTTTTTCAGATTCTCAGTGTTCTTTAACATGTTTAATATATAAGCTGTGTTGATTTTGTGCCGTGCTACTTTTTCATCACAGAGATAATAGGGAGAGATATTTATACAGAAATTAAAGCAAGTATTTTCAAAAGTTATCTTTATCTACTGAATTTTTAATATCATCACAAAATGATATGAAATTTCCTAAGAAGACCTGTTTTCTATTAAACAGTGTTGATTGGTATTAATCATGCTACCACTCAATCCAACTGATTGCCTCTTTTAACATTATTTTCACAATTTTTCCTTACAATGATGTCATGTTGAGATGATCCCACTTACTTCCTTGAAATGTTGACACATTGTCTTTTTCCTAGATTTTAGAATTTCTTCTGTGTTACAGTAGATATTATACTTCAAAATTATTGTCCAGAGGAAACCCTCAGACCATTCCTTAGAAATTATAAACCACAAGTAATCTGGTCTTGCAGATTTGAAAACAGTTCATTATAGATATTTACTCTTTAGTGATCTCCTTATTTACTATTGAATTGACAGCACTTTTTCTCCCCAAATATAAGAAAAAAAATCATTCCCTTGCATTATTACCAATAATTTCTATGTAGTAAGGGGCATGGAGATATTTTTCACTTCATATATGTTCTCTAATTTTTTCTTATTAGAAAGATGTATCTGTTACATTATTTTTAAAAAAAGCGAAGTGGAATGATCACAGAATTCTCTTTTCTGTGCTTCCATGAGTTTGGGATGTGGGCTGTATTGCTATGGACTATTTAATCCACAGTAGAAAGCAATGTTTGTGTATTGTGAAGTTTAAAATTAATGCTACCTCATCATAATTTTTCTGTATTTAGTATCAACCATTAATGCAAAATTGATCCAAATAGTTATTATTTCATATCCTTAATAAAACTATGCAAACATCAAGAAAATGTTTCAAATTAATTTTTAAACTGTGCGGCTGAATGTTTGATAACAGTAGAATCTTACGTATTTCAAAACATATGTGCTTTATATCTTGGGTATAGTTGGGTTTATTTTATGTTAAAATCCATTCAAGCCTATAGTTCTGCTTTTCTGCTTCCTTACATCTTCTTTAAAATTTTATTTTGATATTGACAAACTGAATATACAGATGCCAACAGAATTCTCATACTGTGTTGAGAAGCTTTTTAGTAGCCCAGGCAACTGTATGCCAAGAGTTTGAACTGCTGGAGGCTCTTTTTTTCTATTGAGCAGGGACTGTGAAAAATTAGAGCATAATTATTGTTTAGTTTTAAATAACAGTACAACACATTTGAAGTTTGCATCATAAATTCAATTTACTTTCTTTAACAAGATGACCAATATGAAGTTTTCTTCTTGCCTAGGTTAGAAAAGAATAAGTTATCTAATACTTGCTTGCTTTGAGGAGCTGTTTGGATTTTGAAAAGGCAACACTTCCAGATTGCCTGGTTTGAAATAAAGGGTTGTATGGTCTTGCAGTATTGAAAAAACAATCAAGGGAATACTAATACTTTTACTGTTCCTGGGTTTGTTACTTAAAAGAGAATCATATCCGTACTTTGCAACATTTTGCCAGTTTCCTTAAGGCTTTTTGCAGCATGCATTGATTGTTGCTACTAATTGGAAAAGTAATTGAAACATGCCTGCCTCTTGTGTTTTACAGCCATGCATTGTCATTAGCAAATCTATGCCCTCTGACCCTAAAAGCTCTCCAGGGTCAAAATATATCATTATATTGGAGCACAGTATTTCACAACAAAGGCCATAGCAGTAGTACAGCTTAAACATTTTGGGTATTTTTTAGTGAAAAGAATAGTTTATCAAGGAAAAGAATGACCTGCTAACTATATTTATTTTACACTTTGAGTAACTGCTGGCAAAATACAGAATCCTGAGATGTGCTGTGTAAATATTTTATGAAGGAAGCTTCTCCAGCAGAGATGTTAATAATTTAAAATATGATGTACTACATACTGAGTTTTAGGCATAGACATTTAGTAATAAATTTGTATTTTGTATGAAAGCCTAGTAAATGACTCCCTTGCCACATATTTTGTGTTACAACTGTGTTTGCATGTCTTCCTTCCTAAATTATGCCAGTATATATACATGTTACAATAAACCTGGATTTTTAAATCAGACATGATTCCAGGGCCCATTTAGAAAGGATTATGGGTCACACCTAAAAAAGATGTAGCTTCCAAGTCAATAGTGTATGCCTCCAAGAAACCAATATTTTGCTGGAGATGTACATTTATTTTGTTTTTCCTTCTGAAGCTTCATATGCAGCTAATAGGGTGATTCAAGGAAGAACAGTCCCCCAGAAATGCAACTATTATTTTCAAGTCAGGTTTTATTCTGTTAAACATGGCTGCAGTGAGGGTAGCATTCATCTTTGACTCTGTAGCCAGTCAGTTAGTAAAGTTGGCTGGGAAATGCAGGACCTACTTTGTAGATGCTTTTCTGTCTGCATCCCAGTTTAGGCACATAACTCCTCTGGATTGAGCTTTAAATGCACTTTGTTTAGAAAACTAATTTACGGTATTTTGCATACTACTTCAACTCTTTGGATTGTTTCAGAATAATGTTGTGGTGATAAATATTCACATTATATTTCCAATTTTCACAGGATTCATGCTGGGGCAACAAAGTAGATAGACCACAGAACAATAAATCAGTGTAAGGATGGCCTTATAAATGCGTCAGTCAAAATACCTTTTAATTCATCGGGTTTAAAATTTTATTTGCCAATTCTGCTGTTTGTATTGCACTCTTATCTTTTTGTCCTTAGTTGCACTTGCTGTTTTATTATCCCATGTTTTTTTAATAGGAAATTAAGTCTCTGCTTTATGTAGAATTAACCAGAGAGCATCCAGAATAAGCAGCTATGTTCCAGTATGTCAGAATAGGTTTGCCATTTCATACATACATGGTATTTATGGCTGTAATATAATAAAATATTTAAAGTTCAGATGATATCTCTTCTGTACAAAAATTCAGAACATCTTCTGTCAGGTAGGAGTATTACATCTCAGCATTAACTCTGTCTCTCTGCATCAGATAATGCTCCCTATTTGTATTTGTTAATGAGTGCAGACATTCATATTTTAGTACCTGATGGGGATGTAAGAGACAGAATATAGATTTTTTTCGCCTAAATTAGAAAATTATCTGAACGGATGGTTGATTAATAATCATTCTAAATTAAAGTGCTTTCATAAGCTACCATACAGAACCTCACTTTTAAAAAATCAATCTTTCAAAGCTGTCACTTTTGTCATTTGTTAAGCATTTGTTGAGGAGGAAAGAGAATATTTGTCCTAATTCTGAGCTCCCTAAGCTGTGCCAAGAAAAAAGAAAAAAAAAAGTCATCCCACTAATGCACTGCATTGCAACAGAGATTAAATTGATCAGTCTGCTTAGGTATTTCCAGAGTGTCCCTTGCTGTAATATCTGGGCTCTGTATTGATGTGCTGTACAGTGCACTAATAGGTAATAGAAAATATTTGAATAGCTAGCAATATATCTAATTCCACAAATTACTTTTACCATGGTGGATTATTGAAATCATAAGCCTCGTGCTTGAAAGGGCTGAGACTTTGGTGAATCACTAAGAAGAAAGAAGGAGCAAATTTCTCAACTTGCTTTAGCCTTTTTTGAGGACGTGATGGCTCTGAGCCTGCCCAGGGAACTTTCCCACAGACATTTACTGCAGGACTGGGACTGAGACCGAGGGTGAGAGACAGTAATTTATAAGTACTGATCCTGGATCTGTCATCTCCTCTCTGAGTGGTTTTAATACAGAATTCTGCCACAATTTCCTCTTCTTAATGAGCTAGCGAGGATGAATCAGTTAATGTTTGAACATATCATTGAAAATGTTACAGGCTGTTCTTGTTTGACTTTCATTAAGCTTTTATTTTAATCTAAGAAGACAAGTCAAACACAAAAGATATGCAAAGTACTTCATATTTTGGCCAAAACCTGTTTAGAATACTGTACATGGATATCTTAAAGGAAAGAGAGAGAGGGAGAGAAACTGGATAAAACCTTAAGTGCATTTACTGAGCTCATGTCTCCTGGTATGACTGACCTGGAATACCTAATGCTGAAGCTTCTTGCAAAGAGTCTGATCCTGGGTCTTGCACAAGGCCCAGCACACACTGGGCTAGGAATTTGTAGTTTTGCCGCAGGTGAACTTCCCATCATAATGGATGCATTCAATAAGCTCTAGTTATTGAATTTAAACAGAGAGTCTCAGTTCTTAGAGTAATTCAAGGAGTTTTGGACACCGAGACCCAACAAATGCCATTTTTGACCTCTTAATAAATTATAAATACGTGACTCAGGGGCTCAGAGCATGGATGCATTGCATTTCGTCTCTCCTGAAAACAGGGAAGGAGCGCTCGGCTGGGTGGCGTAGTTCTTTCTTTGTTACTTTCTTCCTCTGTAGTTTGTTTTATCGCCTCTGGGCATGCTGTAAACAAACACCAATCTCTCTCCTCTATCACATTAACTCACAGGCTGCTCAGCAGTCCTCAAAGTCTCACAAAGGTCATAACATTTCTTTAATCCTATCTAGCTTACTTTTCCTGTGGCTGCCCAGTTTCCATGCTGTTGTGTCAAAAAAAAAAAAAAGCATGTGATATTAACCTTTGGGTATTTGATTTGTTGGTATCCCCAAGAGGAAGTTGAAAGCAGACAAGATCACAGTTTGTTAATTGTGCTTGTTGTTCTGAATTTATATTGTATTTAATTAATCCCATGCTTCATGTCATCCATTAGTCACCTGAAAGAGCCAGAAATATTTTGACTTTGCAAGGCAGGTGGTTGGGGCACAGGGCCTCCATCTGAAGTTTCAGAGCTTAGTCACACCTTGGGAAGTTCTGATGCTCCTCATCACACTGAAAAACACTGCTTGTGCACTTCACGCTTAAACTCAGGGATGAGCTGGACATGCTTTTTGAATTCAGGACACTTTTTCCTAAGGTCTTATTGGTAGAGACCTGTATATGAGGGGGAAAGGTTTGTTTTCTTTATAATGTGAAATGTAGTCCTCAGAAGACCCATCTAGGCATTTCATGTAGCCTAAGTCTTGGTGATGCCTGTAGTCTCTCTTTTCATCACACAATGAGCTTCTTACACTTTTATTGTCTTGCTTACTGAGAGTTTTAATTTTTTTCTTAGAGCATTTTGTAGCTTTTCAGCTGTCCCTGGCAAGAGGGTAGAAAAGGAGGACTCTTCTTCAGTGCAGTCTTGTTAAACCTGAGGCTACAGGGAGCAGGGATTGGTGGATTTTGCTGACCTTCCAGTCCTGTGCTGTAGTGAGACGTTCACCTCCTGTAAAGGCAAAACTACCTTTGTGCACCTACTAAGTTTTCAGACTAAAACCAGAGGGACGCTGTATTTCCAAGTATAAAGGCTATGATCTCAGAGGTCAAACTTTTGTTATTTCACTGT
Organism: Haliaeetus albicilla; assembly: GCF_947461875.1. Classification (NCBI taxonomy): domain Eukaryota; kingdom Metazoa; phylum Chordata; class Aves; order Accipitriformes; family Accipitridae; genus Haliaeetus; species Haliaeetus albicilla. Next base: position 65,334,885 of record NC_091484.1, on the reverse strand, counting down.
GTACTCAAAAGTTGAATGAAACAAACTTTCTACTAGCACTCTGCTCCCCAAGATTTATTTCCTCCAGTGACTTTTCCTTCTCTGCACACTTGTGTGATTTCTCCAGGTTTTCTTCTCATTCTCATGTGCTTTTGCCTGCTCTCTACTTCTTCCTTCACTTGCCTGTGTCTGGTCCTCCCTCAGTTAAAATATTGGTCTTCACCTTCCTAGTCTCATTCTCGTAGTGTGGGAGTTCTTTCTGTATTTTGGCATGTACAAGTTCAACTTTGGTTGAAGTCCCTTTATATCCAGTAGAAAGAAAGAAGGGTCTCTAGAGGGCATGTACTCTAGGATCCTAGGGTGTCTATGGTAAGTTTTACAGCTATAATTCATTATCTCTGTATACTGATTTCTCTCCCTAGATTAAAAAGTGGCAAGCTTTTACTCAGACATTTAGCTTCAGATGTCTAAAATTCAAGTGAGATGATCCTCACCGTTATTACTTAGTTTCCATTGCCCCTTTGAAGGTCTTTGTTTCATTACAGATTTTCTAAACCCCATTCTTTTCTCCATCTTTTCCCAGTGTTTTCTCCAGTGATACTGTCACATTTTTATTATCCTATTCTCCTTTTCCCCTTCAGATTTGTGCATAAGTACTTCATCAGCCTTTAAATCTCCTGACATCTCCATAAACATATGTTTGTTCCTCTTCCTACCCCCTTGAAGATCCCTTAGCTCTCCTCTAATTTAAATTTACTCTTCCAAAAATTGCTTTCTCCCACATGAGTTCTCCACATTCCTCTTCTTTTTATTTCTTTCCTAGTTGATCTGCAGAAGAAAATAAGACCTGAGAGGCAGACATGTCTTGGATAACACCTTTCCTACTTTTACACCAGCTAAAACACTATCGAGGAATGCTCAGCCTATTTTCACTGCTGTGCTCTTCTCCTCCCCGTTCCCTCTCCCCAGCATCCTACAACACTGCTAGGAATTTCCCAGCTCCATTGACTTTTTTCCTGCAGAAGGCAGGTGGTCGGATGCCATGGAATGAAAAAACATGGATCTAACGCATGAAGAGCAGGTGTGTGTACTGGTGTGCAGTAATAGCCTAAACCCCCTAGAAATCCTTTCCTTTTACTCAGGAACAGCTATTTCATACTACTGTCGTTAACATTTGCCTCCTGCAGTGGCCTATTATTGTTTAAAGTCTCTGACACATAAAACCAAAGTCTTTATTTGAGAGGGAGTAAGCAGGGGAAAAATATACATTCCATATAGCAAATTTGCTCTATTACCATATGTTCTTACTCGACGGCATCTTTTCCTGACTTTAAACCTGTTGTAGCAGCAGCAGCAGCAGCACCTGCCTCTCCCAGGCTTCCCATGAGCGCGCTTAATCAGTTCTGCCTCCCCCCCTCCGTCTCAGCTGCCCTTCTCCAGCTTGCTGCTGGAGAACAAGGGGGGAGGCGCAGCATTTCTTTCTTGTTTCTCATCTCCCTTACATGCGTTTTACTTGTACAAAACGCTCACCTTGTCGGAACAGAGGAGTGAAAAGTCCTTGTGAAGGGATCAGATTTTAAATAAGTTTATTCTTTAAATCCTGCTTACCAGACGCCAGCCTCATGGTGCTCCATGCCATCTAAAATGAGGGTTGTAGTAATTTAATCATAACACACTCCTTTTACCTACTTGGTCAATAAATGAATGATATGAAGGGTCAAAGTTTACAAACTAGTGAACTCTCCTCTTGGATACTGTTGTTCTCCTACTTGCTTTTCCCGCTGAAAAGTAATTGCTTTGAGCACCAGAAATGATTGCAGAAGATTGCACCTTTTAAAGCAGCCTCAGGATCTTGTTCTGAGGAAGAACACAGTCTGAAAAGTGTTGTATGCCTCACCCAGCAATTACTCTGTTGTAGCTAATTTCAGAAAGCATAAGTTGTCCATTATTTCTGAAGGTTGGGGTTTTTTTGGCCAGCAGTACTGAAAGTGTGTGCTTTTCCAACAGATTTTCATACGGCTTCCACATAGTTGTACAAATGAGAAATAAAATATTTTGTTTCCATTTCCCACATTCTTTTTTAGAATTTAAAATTTAATTATTTTACGATAAAATTTGTTGATGAACAAAGTTTAGTAAATCATTGGAACTGCCTAAAATATGTTTTAATTTTTCCATATTATAAGTATTTCATTATGAAGATGTAATTGCAACATATTATTGCAGGTCAGGCAATTCAGTCCACAATAAAATTTTAATTTGTTAAACAATTTTTTTTCATGTCAATATCGCCAAGTAACATTGATATCATCTTCTGTGGCAACTCATTACTGGATGTTGTCTTTCATGAGGCAATATATTCTTACTTCTGGTTGAATTTTTGTGGCGTACATCATGAAATAACTTGTTTCAGTGAAAAAATCCAACCTGTATTGGAGAATAGCAGCATAAAGCACTTCAGTTGCAGTCCATAAGAGCCTGTAGCAATTTGGGAGAGCACAGGTGTTTTTTGAAGTGATCCCAAATGGAACACGTACAGTTCAGGTGAACTGAAATGAACATTTTGATTTAAGGAATAATGAAGTATTTCATTTTGGTAGATAATTTTAGAACATTATTTTTCACCGTTTCTGCATCACAGTTTTTTCCATAGCTGCTTCTTTCATGGAAGAATTTAGTATTTTGACTTTTCACCCCAATCCGAATTTTTTATCCCATAGAAATTCCAATTTTTAACTGGTTTTAGAAATCAGTAACCTCCCGTGCATATTTCAGAGGCAGGAGATATATTGAAAGCACTATCTTTAGGAAAATGGTACATATGTCTGTCCACGTAAGCCTCAATGTAATGTATTATTAATACAATGTAATTGTAAGAAACTTGATTGGATTATGTAAAAGAAATTCCCTTAAATTATTAAAACCAACATAATTGAGGTTGGATGAAGAGGCAGTGATACTGTACTGAAATACATAGTATTCTGCCCTCTTGCATGCCCACATGAGGATGTAAAGAAGAAAGAGTTTCTCCTCTTCCACACGCTGCTCCTATTTGTACTGCTGTGGGGTGGCGGTGACTGGCTCTCACAAAATCGCTGTGTTCCACAGGGAAATGGGCCAGATTCGTGATGTCCTGGGGTATGTACACCCACACGCACTAAGAACAAGGCAGGCTAATTCCATTCATTGCTGTTTGCTTCTTGGACTCCATCTGAGGAGGTCTGACCTCAGGGCTTGTGGCAAAGCAGGAAATTGAGAGCGTCACAGATTATTTGCTAGATATGCTTGTTTAGGTAAGAGGCACCATTGAATCTTGCTGGATGGAACTAGAACAGTTGTGATGACATTTGTTTTACTATGGAAAGTGGTTGGTCTGTCTTTCATGGAATATCGAAGGGAAAAGACAGTCAATTTTAAAATCAGGTATATTTGAACAGTGGAAAGACACAGCACACTCAGATCCAGAGTACTAGGAGAACAAGAAAATTAAATTGCAGCTAACTCTAAGGGACCATTGTGTTAACAGTGGAAAAAAGAAGTGTCTGAAATTAATTTAGGAATGCGAAATTCTAGGATGGCTGAATACCTGAACAGTCGAGCACAGTGTGAGCAATTAACTTGGTGTTCTACACACCAAAGCCTGATTTTATTTTGAAACAGAGTGCAATGTTTGTCCAAGACTTTCAGCTGTCTTCCCATGTTGCAGGGAGGGTGTGCATATGCTCACACATGTATGGCATTGTACATTTCCTACTTAATTGTTGAGATCCTCCCATTTGTTGGATCTGTAACCCCACACTCCAACATAATAAAAAGGGAGTAGTAATGCTTGAGTCTCTAGGGGGTGCGGGGGTGGGAACCAAAAGAAGTCTGTTCCTCTGCTCATAAAAATAAACCTACCTAAGCTCAACAGTTTTTCGATAACAGGCATTATTAGGAACTGACTGATCAGCAATACTACCCACTTACATCTGGCATTGAATTTCCCAAAGATACAGCTTTTTAATTATCTTTAAAAAAAAAAAAAACAAAAACCCAAACAAAAAAAAACCTGTATGCTTATAGGGTAAATCCTACTCCTTTAGTGCCCTGTTCAATATATAATCTTCTCTGTCAGCTCTTTACACTGCAGCATCAGATAGCATGGATCTAAAAAGTAAGTGCCCAAACACAGAACAACAGAGAGCTATGGGATACCTTCAAGTGTAGCCAGTGCCTTGTAGAATAATTCAGTTTTCAATTAATACATAGTGCAAACTAAGATGGACAAAAAATGACCAGAATTTTGTGTACTGCAATGACCATGAAATCCAGAAGAATGCTGACTGACAGCAGATGAGATCTGATTTATCAAGTAAGGTGTATTAAACAGATGCTTTCAGAAATTGGGGGACAATGATTCCTGATTATGGAAGGAAGCAGCAAAATACCTGCTGCTTTTGTCCCAGTTCCCTAATGGAAAAGGGAAGAAGCAGGCAAAACCCATAAAAGGTGACAGCTCATGTGAAGTCTAATCCTGCTGGTTTACCACTGAGGATAATTTTAATTTCCAACTGCCAATGGCATTTACCATTCTGTATATAAAATCACCCTTAGCTGGTATTTTTTGACTGCTGATAAGCTTTATTCCATTACTTGCTGGATACTCCCAGCTCCTGTTGACTGCCAGGGGCACTGGGGACACTGCAGCAGTTAAAAAGCACTCCTCAAAACATGAAAATGCAGGGGTGTGACTGCTGGTTCCCATACACTGCTTGAAGTCAACTTCTAGCTGGGTTGGTTACCTGGGAAACAGCTGTCAGCACGGTGGAAAGGAATCTAGTGTGGTGGATAGGTGATGCTTTAAAAAAAAAAAAAAAAAAAAGGAGAAACAACAAAAAAAACCACCATTGCTCCATAATTTAGCTTTTTATGCATATCATGAAAGAAACAGGAGATAGGGTGTACTTTTAAAGAAGTTTTTTAAGAATAAATTATTCCCTGAACTAAATAGTCTGTACCTGCAGAAATGGTTTCATTTATGGGAAGGGTCTTTTTGTAGGGGATTTAAATTTCAGCAGTAGCTCAAAATTTGCTTATAACAACAATACTGAAAATAACATAATTTTTGCCAGTTATTTTCAATTTGTATGCTGCAAGTATGTCACAACAGAGAATAGTTAAGTTGACAGTTTTTATCTTCAGGGTTCTTCCAGAAGCATTAGTCTTTAGATCACCCCTCCAATGAAGTTAAATATTGTTGGATTTTTCAGATAGTGGTTCCTAAAACTGCAGCGGAGACAGGTTAAGAATAGCTTTTCCAAAGTTGTCAGAATTAAGAATTCCTAGCTTCTGCTCTGTGCTCAGATTTGCTGACCTGTGTCACATCTCAAAGACAAAAGCAGAAAAGACAGTGAAATGAAAAAGCTGGTTGTCTTGGTACCAGTTGTCATGTGTTTCTGATGACCTAATGATAATGGCACCATAGAAGCTCCAGTTGTTATCTATATTGCTGTGCAGTTTCGCTCTTTTTAGAGGGGGTTTCATGCTGCTGTTTCGGCAGGGAATGATAACCGTATCATTCTAAACTATATAAAATATGTGTAAAAAGTACATGCCTATCTATATGCCTCGTTCATAAATCTCTGTTTTAATTGTTGTTAATGTTTCAATTTGAGATGGACTCTGAACATCTCACCACTGATTTGTCTTCCTCATGTAACCAAGTGGGCTTCCAGAGTTTCATTGCAGAGTTACTTTCTTAGGTTCCTCTTCTACCTTAACCCTGGCTTACTTAAGGTTGCCAGAGGAGTTAAGTACCGACCCCCTTCTGTTGACGTGCAGCGGGCATGGGATACCACAGGGACCAGTTTCCATTGAAAATGCCAGACTCCTGCCTTCTCCTGTGCCCCATGTCACATGTCCCTGCCAGTGCTAGTGCTCACAGGGGGATCAGGGAGCTTATCTTCCTGAAAGCAAATCCTGTAGAAGAGGAGAATGGAAAAGAAAGAAAAAAATAAGGTTTTTCATTCAGGTCCTTGATTCAGATAGCTGTGTGACTTTCATAAATGCTTTGTGGCTCAAAGGTTGAGACAGGAACGTTCAGCTGCAGAGGACAGAACTTCTCTACAGCAGCCAACACTTACATCCATTCCAACCAAGTGTGAAAGACACTGCAGTTGTCTTAGACTTTTTGGAGAATCCTAGCCTAAAAAAGCCATGCAGTTATTTTACAACAATAATCTCCTAGTCATTTAATTTAATCCTCTAACTAAAGATTTAAGAAATTACTCTTCCCAGGTGTCACCGATAGTGAAATTCCAATTAACTGATGTGAGCATCACATCAGTTAGCTGATAGGTGTACACATAAAGGCAGACATAGTATAAATGTATTAAAACACAGGAAGAGTTTCAGGTATTGTATAACATATATGTGTTTGCTCATGAGTAAATGTGACAAAATTTGGCATGGGAACAGCTTTGAGCTATTAAATGAAAAGGAAGTCCCCTAGGAGTTTCCAAAGTAAAAGCAAGTAAAATGTTTGTAGCACTACATATCATGAAATTCTGATTTTTTTTTTCAGAACTGTCTTTTGGAAAACTCCATGTAGTCTAACTGTTTAGTCTGTCAACTGGAAAATTATCATCTCAATTACCTGTGTATCCTTGTTTTAAGATCTAATATTTCCCAAGATTCCAAGATTAGAAAAGGTATCATATACCATTAGTCTGGAACACCACTGCTCCATAATGCTCAGTTTCCATTGCTACTCTTGCTGATCAATATCCTCAAAACCACAGTCCTTAGCTTAAGTTAAATATAATTGTCCTGTAGGAAAGATAGGAAGGAAGGAAAAATATCCTGGAAGCTATTTGAAGGCAACTGAAGTTAGCCAAGAGCAGATGATGAGAGGAAATGATGCTAGATGAACGCAGTTTATTTCATGAGTTCATACTTCATGGTTCTAGAAATAAAGGTGCTTATCTTGAACACTGTGTATATGGTTTTACTTCTGGATTTTTTTTTTAAGTAAACTGATGACAACATTATTGTCTTCATTATCCTTTGTATGGAAAAAAATTAAGCCCACCTAAAGGAACTAGGCTCTATCTATTCCTGCAGAAGGAGAAGCCAAATTTTGCACAAAAGGTGTCATGAGTAAAATGACATAGCATGAAAAGGTTCCTCCACAGAGGAGGAAAATTTCACATGACTATAAGCATACATTTATGTTAATTAATTAAGAACACATCTAGGGTTGGAGAGGCTTGAGAAATGGATATTACTGTACAGAATATATATGATCACTCTTAAATATGTTGTGCCTGTAACTGCATATTACTATATGCTCCATACTATACTTAGCAGGTCTGTCTGTCAGAAAGCTCTAATTGCTTTATGTGTGAGAACATTAAGCTGCAATAAATTTATATACACAGCTGTTCCATTACTGCAGAACAAGTTTTATTTCCTAATAAATTGATGTTTCTTTTTAGTGTCAACTCAAACCAAAATTTACACCCGAGAAGGTGAACCTTAACATCACATAATTAGTTCAGTGACACCAGTGGTAATAGAGGGTACACACTGTACATCTCTTAAACATATTGATGGAGAAAAGTTTTGACTTCTGTTAATTGTTTCTTGAAAGCTTAATTGTGATTAAGAGCAGCTTTAATTGGAAAAGGAAAAAGAATCATGACCTTTAAATATACACTGCAGATAGCATGTCTGCATTTACAAGGAGTTGCACCATAACGGAAAAAAACCTAAAAGCCTTCTCTAAAATAGGGGGGGGGGGGGGGGGAGGCATTGTGGTTCTGTATGGAGTCACATTTAGGTTAATGGAACAGAAGCTTAGACAGCCCTGGACTTTTGATTAATATTTAATTAATCTTCTGTAGAAGACTCTGATTTGAATTAAACTGGGTACCAATAAAGGAACCAATTCACCAAAGAGTTCACATAAATTTGACCTGCCATTATAAGAATTTAAATTAAAATGGCCGAAGTTTTGTTTTCTGCTCATTTTATGCCTGCTCTACATCAAGTGCAAGTAATTTACTAGGAGTGATAGAGCTGGAAAAATGCGACCTGAATTGGGCACTAGTAATAGAGCCATAGCTGTAATATAAGACATGCCATTTGGTTTATTTTAAATAAGTACCATGAGCTAATGAGTTGCATTGTTCTCTCAATTCAGGCTTTTACAGCCCTTGCAAAAGAAGCAATTACCTGTACAGGATAAGGGGAAGTATAGTTGCTTAAATGTAATCAGATAACCAGACTTGTGTCTCTGTCTTTGGTTGTCTTGGGTTCTGCCAACAGGAGAATGAAAGGAGAAGGCCTTACGTGAGTCGTGAGACTATTAGTTATTTGTGCCAATGGCTGAAAATAATGTTGTTTGGTTAAAAAAAATCCCCAGAATGGTTTTGGGGAGCTACTCATGCTTCTATGTTGTCTGTTACTCAAAGTACAGTAAAAATGATGCAAATGAAGGCTGTCCCCAACCGCTCTGTCTTCCTTGACTCCCCTTTCCGTTGTGTGTAGGCATGGCAGGAGTCGGTATTGCCTACTGCGAAGATGGGGAGGGGCTGGAGGGGCTCTTGCAGGATTCTCCTTTTTACAATCCTGATGGATATTTAGCATCTACTTGAAGTCTACCTAGGAAAAAGGAGTTTGTAGTTATTCCACTCACAGTGTTTTCTGCCAGCTCTTTTCAGAGTCATTGTAGATACCATTACCATCTTGCGTGCTAATCAGCTCCTAACCTAGTGACCATCTTTGACGTGGCCCTCTCCATAAGTTTGGATGATACCTAAATCCCACAGAATTTCTCCAAGTATCATTTGTAAGGTGATTTTGCTCATTCAGGTGCTCTGACTTTAGGAGTCTGCTCTGGTACTTAATTCATCTGGGTTTAGGTGTCTCCAGTATAGTCCTGTATAGCTTGGCTCCCTTTGCAGTCAGTGGAGATGTGGGCACTGAGCTGACCACCTGCCGCTTGCATTTGTTGTGGGGAAAAGGACCATTTCACAAATGTGTGTGTGCTCCATTGTGCAAGAGCAAACCTGTTCTTAAACTGTAAAATCTTTGGTTAAGGGCTGGTTGTAGGCAGTCTGTGCAGTGTCTGCTGGAGATAGGGTCCTGCTATGTGAGTAGTGCTTAATGATGCAGAAATCTGGCAAAAATAATAGAAAGTGAATAGCAAAAGAGCGGCAAAATCAGATCTTTGTGGGTCCTGCTTTCTAAGGATATTTATCATTCTTTTCTTACATAGCCTCTAATTCCTGGTTTTGGTTTCCCTGAAAAGCAAATTACTGTGCAGCTGAAATGGGAAAATTCATGGGAATTGAACTTTGTCTGAGTTAGAAGCACAGCAATATAAACTGCTCTCCGGAAGCCATGTCTTGCCTTAGCTCATTTTGAAAATTTCCATGGATACTCATGGAGTTTCTGTTAACTTTTGTAGGGGAGAAGTCATTTTTGGAGAAGGCTAGTGCTTACACAAGTGATGTGCAATGTCTTCTATCACTGCCCTCTTTACAGGATCATGGTAGTCACACATGACAAAAAATACAATGATGTGACCTGTTACAATATAACCCTTTAATTACAGAGACAATACTACGCTATGAGTTTATTTCAGAGATTAATCATAAATACCAATGCAGTTTTGTGCTGATGTTTCATTAGTCTGTCACTTAACAGCTCATTGCATTAATAAGGCTCATTGTATTGAAAAAAATTTTTAAAAAAATTCATTGCAATTCTTATTTTTTAAGGTAACTGAGGAAGATACACTGAGCTTTTAAACTCAAGGGGTAGAAGAAATTGTTTTAATACATTTTTTTCATAAATGTATTTGTTAAAAATAACATAGTCTTCTATATAGGCCTCTGAGTTCAGCCTACTTGTTGGCCTACATGGTCAATGCCAGTAGAAACAAGTCTATAATTTGCATTAAATGGAACTGGCTCTGCAGTATTGCTTCTGTTAATAGTTGCAGTTAGTTGCTTGTAATATTTCATCTTGTCTTTTGGGAGCATGAAAGAGCATTTTGTAGGTATGTATCAAATTCTTCAGGTCAACTGGGTTCATAGTTATGCAGGCTCACAGTTCTGTAGTTTCATTTTCTTCTGCTGGCAGGGGTTCCTCTTTGCTGGAAATACCCAAGGGAAACTCTTAAAGAAGGTGTGGAGACAGTTAGAATGTCAGGGTACAACTTAGCCTTCTGTCATTTGTTTAATAATAATACATTTTCTGGTGGTGTAACAATTAATTCCTTTTACTGGAGAGCAGTTATGTATGAACTTTAGGTGGACTTATTAGCTGTTTCCCTGGAATATAAATTGCTGCCATCAGTTGTTCAAAAAATTCTGTTTTCATCTCAATGTGATTCTGTCATCCCAGCAATGCCTTCAGAGTCTTAATCTTGAAATAAGAGAGGAAGAAAAGGAAAATATCTTAAATAATGAGTAACAATGGCAAATTTTTGGTTTCGGGTGTTGTTTTTCATAGACATTTGTTTACTGTATAGATCAGATGCTTAGTGTGTCCTTTGACAAGTGCAGTCCATTAAATGCTTTATTCATGAACAGGGATCAAGGGATTGTCTCAGTTCTAGCCTGCTCTCCAAAATAAGATAATACAAGCAATTTCTATTAAGTATTATGCTTTAGGAGAGTGGGGGAAAAGAAGAAATTCTTTAATCTCTTTGATCAGATTTGAATGGCAGAGAAAACTTATGCATTAATGTTTAAAATTAGAGATTTTATCAGCAATCATTTTAGTAAGTAGAACTTGGGCTGCTGTGCGGAATAAATATACTTCTTAGTACGTGTAATGTGTTGATTTCCCTGGAGCTGCTCTTTAATTCATTGTAGAGAAAGAATGAAGAACTAGTAAATAACAAAAAGAAGAAACTGAGTGATATTGCTGTAAGTGGACATGTTCAAATGGGTATGACATGCATCTTTCTGGTAGCCCAGGGATAACTCACCACATCACTTCTATAGCAAATTGTTTCAGAATCAATCCTTGAATTTCATACGGCTAACAAGAAGCTTAGAGCTCAAAAGTATTCATTATTTCTTCCCCTAAAACCTTTTCAAAACTCTTGGTCAGATCTTCAGATGCCCATAAACTCTCAAAGCTCGGTTGGATTCAATGGGTCTAGACAGCTAGTTAAGGCTCAAGCCCGGCATTGCGTTTCAGAGCTCTGTACGGGAACTGGCATTGCTGTTCTTTAGTTAGAATCACATATGTAGCAATTTCCATTTCAGTGAAGCTTATGAATTAGAAATCTCACTTTTTTAATAGCATTCAGGAAATAATTTCTGGTTTCTATACAGGGACTCATGAAGCGAGCACACGTCAGACGCTCCAACGGCAGCAGAAGGTTCTGGTTTGCGGCAGCGTTTTTGCTGCTGGGCCTCCTGCCTGAAGTGTCTGAAATAGAATTACAGTACAATTTATTAAATTTATTCTCATGCTCTAGAAGGAAAAGCATTTTCCTGTTTTTATGATCTGACTGAGGGTCTGTACCATGTAACTAATCCGTTACATTTTGGGATATCCAGCCAGTACAAGGTTGAACAGCAGTAATGCATGCTACACAGCCATGCTTAACATCTTCAAAACTTTTTTAGCGCTTGCCACTTGGACTGAAATCTTCCTAATTAAAGATGTCAGAATAAAGCAGTATCTTAGAAATCCAACTGAAACTAGGTAATGATGACAAAATAAAGTGATATCAGTTTGGATATATTTTAACATGATGTCAAAACACATTGTCATCAAAATCCCTGGAGACACCATTATGGTGCCAAAATGAAACATTATCAACCTAAGACTACAAGAATAACAACATGAAATAGTACCATTATAACTTTGTAATGTAATGCCAATATCATGCAAAATAAATTTGACGTACTAAGTGGAATTACTTGTTATACATATTTCATTTCTTTCTGTTTACTAAAAAACATATGGCAGTTATGTTACTCAAGAAAACCTTATAGCATTTGCATAGCATTTGCTGAAGTAACGTGAAAGTTGAGAGACAAATTAACCATACCAAGGAGATCTTAACCACAGAAGCCGTTATGTCACAATCCTTGGCTTATCTCAGGCATGGCTATACCCTTCTGTATGTTTCAGAAACTAAAAATCTTGGTTTTTTTTCTGTAAAGGAGAATTACAAACAGTAGTATAGTGTACTCTGTAAAGAATAATTAAAATTATAGTGAAGTTAATGAGAATTGGTCGTTGTATAGCCTTTATACAGGATCTCAAAACCCACTTCTTAAAGAAGGCTATTGTCCATTTGTCGATATGTTAACACAACAGAGAGAGGCCGAGTGACTTAGACAATTTTATTCTAATTCATTTTTCTGCCTAAGGATTAAACTGTTGGATTATACTGCCATGCCAGTTGACCATCATCTTCTACCAGGCATTCCTAGTACTGTATTTTCTTAGGATGATTCACTTTTCACCTACCTTGAGCCCACGTTAACCATCTAGAGTGGGATTCATCTGCCCTAGTATAGTTGTCTAAAGCTACCCATCTAAGCCTGAGCTCATCCCTCTACTCTTCTTTGTCAACAAAAAAAAGTAATGAGCTCTGGAGGGTAAAGTAATTGCATCCTAAGTCAGGTGCTGTGAATTGCCCTCTGGAGTAACCTATTTCTCTGTAGTTCCCTTAGAAAGAGTCTAGATGGGTAGTTTTAACTACACATCTGCCTTTTAGATGATTAAAATTGGTTGAGAAAAATCCCACCATACCTTCTCCTGGTAAATAAATTTGCTTTCCTATAGCCTTTATCAGGATAATTGTCTTGGTAAACCACTGAAGTGGTGTTACAAGTAAATGTTGTATTTCTTCAGCAGCAAGAGAAATACACACTTTGGTGTATCTATCTGAAATCTGTGCTTGGGTTGAGACTAAGCAGCCCAACAACAAAAAATATTAGAATTCAGGATTTCTAATCCAGTGTTTCAAAACATAGCACGACCCTCAGCAATTACTGAGCGTCCTGCACAGTTCATCTGAAAAAGATCCTGAGGAAAATACATTTTCAACATTTCCAAGAGGAAAAATAGGTGAAATAACTTGAAAATATCTTAAGTAGTAAAAGTCGTGTTCCAGCTGACTCACTAAATAACCAACTGAATTTTCTGGATAAAAGGTAAGTGCTGTTCTTGGCTGTCCTTGCCTGGGATTCATTATTTTTTTGAATATAACTGTAAATTTATGGCAATTTCTAGTTTTAAAGTTAATCAAGACAGTGTGGTGATAAAGTATGATTAAAACATCCATTTATTAAAATCTTCATCTTTACAATAAAATGCTGAAAGGATTTATCCAGAAATCAGTTGTTTTGCAAAATATCATATTGAGATTTTTTTAATCTCCATATGCAAATAATTTTTAATTAAAAATCTTAATTAGTTTTTGTGCTAATCGGTATAAATCTTAGTGATCAACTTCATAAGAAGGTAACAGCCATGTGAATTTAGGCACCAATTCAAGTAATCAATCATAGCTTTGATTTTTGTTTTTTCTTGGTTGAGTCGTATGGGAAACTGCATGCACAGGCACTAAATGATGAAATGCTTAACAGTAAGCTCAGAATTAAAGTTAGAGGTTGCAGATTATTTAGTGCCAAAAATAAAACAATCATTCCACATTTCTTTGTGTTTTATATAGAATTTCTGAACTACTACTGATGCTTCTAGCAGAGGGAGTGTCTCCCAGTTTCAGGTTTCGGAAACTGTGTGAAGCTTTAACCTAGCCTTGGTATCCTTAGGCCAGTCATTTTTGTTTGTTTGTTTTTAATGGGCAAATTCTCATATTGCACTTGGAAATTAGCCTATAGTTAGAGTAAGATATAACATAAAATCAATCAAAATGTTATTTGGAGATTTATAATGCAATAGCCCCTCTGTCAAAGAACAGAAATAATTATGCTATATTATGTTAGTGGCTGGTAAGGACTGCGGAAGCCATATGAACTTTGCATAATGTATTATCTTTTTAAATGTTTGGGCATTTTAAAGAGATGTCTTTGTCTATATCTCACTGTTTGTCTAGCGATGTACTGCTTGATACTGTAGTTTTATTCTTACTCTAAAATAAGATGTCATTTTTAGTGAGGGCAAGTGTCCACAAGAGTCAAAAATGCTCTGTTGTGTTTTGCTAGTTGCAACACCCTGACACCTATTTCCTAAGTATTTTCTGTCGTTAAAGAGAAATAAAACAAAATAAAATATTTTGGGGGGTTCCAGTATAACTTATGTCAAGGCAGTAAGCAAGACCTAAGAACCTTTTAAAGAAGTTCTTTTTCATTGAAACAGAGTTAAATTTTACCATTTGCAAACACAGTGTAATAGTGCATTATTTGAATAAAATATTACTCACTTTTGATGAATCCTTCAAATCAAATGGTACAATCAAGATCTTTTTTTCTTCTATTTTTTTATGTCTCTAGACTCCTCCCATGAAAAGACACAGGGCTTTTCTCCACTGTCCTGTTGGCTAGAGTTGGGCTCTGAGGCAGATTTTATACTGTAAAATATAGTGTCACCACACGGCAGTAGCTGAGTCATGTAAGATGTGCTAGAGTGAGCTGGGTTGTACCTGCGTAACAACATTCATGCTACACAGGTGGTGTTGGCTATGGACAGATGTTCCTTTTTGCAAATAGCTGCCGTGCTTTAAGAAGGGACTGCTCCCTAGCTGCTTGTTGCTGCCCCTCTGCTGAAGATTTCTGCCCCCACGCCTCATCCGGAGAGGAGATCAGAGGGAGAGCTCCCTAAATAGCTTCCAGCAAAGCAGCAGGATTAGCTTAAACAGAGACGAAGGTCTGACATGGCCTGAAGCCCACTAGGAATCTCTCCGATGATCCCTTCTGCTGGCACAGGAATGGCCAGCTAGGTCCAGGAGAGGATTTCTTTTCTGTGGTCTTTGTTAAATGTCTTTGTATTACTGTGCCAGGCAATCCTCCTCGTGTTGACACAAAATAGCCTGTGATGCCTAATTGTGGATGTTCATCAGACCTAACAGCCCTGGAGCCGTCATTGTCTGTTGCAGTTAGGATAGGAAGATACTTAGAAGGTCAGAGCCCACTTCTCCCTGCCTGCCTTTGAAGTAATTTTGTATTTCATTTAGGATCAAAAATGCAAATTTCTCCTTTGCTTGATTGCCAGTAATTTTATTTTCTTTTTCCATGATTTATTAAATCTTTGTATGTGTATTTCTGCCATTTCCTTAACAGCTTCATAGGAAATTCACAGTTAGAAGTCATGTATTTTCTTTTAGGTTCTTTTTTCTTTTTTTTAACTTGGAAAATGCAATACCCTATGACAATGGCTGTAACAAGTTGTGTGTGGCTGAAAATTGGCTTGGCTTATACCTGCAAAATCTAACAGCTCCAAAGTAAGGCTTAGACTGCATGATGACCCAGTAGCTGAGTATCTGTTTTCAGATGTTTATAGCAAGCTCCTAAAATCTCGACTTTTCTTTTTAGTAGAAGAACTCCCCTGAAAACTAAGACTGGATTTCTGTCTCCGGTGTGCAGGCTCTGACAGGCTAATAAGGAAGAGTGATGGTGGCAATAAAAAGGGTCTTGGGTGCATTCTTCAGATTTCACTGGTTGTAAAATGATGGCCCTGCTACAGAAGGGCCACAGAGGGACTCGAAGTGAAATCTAGTCTGGAGAGTTTGAAGAGACTGTTGTGGTGAAGTGACGTCCCTATCAGCTCCAGCTCTCCACGTTGTTTATGGCCATGGCATCAGAAGCTAGTGCCGAATTAAGAGTATTTGAGACTACCTTTTTAACCCAGAGAATAGAGATGTATGTTTCTGATTTTTAATGATTCACTCTGTTGAAATTGGTGTGAAATGATCAACAAATCTCAATGTCAAAATTTGGAAATTAATTTCTTTCACTGAAGAAAGCGAGTGCGTTTGGGGACTTGCATAACTTCTTTGTGGTATTGGAGTTGATGACTACCACTGTGAAGGTAAACTGGAAATGAGAGAAAACTTCCTCATGAGCTGATTTCACATGCATATATATTGACATAAATCCTAGGTTTTAAGTCCTTGTTTTGATGGAATTAATATGCTGAAGTGTGTAGGTATGTGTACAGGTAACATGTTAGATCTTGCCTGTCACATTAAGCCAATCCCTGAATTTAGCTGCCTTTAGAAACTGCAGACTTTAAAGGATGTGTAATGCTCTGTAGTCATTTAGCAAATATGAAATGGCAAGAGAGAAGGATTTTTATAACCTTGTGAATAGTAGAAATAAGTCAAGATTGAAAGAGATCTGGGGGAAAAATATTCAGATAGGATGTATACCCTTCAGCATGCAAGAAGCTGCCCTTGTTAGAAACTAACTTTGCATGCATAATTAATTTGAGCAGCGCATTCCGTTTCTTACAACTAGAAGAGAAATTGAATTCAGGTGTTTGGTGAACATATGGGGGATTTACTGTGAATTTATGACCTGTGGTTTGAGTGTAAAACCCCAAGATACTAGCTGATAAAACTTAATGAAGCTTGTGCAGAGAAGCTATTTTTATTTGCAGTTTTGTAATTGATACATTTTGGGGGCTTTTTTACACCCCTCCCCCTCCTTTTAATGCCTTATTCCCAATAAATTCTTTGACACTTAAGAAAAACAAAAGCAGTTTAGGATAAACCTTTCTATGCCTCCTTCCAGGTTATAGCTGCACCATGTTACAAGTACATTTGTAGTCTAACAAATTTGATCTCTTGCTCAGCTGATTTTTTTTCTCAGACTGACTATAGCAATTCTGTAATCATGCAGCAGCAATTTTATACGACGCTGGCCGTGGTTGCTCCTGTTTGTGTACCATGTCTATATATGTTAATATCCATGTGGTTGCGGAAAAGCTATTCCATGGTGTCTCAGAGAAGGACCATATGTAGGGCACACTGGAAGGAGAGGACCAGCCAAAAATGGTTACACTAATGTAAGCTCGAGGACTGGTATTTAGATGTCAAAAAATAAACCACAGCAAAAAATAATTGGAAAAGACCAACCTCCTCTGGCAAGCTGGTGGCAGGAAGGAGACAGTGCAAACTCTGCCACTGCTCAGCCCTCATCAACCCGGCAGTGTGTGGGCACAGTCATCTGTGTCACTGACAATTAACAATTCTGTTTAAAGTGAACAGACTAGCAGGCTGTGCATTGGAGTATGGTGCTAACTTTAAGCCTGGTAAAGGGCATACTTTCATTTTATTTTACGTCCGTGGCTTTTTGCAACAACTTGACAGTTTCTGCTTATCCACCCTCAAGGGCCATCTGAAACAGACAAATCCATCTGCTTGGAGTAAGCACCGTGGCGAGAGGGTGCTCAAGTTTCATTAAATGTAGCAGAAGCTTTTCTATTAGATTATAAACACTCTGCTTTCTGTTGGGCTGTTTTCATCCTGCTCAAGCCATGAAGAAATAGGCTGATTTTGTAGACACGCAGCTAGTTCTGAACTTTGGCAAGGATGGGTGCTGCCAACTAAGGCACAGCCACCAGAGCAAGGACATTGTTAATCCGCAATGGGATGGAAATAAACTCTTTTTCTGCTCCTCTCTACCTGTAGACACAGGTAGATTAAAATTCAGCTCTTGATTTTAAATATGACGCAAGTAATCTGTCCAAATGGAAAGGAATTTATTCTATACAAATAGGTGATAGTTATTTGCCAGCTTGAAGTAAATAAGAACCCATCTGTGTTTTATAACTGCTATCCAGAGATCTGAGCAGCCAGTCAGGCCAGCGAGTCCCTGGCAGCTCCAATCTGTGTTAAAAGATTTCAAGGTGTAAAGAACACTGTTTGTTTACTAACCTTTTGGTTATTCTAGTCATGTTGCAACTGCCTGGTGATGTTGTTAAGACCCTTTTCCATGCTTTTTCAGGCCAATAAATTTTTTTTTCCAAAGCTTTAGTCATCCCTGTTCAGTAGCATGTTTGTATCTGCTTTATCACACTGAAAATCTGTCTGTTTTGAAAGGATTACAACTCTGTACATCAGTGCATGACATCACACTGAGACATTGCTTAATGATCTGAGACTCTGATGGTCATTGCTGCAGCTGCTTGTTTCTGGAAATGTGTGACAGCTCTGGCCTATCTAAGCCTTGCTTACAGTTGCATTTTTAGCCCATGCTGGTGGGTGTGTGTTTTAAGGCAGCGCTCACAAAATAGTTGATTGTGAAATGTGCCATCTGCAGAGGGAAGGCAACGGGGTGCCAAGTAGACATGGGATACAAGGAAGCCCAGCGGCTCTGCAACCCAAGTTAGCTTTGGCCCTAAAAGCCTTTCCTTTATTTCTTTTAACACTTAATAATGACAGCACTTTGAAATAAGAACATCACTTGCATCCGATGCTAGGAGGTGCTAATTGTCTTCCCTAAATTCGCAGCCAGCCTGTTATTGAGTAGACATAGGGAAGGGCTGTCTGGGCAAGCTGAGGTTACTGTAGCGAGCTGTAATTCCAGTTTTGCTAAAAAGTTTAAAACTAACATAGGTCAAATCTTCAATAAACTTTGGACTCCTTCCTTTTCGCTTGTGGTCCTGAATTCTTGGAGGTGATTTGCCTTCAGATTTTCAGTTCATTTGTATGAAGAACTCAAACAAAACATGGTGCATTTAATTAAACTTCTGAGGACTTGCGCCATACATCTGCAAAAGTCAAAAGGGAATTTAAGCAGCAGGAACACCTGCAGCCCTGCATCCTAGTTGTCTGTTGATATGACCCTACCTTTCTTGGATGAATTCATCCAATAAGTCAAAATTCATTTTGCTTTAGACTGGCTAAGGACTCCTTACACTGGATATAATTTGTTTAGGTCTGTCTCGAGGGATAATGATGTGACTTACATAAAGAGTTGTAGATAGAACATCTCAGGACCTGAAAAGGAATAAAGTTAGGTCTGCACTTTTAGGTTTGCACTCCAAAATTTTATTCGTGACAGTTTTTTATTGTGATTATGATTTTTACTTTTCCCTCCTTCTGGAAGTATTAATTGTTGCCTGGGAGTTGAGTGAGTTGTCAAGCGGGTATACCAAGTGTTCTCTGAGTGCAGTGGGAGACATAAAAAACATAGCGAAAAAACACTGATAGTAAAATTAACTGGATGAAGGGAGGCATGAAAAGAAATGGGAGACAGCATGACAGGCGAGGATGGAGATGTGCAAGCCTTTGCTGGTGCAAAAGTTAGGACAGCTGAATAATTTAACCTAGAGAATCAGAACAAGGTTGAGAAGAAAATAGAAATGAAAGGAAGCCAATGTGAGATACAGTCTAAGCACTCAAATAATCTTCTTAAAAGTATCTTAGTCCCTCTTTAGCTGCCTACCTTTTCCCTTTTCCTCTTCTAAATAAAAATGTTTAATTTTTTTTTTATTATTATAAAACCGCTGACTTGACCTCACTTTATGTGCCTCACAGACTTTTTGAGCACAAAGAAATTCGAGTAGATACAGAAGTAGTTTTGTCTTTTAATTTAGCTCTTTCTTTTATGTGAAATAGTCCTTTTTTATAATTCACTTCTTTTGCAATTTTCTAAATTTGGGTCATGTCCCTTGCTTTTCAGATAAAATAGAAATATTGTTAAAAGATTTATCTTCTCTGCCATTATCAAACCTTTTTATAACTTTGAATAACTTTTCTTAAATCAGCTTGACTTTTTTTTTCTTTTTCTTTTTTTTTTTTTTTTTTTTGGGCATTAGAATAAGTTCTTCCTAGGTCTGGACACAAGTTAATCATAAATCCCAGGATCCTTCTTGTTGTTCCATCTCTGCAGTGTAAAGGGTGTCAAATTCATGCATTTGCTGTTTGGGAGGAGACGTACATTTTGACTTCATGGCTTCGACACTATGCATTTGCTAGCTATTCCTCTGTTGATGTAATTGTTTTAATGAATAACAATCACAAAATGTGCAGAAGTCCTCAGGTCTGTAATAATCCCTCCAGTAGCCCGTTTTAGGGCTAGTAGAGTATGTCTGTTCCTTACAGGGTTTAGTTCAGTACTTCTGGGGTTTATCTTCTGTTTTTCTTTGCCGTTGGATAACTGCTCCAGTGTCACTTTTGCATTGTGATCCCTTAGAGTTTGAAACAACCTTGATTAATGAAGGCTGATTATTTACTGATCATCTTGAGTACTTCAAGGTGTTTACGTATGGCACTTTTCTGGTAATTTTGCACCAAAGTTCAATGACATTTCTCTTTCAAGCATATGTTCTTATACCTGATATACTAATACTTGAAGTATTTTGCTACATTTAAGTGCAGTTTATCTTACCGAAAACACTGTCTGTGTGGAAAGTATTGGACTACTTGTTTGTCAGATTAACAATACCAGTTTTAAAAATCAACAGACCATTTAAAAGTATTTTGTATGTCTTGTACTGGATTGTGCTGATTGCATTTAAAATGTGCAGTGTATAGCAATACATGGGAAAAAACAAGTGGTTGTATAGTAAAGCTGGGCAGAATTAGACAATAAGGAATAAATTTACATAACATAAAACTGAAAATGGAGATAAGCTGTTTCACAAATTAAATTGAATTAAGGAAATAGAATTAGCAACACACCTACAATGAAGTGGGAATTTTGAAAATGCCACAATATTTCATTTCCACCTGTTCTAAATAAAACTTTCTTTTAATTGTACTTTTCAAAATGGCAATTTGCACATAGAAGTTGACCTACCCTACAAATAAAGCATTTCTTAAAGCTCCCATTTGCAAAAAAATCAAAGAAAACACTTCCCTAAATTCCTTCCTTTTCTTTGCCTTTGGGCTCAAAGAAAAGGAAAAAAAACCCAAACCTTTTAAAAAATTAGCCTTTGCTAGAACCTTGCTATTTTTTTTCTTTTTGGCCAACCAAGCACTGATAAGCTCCATTTAATGGCACTGAAAAGAGTGGGAGGTAAAGTCTCAAACACCTACAGCCTCCAATCCACTGCACCTACGAGTCCCGAAAGACACGGAAAACAGTCACAAATGGACTCCAGAATCGTCTCTTTTCATATGAGAGAAGACATGGGATATAAATTCACCATGTTTATTGTACCCTGCATCCAAGAACAGGAATCTATTGAATTGCTTTCCGTTGTCTCCCTGCAGATTTCTCTTTTGAAGCAAAGTAAGAGCTGACCATTCCTCATCAGCTCTTTTGAAATAAACAATGAAATGCAGGGTTTAAGAAGGCCATAAGAAGAGATTAAAATGCTTCTGGTTAGTCTTGATATAACATATTTGTTTGTCAGGCTTCCTGTGATTCCCACATTAACATGTTTGAAACATGGTGGGGGTTGTAGGGATCAGGTACGAGCTGCACAGCTGGGAAAACGGCAACGAGATTAATAAATATCCACTTTCCCTCTGCCCCGTGAAATAAGCCATTCCTGTGCATATTTCATTATGGTTTCACATAAATCTGCGCTATGGAGAGCAGATTACCTGCAACAGGCGTTGTGGAAAAACGGATGCTTTTGGAGAATGCAAGGTTCTGGGTATGCCGGTCGGTAGCGGCACGTCCAGGGCTGAGCCCTCCCCAGCCCGCCGGCATCTCCGGGGCATCAGCCAGCACCAGTCTGCTGCCTGAATGTGTTCCTGTGTATGGCACTGTCAGAGGGATTGCTTTCTGCTGGCCTCCAAGCCTTTTAATGCTTTCAGGCTGATCAGTTTAAAAGACTTGTTAAAAACAGAACTAAGGGATGACAGGCTCTTATTGATTGGGGAAAATAATCAAATTTTATATAGGTAGGGCCTTCAGACATTGTAATGAATTTGATGTGAATAAAGATCTGACGGTACTACAGTTTATTGATTGAGAAAAAGTATCTTTCCTGTTTATTCAGTAGCAGAGATCATTAGGACTTTTCTCTTAATTTCCCTCTATGTTAAGTCTGACACTAGCACATCCATTCCTCTTCATTTCTAGGAGTAACGTATACTGAAAAGATGCCAGCAACTTTTGATGACTTTTAGCAATAGCCTTATTCATGTTATCCTTACACCATCTGAAGTTTCTTTATAAGTCAAACAGCTTTATTCATCTTTAAAAAACCAAAGATCTTTGTACTAAATGCTTGGAAATTATTTTTAAGTCTGTACTCGTGCACTGCAGTAGCAGTCCTGTGCTAAGAAATTACAGTCACAGATGGCAGTTCCCAAGTATATTGATCATTTCCATCCTCCCTCTTTTAGCAACAGATCAACCCCTAACAATCATGACCGGATACAGCGCCTGAGACAAGAGTTTCAGCAAGCAAAGCAAGATGAGGACGTGGAAGACAGGAGACGTACTTACAGCTTTGAGCAGCCGTGGGTAAGTGTATGGAGCCTGTCAAACCTGGAAAGGCTGGCTGACTCCCGCTGTCCCCAGGCCGGTCGGGAGCGGACCGACAGGGACGCAGGGTCCTCTGCCTCCACACTCGTGCCCTTTCTCTTATCCCCATTTTTGGTTCATTGATGTTTATTTCACTTTTAAACTTCAGCCATCTGTCCTGTGTGGATATAGCATTATTTACTCTGTGTTTAGACCTTGACTCTGTGAGTTACTACTTGGATTTTTTTGCCTCAAAGGCAATATCAATGATTCTGAAATTTTCTAGGAAGATCAGAATAAAACACATGCTAACGATAAATAACTTAGAGATAACACGTAACCTTCTAAATGGTATTTTCTCTGAAGAAGTATCACTGTGATTAGTTCTTTTCCTTAAGAGGAAGAGCTATGTATTTTCACAGTAAAAAAGGAGAGATATGCATAATAGCATGCTTCACAATAGTACCCCTTTGCCACTTATATTAGCCGAGACAGTTCTGTCTTGAGATATACGTCCTAATTGATCATTTAAATCCTGTTCAATCTGATCTAACGATGTGATACAATTATGTAAATCCACATGCTTATCTTGTTTAATATAATTGAATGAATCAGTGTTGGTTTTTAATCAATTATGTATCCTAAATTAAGATCCTTTAAATATGGGACAAGTATTTTATTGTATTTTTGTTTAAAAATTCCACAGTAAAGACAGTGAAAAATTTGCTTGCATTCCCAAAAAAGTGGGAGCTGTATGATGACAGCAGTAGTATCTCTCACAGCTTCCTCTGAAGCGGGTGTAGGTGATGGGTTATTGTTACTTAGCATTACGATGCACACGAGACCAAGGTGGAAATAGCCAAAGATCCACATCTGTGTGTATGAAGTCACTGAGAACAACCTAGGTAACATCATAATGCATACGTCATCTTTGTTTGCCTATTGTGGTGAATATAGAAGATTTTTTGAATTTTGTTGGGTCTTTGTGTCCTTGTCCATCTTAAACTTACCAGTTTGAACCTGTGGTATTTTTGACATGCAGCATGGAGAGGAACAAAGGTAAATGTATCCCTAAATGACCTAACACTGCTTAACATACTGTATCAGTATACAGGCTCCTCTTTTCCCATGTTAGAAAACCTCTAACCTTCTCTGCAATTGAATAAATAAAATAAACATTTTTTTTATGACCAGATGTTTTCAATTTGGTGTGGTGAAGATAATGTGATGGCTTATCACAGTTATAGTGTAGCAGGTTTGGGGTGAAAGGGGGCTGGGTGTAGGAGGTACTTTCCATTATGCATATCAACTGCTGTTTGGTCTCCAAACGAGAGATTTGAGCAGCATTCTTGGGAAAACTGTGTATGAGAAAAACTTGCACTCTTGAAGACTTGGGAACTTAACTACTGAAGGTCACGGGCCAAATTGTTGTATATCTAAATGCCATAGCAACTTTAGACAGGCAACTTGGCTTTTATTATAGTTTCTTGTAATGAGCGAGGAGGGAATTATTTGGATGACAGGCTGATTACCTTAGGAATGGAATAATTTCCTAAATTGTGGGTCAGAACACTGACCTTTCCTTTTTCTCTTATTTAAACAAATGGGATCTCTATGTTTAGTCCCCTTCTACAGATCATGCAAATGAGCTCAAAGTGACTAATTCAGCTTAATGTATTAATATTAATTCTGAAGCTTATTGTTGCTTTTGTAGGAGCTGCTCTGTTGTTAAATACGTAGGTGACCAAATGTTTTATTTTAGATAAGTACTTTAAAAAAATTGGCCCCGAGTATTTTTGCATTGTAATTTTTTTTTCCCATCATGTTCTCTAGCCTTTCAAGATCACAATGCTTGGAAAGGATAAAGCAATGATCTCATCTATTTCAGCAGTTCACAGTCATTTCAGTGTTAAGGAGCCATAACCCTCTCTTAAGGAGTGTGTATTACTTTAACTTATTAGCCTGAAATGATGGACTTTATTAAGACACCCTCTCAAAACAGATCCAGATGTATTATTAAATACCAGCGACACAAAAAAATGCAAAAGTGGTTTATAATACGTGTGCAGGAAAATGCTTAGATACATTCATCAACATCTTTTCAGTCTTCTCCATCTGTAAGCTGTTGGTCACAAGCCACAGCAGTGAAAAGTGCACCAGTACATGGACCGTTGTTGAAAAGTGTCTTTTCACCTGAGGGAGATGGGTTGTGCAGCCTACATAAACAACAGGCTTTACATCCAGAGAAGCCTCTGAGCCGCATGACCGCAGCCAACTCTGACCTGGTTTGGGTAGAAAGAGAGGGAAAACCCATCCACGGAGAAGTGTGTGCTATGAGGTGATAAGTAGTTTGCATTTCTCATTAACAAGCCGATGGGAGGGTTGAGGATAGGGAACAAAGTGCTGATGTGATGTGGGACTATTGGTTACTTTAAGGAAGTGTAGATGAACACAAAGTTTGCAATGTAAGTAATGGATACTGATGGAAATCTAGCAGCTCTGAGGATATTCAGAGGAGCTCAATAGCTCAGAAACCCGCTAATATATTATCAAAATGTGAACATCTCCAACTCCAATCCATCCCGGACTATTAATGGCCTGTGAGGCAGGAGTCCAGTTACCTGTGACAAATACCTTCGAAGGTCTCCTCCACGGGTTGGAGGCAGATCCCCGTACCACGGCGCACTACATCATGCTGGCTCTGAGCGATACCTGTGGCAGAGAGACCGGCACCTGACCCCATCCCTTTCTGGCTGTGCCCATCAGGTGAAGGTTATTTCTCTGCAGATGAGCAATGCCACAGAGCTGGACTTTTTGCCTGGCTGTGTTTGCCCTGCCAGTGAACAAAATACTGGACTGTCTATGAGTGTTCATACAGCAGCAGGCAGCTTAACAGACACAAAAAGCGATAGCGCTGGAATGAGATGACACCATCTATTAAGCAGCGTAACATTTCTGCTCAAGGCCATTTGAATGATATACTGTTAAGTTTTAATAACTGACTAACTGTCGCACATTGAGGCATCTCTAAAATCCACTGGTTCTGCAACTGAGTCAAAGCTTTATGAAAAGGTTTTTGCATTTGTTTACTTTAAGATAACTTTCTCAGGCTTCCTGATATTTTTTTCTCTTTCATGGCTTTTTTATTTTCTATGTTTCAAAAGACAAGGTGCAAGAAGGTTTCAAGGGCAATACTGTATGCCTGATGTTACACAGGAAAAAACAAACAACAAGCAAACATAAAATGTGATTAATCCATTTCAATCCTGCTGGTGTTAATTCCAGTCAGAGTTTGCAGAAGTGTGTATCTGGGCATGTAGAATTGCATGGAATCACGGTATGTCTGCTAATATTTAAGGCCCTTGCTGTTGCTATGACATTTTTATACCAATGCAGGATTCTTTGGGCGCTGATTTTTCTGTTTGGTACCAAATTTGAGCCTCTGGTTTTTGTTCTTTTCTGGGTAGAATTGGGTCTGCTGAGGTTTATTCTTCCTTGCACCAGTCCTGGGGTTTGGGGGATTTTGGTTGTATTTTGTTCTATATCTTTTATTTTTGCCTAGTCACATCTTAATTAACAGATCCTCACCTTCAATAACAAAAACGCAGCGCTAGAACCCTAAATGTCATGGGAGTGAACAATCCAATTAAAAAAAAAGAGCATATTAAATCCATTGAAAACACTACAACTGCTTGCCAGTCCTGTTTGTAGAAGCATACCAACGATCAAAAAACCCCACAAAGATGCAGAAGGAACAAAACTTGGTGGCTTATTTCTTCATCTTTAATTAAAAAAAGCAGTGCTAAAAATGGAAAGTGGCAAATTCCATTCACAAATACATTCATCTCCAGTCATCCTGGATCTATTTGGATGGTGGGTGAAAATTGGCATCGAGAGAGCAGCTGAGCAAACTCTACTTTAAATATTTAAGAGTCAAATAAAAAGACTCTTTTTTCTAAAGAGAACAACTAACTTGGTCAAAATAAATATACTACCTGATTCATCTGAGTATAGCTTTAATTACGTGTACAAATTTGTGAAAGGTAAATAATTGCATGATTTTCATAGAGGAAAGACTCCAGAAGTCCTAATTACAGACTTAGGCATGCCCTGATAGAGAAATGCTCAGGAAATTTAGCGACCATGCCTTGTTTTTCTGCTGTTTGTTGGTGTGTAGATCTTTTCTCTAAGACAGATTTCAAGAAAAAGAAATTCTTTTTTATCTGTTTATGGTACTCATTTCTTATCCCTGTATTCAAGTCCTTGACCTAGTCAAAGCCAATATGAATTCTAAATAATCTAAAATTCTTTCAGTAAAAAAGAAGCCTGATTTTTATTGTTGTAACTTTGACTGTAGCATATTAATTTTACCTGAAAAAATAATAATAGACTATACTCAAAACAAACATTATAAAGTTTATGTCAGGCTGTAAATTATGTAGAATTACTCAACACATTAATGAGAAAGAAAAGGAATATATCAATTGTTTCTCTTATGAATCCATTTCAAGAATCTCTTTCAGGGTATTTTATTCAAGATACTAGGCAATATCTAATGCAGTAGACAAAGAATACTTTAGGAGCTAAATTGCCATTTCTCCTACCCCAATCTTTTTCAGAGAGGAAACCAAAATTACGCAGGGCACCCTCTACACAGGTAGTTTCTCTTCAGCTGTGTGGTTAATATCCATTCTGTGTCAAATCTGCAAAGGATTTTGTGAAATACCAGCAATTTTCTTGCCAAGATTCAGGCTCTGACTTTAAAATTTTATATTTTAAACTTTTTTCCCCCACTAGTTTCAATCTACTAATTTATGTGAAACAGAAAATGAAGATAGAAGATTTTAAAAAGAAATGAAATAATCTTAGTTTGTAAATAAACATATTTATAGCTCACAGGCATGCAGTGCATGTAAATACCCCAGGCAGAACTTCAGGGCTAAGTGGTTTGTTTCCACCATATGAAGATTTTCATTCTGCTGCTGCTATACGCAAAATGGAAATCTTTATCCTGTACCACACCATTCAGCTTCCTACATATACACCATAGAAAGATACACAAAGGGATGGGATTTTCTTATATGGTGTCAGAATTAATACACACACCTGTTGGCAATTTTTAAGAGAAATATTGCTATACGTTCTGTTTACCATAGCAACATAAACAAACAGATGGAAGTAAAAATAGGTATCAAGGACATCTCCAGAAGAACTGAATGTTTTTTATCATTCTGAATTTTTATATACACAGTTACTGGATTGTCTGTCATCTGTGCAAAGTACGTTTGCACATAAAGCAGGCGAGGTCATTTAATTTTATCTATTTCTAATTAGTGCTGAACTATAAGAACCACAAACTTTTTGGGGGCCTTGTGTCTACCAACTTCCTAGGTGAACTTGAAACTTCTTGGTTAAACACAGAGCTTAATCTGGAAAAAAAACCAGCACATTTATTTTAATATTAAATAATGACCTTTTTTAATGACTGGAAAAATACTAAGGGACTTGTTCCTTTAGTAATCTCCCCATTAACTGCTTCTTTATCAACACAAAGGAGTTCTATCAGTCTGAGTAAGCATTTCTCCCAGCTTCTCGCTATGGCAGTAGGCTGTCAGATAGGTGTGTCACCTCAACTGGTGGATCTCCTGTCGCCTGAACTGATCGGATCTCCCTGAAAACCCAGCGCCCTGGATCGCCCCCGTGATCTCCCCTCTGTAATTCCGTGGCAACTTTGATCTGTGCCAGTCCTGGAGGATCCATGCTGCCACCATGCAGAGCTACCCTCCGTGGGCAGAAATGCTGCCCTGCAGGGAAAGAAACTTTCTGGGCAGCCATCGCTTTATAGCTAGGAAAGAGAGGAGGGACCTTTATCCTGAAAATATGCTGCCCTTTACTGCTGATAGTGGTCCGTGCAACAGGAGCCATGGGGGTACATTCTCTGTGAAATGAAAAAATGTTGTTTGCATGAAGTGAGAAATCTTTGCAGCCCTGCTTTTAAATTAATGCCTCTTTGAGAAGAGAGCTGTGTAATTTCTTGTATCTTAAAGCCCAATTTTACATGCTGAGTATTGTTTAACAACGCTGAATGCAATAACTATCATTGCCACTTAAATGTATTGTGGAAGACACGAACATACATTTATTTGTATAATGCAGCCTTGGTTGTTATTGTGGCCTTGACCGCATCCTGATTTAAAAGGTCAATGCTTGTCATACATCTCATCGCAAACAAGGCCAGAGTTCTTATCAATCTGTACTGTGAAGACCAAGCTGTTGCCAGGTTTGTTGGATGATTTCAGGTCATTATAATTGTACTTCTTAGCCTTGCATTGATATCAGTGTTAAAATTACTGTGTTATGTGTATTCCTTATTCATGTTTTTTTGTTGCTGTTGAAAAATGTGAAAATAGTTCAACTGGTTTTTTTTAATTACCTCCATTTTGTGCTGATATAAATGGGGTATGCATGTACATAGATGTATGTTTGTGTATATATTTTATATAAATATATATATATATAAAAGTGTACTTTAGGGATTGAGACAAAATTACCAATTAGCTTTTGAAGACTAAGGTTACTTATGATATAAATATTTTTGGTTTAGACACTTTAATTGAAAGAATATTGAAAAGATAAATCACTGTATGGAGATTTGCATTTTTCTGAACAAGTTAAGGATCCAAAAAGGAATATGTTAAGTCTTTATATCATCATAACCATATATCAAGGGCATTCATATGGTATCACTGAGGTTTTTAATGAAAAGATTTGAAAGAAAAGCCTTTTCATTAATAAGATGGTTGAATGTACCTGTCTCTGTGTATATATGTTATGTTATGGAATATGTGATTACATACAGAGGGAGTATTTTTATGTCTCATTGCCATATCTTTGGATGCTTGAAATCAGATAGCAGATTCGATTATATCAACAGCTTATTGTAGATGTGAACAACATGCAGACAGGACTCTAAATAAGTATCCTTTTCAGATTAGTTAAGTATTGCAAATCCACTTAGTTTAACAGGGCATGCAGGTATTCATACCTTCAGAAGATCAGATAATGGGTTTTAGATGTTTGCCTTTAGACTCATCAAATTATAAATGCTGTCCATTAGATGAAATTCTTTGTGAACTGCAGAGAATCCAGACCTGACTCCTCAGATCCAGTCATTCTGGGCATGCGCTACAGCGGGCAGACAGGCGTGATAGCCCCTGCCTCTATTTAACCATTGGTTCCTGTGAGCATTAAAAAAAAATCTCTGAATTTACGTTTTGATCTTAGTCCATTCGTAGTCCCTTAGGGCATTCAAAGCCTCTGTTGCTTTATTAAAGGCTTTTGTGGTAACTTCAGCTCTCTGCACGTGTGTGTGCATGTACTTGCATTTACGCTTTCTAGATGATGCATTTTAGTGTCTTGTATAAACCAAAATTGAGCAGCAGGTCAATTCTGGCTCCACCTGTTTGGTAATTTAACCATTCCTGTACTGAAAAATCCTTTAATCTGTTATATTTACAGTGAACTGAAAAAAGCCAAACTGTGTTTTCAAATAGAGAGAAGCAATTCTGATGTCATGTCTTATCTGTGATAACTACTTTCTCACATACGACATAAAGTAGCTGCAAGCTTTCCAACATTGTTAAAGTGGAACTCATGAAATGAGGAGATTGGCTCTAAAATCTTAGTTTAAATTTTTTTATTCCTTATGGAGAAGTTGCGATGGGAACTTCTGAGTTTCCCTCTGGTTCTCTGTAAGCTGCTTATAACCACACTGGAGAGAATTCACAAATAAATCTTGTGATTTTCAGGTAATCACTTGCTTCCATAAGCTGAGCCCTTCAATAAAATACCAAATGTCAGAAGACTTTCAATAAAGTCAAGAAAGTTAGAAATGTTGACATATGCAATAACTGAAACGCTGCTCTGTATGTGTTGCCCTTATTTAATATAGTAGGAAATCTCCATGGGAGTTGTTGGTTTGGACATACATATGTACAGCTTATTCATCTCTAAGAAAATTTCCCACAAGGCTGACACACGATCCTGTTTTCTCAACTTGTTGCTTCATCATACCATTCCTAAAGCATTTTTCATTAGAAATACTGTTTTACCAAGGTTTTTACAGAGTAAATCTATTCTGAAGTAGACATCAATGTTGCATTAAGGATTCTCTTAAATAAGTTCTCCGTTACTCATAGTCTATGCTTTCACATTCTGATTCTTTTGCACAGTAATCTTCTCATAACAGGAAAGGCAGTTGTTCACCAAATTGTACCTGTTGAATTCTGAGCCAAGACTGATGCTTTTTCTGTCTGAAGTGTATTGTTATTGAAAATGAAGTTTCTAAAAGTTGTACACCTGTTTCAGATTTGTTGTGTTTCTGGCTACGTGCAGGTACTTAACTATATAGAAAGACAAAGGAGAAGTTTACATCACAGATGACAACTTTCTAGTTTCTAAAACTTGTCTTCAATGTAGGAATCTTTTGAAAAGCCTTTTATCTTGCAGATATTTGTGAGCCATTATGATAACTTTCTGCGGCAGAAATTATAATGGCAAAAAACAAGAGATGTTTGTTTTGAGGGAAGGCACAGATAAAAAAGGCACAAAGTGCTTTAACAAAAGCAAGTCTGAGACAAGCTGTTTCAGTCCCAGGCTCAGACAAGTGGTTGTGCTCCCTAACCTCCCAGTGATTAGACTTATGTGTTTTGAATAGAACTGGTAATTTTAAGGAGATAGATAAAATAATGCTTTATTTCTTTGTTAGGTGAAACCTTATTATTAAAACAACAAGAAAAGCCCATAACATTCTTTGACTTTTGTGGCACCCTATTTTGCAGCTGGAAATCACAAAATCTGAAGAAACTAGTAACATCAAATGAAAAGTGGTATCTCTACAAAAGTAAAGTTTTTCATAATCCAAAGTTCGAATCCAGCCATTCTGCCAGATCTTCACCAGTAATTCTCTGTATTCCCAGAAAGGCCATCCATTTTTCACCTGCCCTCAGTACTGGCCTCAAAGTTTCAAATTGTCACCTTGTTAAGATGTTATCTAAAATCCTTCTCAGAGATACAGGATTCCCCATTGTCCATAAAAGACTTGCTAAATTTATCTACTTGATCATATCCAACCAGAAGAAGTTTCCCTGTCTCTCAGAAAAGCAAGTGGTGCATGTCTGGACCAACAGCAAAATAGGATGGGTCTAATAATGGAGAGATCACTTGAGCGTACTGGTGAGGTTCGAAAGAGCTGCTGTGCTCCCGCCTCCCTCAGATCCTCAGTGGGTTGTAAAACTTAGCATTACCATGGCTAGGCTAACTTACAGTGTCTGAAGATCTGTTCCACTGATTTAATTTAAATGTCAGTGTTACTATAAAAGCATAACCCATTCTGGACCAATATTTTCCTGATGCATCTCAGAAATGGTAGGTCAGAAACAGAATCTGTAGCACAGGCCACCGTTACAGATCAGAAAATAACCTAATTATTATGAAGGAGCTACTTGAACTGCGTGTTGAAACAAATATGACTGTAGGTGTACAGTAGCAATTTAAATGATAGCTCTTCTGTGGGTATTTTTCTGCTTTGTTTAAGACAGTTTCATTTTCATTTTGTAGCCAAGCACCAAGACGTACTCACAGAGTGGCAGACACTCAGTATCAGTAGAGGTTCAAATGCAGCGGCAACGGCAAGAAGAAAGAGAGAGTTTCCAACAAGCTCAGCGGCAATACAGCTCATTACCCAGGTATGGTAACTGTCTGAAGCTATTCAGTGTATATGAGCCTGGAGCTAATTTCATTTGTGGAAGGAAAATGTTGTACTTAGTGCAGACACTTTTGTTTAGCATTGATATAAGGTGGAATGTATTCAGTGTGGAAGAGGCATGAAATTTCTTAAGTGAGAGCATGTGGTAGCTGTTTATTTTAGGAGAGTTACTTCAGAGCTGGTTTCAGTGGGATTTGATGACACTCAGCACCCAACAGAATTGAGACATTAAAACAAAGCTGTTCTTTGTGGGACACCATCCAGTTTAATTTTCTGCAATTACGAAAGTCTCCTGAGCATGACATGGGTTGTCCCCTTTTGACATGTCAGATGATGTTTTTTCTGTTGACTAATTCCTTACTGGGTAGAAATTCTATCTTTGTGATGCTAATACAGAGGAAAAATTAAAAGGACAAAAATAATCTCAAAACCTCAAACAAAAGAATATGGAACTGAGAAACTCTATCCAAAAAATCAAGGGCCTTCAAGTTTCTGGTATATACATTTCTTCTAAGTTACTGGGTCATTAGCAATGGAATGCTGAAAATTAATACACTTTTTGTCTAAACAAAACTGTATTTTTAAAAAATCTTAGATGTTTTAAAATGAGCTGTTTGGGCAAAATCTCTTTTACCTGATATTTAGCTTTAAGAATTATTAAGAGTTTACCCAAGTTGTACTGTAATTTAACCATCATAGTTAAGCATTATGCAAATAGTCTTTGCCTTTTCAAATATCAGTGGGAATGGTTGAATGGAGAGTCCTTCACAATGGAGGTTGGTGTCAAATTCCCTTCCAACAAGGTTATATTGGTTTTTGTGCCCCATGTGGAAATGTTGTGGAAAAAAAATTTTTGTGACAACTTGTGTTTTACCAAGTGTATCGTAACTCTTCTTTTGGAGACAAATAGGAGCTTCATAATCAAAGTTATCTAATCATGAACTTTTATCCTACCAACATCTTTGAAAATAAAACATATCTGTCAGATTTCGCATGCTATAACAGCTTTCAGTGTAGAATTTTTCTGTTAAGTTTAGAAGGTGGAAAAGGAAAATGTAAAGTTACTGTGTTTTCTTAGATTGTTAGTTTGTTATTTTGAAATCATTATATTCCTTTTACTTCTTATCTCTACCTTCCTTCTGCAGTGACCACACCTATTAATGCCATCTTGTTTTTCCTGAGAAATTCTCTTTCAGTTTTGCTAGCCCCAGTAACACACCGATTGAGTGGAAGAGCACAGATGCTAGTGTTGCTTTTAAGTTGGGGGTTTATTTTTAGTTTTAAAACTATGATTCTTAAAACTCGCTTCCTCTCTTCTGCTCAATCACTGGCAGCATTTAAAAGTTGGAAGTCAGTTGCAATGCAGTTCCAGTGGCAGAAATTAGTAACTGTAAGGAGATAATTAATCTACAAGAAATTTGGAAAATAATGCTTTGGGTCATAGAAATGCTTGTTTTGAAAATAGTGACTGAGAACTTCACTCAATGTGGTTTTCAACATGAGAAATGACTAGCAAGCTAGCAATGCATTTTACTGTGTAATTAATGATAATTTCATGACTTTGAGCACTCTGGGTATTTGAGCTGTGCTGAGAGCAGACCAAATTTCAGGACCTTGGGCTAAAGTTGAGTGCTGTAAATACCACAATACTCCTATAACAAGCTGGGGCATCCAGTTCTCTAACTTTACAAACTGTTCGTAACTCTGTGATTGATCTTTAAAGAAATCTCACTGTTACTCTGAAACTCAGATCCCAAGCTTAATGTTACAACCGTGGCTTTGTAATGATTAAAGTGTGTGCACTGGCTTCATTCTTGAGCTTTGTTGCTTTTCATCTTGTATAGTCTCTAGGAGCCTCCTTTTTTCCCTTTGTACATTCAAATCATTAGTACTGAAGGCAAATAAACTCTTGAGTCAATTTTAAAGGATCTTCCCAGAAAGACAAGGAAAGTGGGCCAACTAATTTTGAACAAGTACCAAAAAACAGTCAGTAAATTAAATCAGTTCAACTAGTCATCCTTTTGTCCCATGTGAAACTGTAAAAGCAATGTTTAACTCCAAGTTAATTTTCTAGCACTTAAAATTTATCTTGCTCTAGATCAGAAACCGGACAGTTTCGTAGCCTTCAGAGGTTCGTTCAATTTGCTATTCTTCCAGGGACTGATAAAACATGGCTTGGAAACACTGTTTCTTTGTTAAAGTTGGATATGTGAATACCAGGAATAGCTATAAAAATTTGCATAAGAATTTACATTGTGTTGTAATTTATGTTGTAATAATTTACATTCATCCTGAATAACAATTTTCATCCAGAGGTCTCAAAATCTATTATGAAATAAGGTGGATATGGTCATTTTCAAATTGTACATGTGGAAGAAAGATTGCAAAAACATTAGGAGACCTTTTACTTTTACTAATGGTTGAAAAATTTTCAGGGTTTCCTGTTTCTCCACTGCATATGCATTGGATGAGGCCGCATCGAGTCATGTGCGTTGACATGAAAAACCATGCCATATATAAACAACTAAATTATTTTCTTAATGATTAATGTCACAATATATTTTTACTGCTTGATTCTCATACACTAATTTTAATCTCAAAGTGGGTGTCTCTTTTGCTGCAGCACAAAATTGTTTTACTTTATCATCAGCAATCTTATTTTAAATTCATAAAAGCGTCTAGCAGCTTGATAGTAAATTAAAGCTATTTCAAAACCATAATCTGTCTTCAAAATAATGTGATGATTTATTGTGAAAAGTTATAAGAATTTGTAATTCCTAGATGTATTTGATTTAATTACCTATGCCCTGGAGCCAAAAAATGAGCAAAAAGGTTATCTCTGCCTTTTCTTTTATGAAAGCTATAGCAAACTGAGAAACAGTCCTGATAGCACAAAATTCCTTAGTTATGGAAGTGGGAGGAAGAAACTCTCATCTGTGTAACTCACTATCAATAATGAGCTTTATCTTCTGACTTGTGCACTGTTAGAGCAAGTGTTTTAAAGATCTGCCTGTTGCATTTTTAATCAAGTGTGAGTCTAGATTCAAATCTTTCATGAGTGACTTTACAACTGCTGGCTGTTATCTGGTGTCTTAGGAAGCACAGCAATGTGTATGGTCTTTCCTAATCTGCAACAGAACTCTAGTAGCACTTTTGTCTTGAGAACATGATGGTAGTTGTAGCACTGGATGGGTTTTCACAGCATATTCCTCATGGAGAGGCCTAGAAATATAGTTCAACTCTGTAGGGAATGTTCTCCCAGCAAAAGAGGCAAGATGCCTCTCTGAGGCAGAAGAGAATGTGACTTCTGGAGAATACTATAGTTGGGGGAAACCTGATGGCATTGCAGAAGCACCCTTCTTTCCAGGGACTCTTGTCAATAACAGTAGAAGGGGAACCAGAATATTTATCTTAAAAGCTCTTCCATTTTTCTTTCCAGGCAAAGCAGAAAAAATGCCAGTTCTGTATCTCAAGACTCCTGGGAGCAGAGCTATTCCCCTGGAGAAGGGTTCCAGACTGCGAAGGAAAATCCCAGATATTCCAGCTACCAGGGATCAAGGAACGGCTATATGGGGGGACACGGCTTCAATGCCAGGGTAATGTTAGAAACACAAGAACTGCTCCGTCAAGAGCAGAGGCGGAAAGAACAACAACTGAAAAAAAAAACTTCTTCTGAAGGGCCTAGCAACTATGACTCTTATAAGAAAATTCAGGACCCTAATTATACCCCTCCTAAAGGTCCTTTCAGGCAAGATGTACCGCCTTCACCATCACAGGTAGCGAGGCTGAACAGATTGCAAACACCAGAAAAGGGAAGACCATTTTATTCTTGAGGTGAAGAAAATGAAGATCAACCTATCATGCAATAAGGAACATTTTCATATAAAGACTTATATTTTGAAAACTTTTTAAACTGATGGTACTAAGGAATATATCCGTTGTCTGTTTCAGTGCCTTTAAAATTACGGGCAAAGCGTCGGTGGGCCTTATGTCTTTGCCGTTCTGTCTCAAGTGTTGAATTCATGGAAGGATGTTCCACCATTTGACAATCATAGCGGAAGCGAGCAACGCCGCCCCTGCGTACTGAGTCCCGTAGCCCAGTCCAGTAGTTGTCAATGGCTTATTACTAGGATTTGTTGTAATGTGTTTTACTTTGCAGTGACTTATTACACCAACATGCAGCTTTGTGGCATAAAATTAATGAATTTGAGGTTGAAGGAAGCATTAACATGTCCTTTTTTATTTCTCTCGGGTCAGGAGGAGGGTTACATATCACTCTTGAGTGAATAAGGCTTAGCTCTGCTCTGGATCGCAGTCGCAGTTCTAAGATGTTTTATGGTGGAGTCATTACCAGTCTTCGTTGATCAATATTTAAGTGTCTGTATGCTGAAAAACTATCCTTCTCCTATTATGCACATACGCACTCTTTTTCTCTCTCTCTCCCCACTCGGAGCTTATTAAAAAAGCCTTTAGCCTGACTCATGAGGAAAACAATATTAAGCTTTCGGTTATCCTGAGAATCCTGTTACAATTGCCTTATAATCTTAATACACAGTCCATTACAAATGAAATAACTGGAGAGAGACTATTTATAGTCACAGCCAAGCCCTTGATAAGTATATTTTACTACTTTATTAAAGATGGGAAATTATGAACAAACATACAACTGAGTTCTGCTTTGCTTTACTTCTAAATGAATTTGGTCATATGACACTTGTGTCTAGGAAGAGAACTAGGGAGGGTATCATCCCATGGTCATCTGATACACAGTTGTCTTTGGGCAAATTTTGGAGGTAGCTTAAAGCAAGAGCAGAAGAAATCAAAGTTTTTCTTTGGATCAAAAAAATGAAAAGAAAACAATTTCTTCTTTTTACAGTTTGTGAAGCTTTGTGGAGAATTGCCTTGTGCTTCCGTATACTGTATTGTTGCATCGTGATGCTACATTAAAAATAAACCTTTAAGTATATGAATGAGATATAAGTGGAGACAAACTGTTACACATCATCCTGAAAACATGTCAGTATCCAAAAATAACTAAAGCAAAAAAGATTGCTCTTGCAGTGAGTAATATTTGAATGTGCATATGGGATACAAGAATTTCTTTTGCAGCAGCTGTTTTTATGTTTGTTGGTCTGAACTTCATCTATTGTAAAAAATATATCTGGGTTGCTGAAGTGCCTGCAAATCCTGATGTGAAAAGGCTTGAGAATGGATCTCAGCATATTGTGTACAAAAAGGAAAGAGAGAAAGCAAGAAAGAAAATCATGTATTGCGTGATTTAAAAAAACGCCTATTTTTTTTTACTGGCACATTTTATTTTTGCGCCAACTTGTTTCTAGAATATATGTGAAATATCAGCACACATATCGTGTCTTTTATGCCTATTTGTTAATGGTTTTTGTTGTTAATAATGTACTCCGTGTTTAAAAGTTGTTATTAGTGTAAGCACAGTGACATTGGATGACAATAGCTCTTTTACGCAGAATTTACAAAACTGTGTAAAACGGCTTTCCGTGTACAGATGAAATTTAGAATAAAAAGCTGTTTCCATCCTCGTCTTGGTATTGCCTGTAGACCCTTGTGAGAACTGCTGCAGACATGGAGTTAAAAAAATATTTAACAGATGTTATTTTATCGTATTCCTAATGGTTTGCGTGTGTCTTTCTGTGAGCACTTATAAACATCAGCAAAAAAAAAAAAAAAAAGAAAAGAAAAGATTTACAGCCCAGCCGAACACCTGAAGACTATTCTCAGAGGGAAAAAAACACTCAGTTTAACGTCTTGTGTTATTTTAGGCCATACCTGTGACATTTAAAAGGTGCATTCTTAAGACTAACCTCTGTGGCAAAAATCTTCCGTGCTGTAGCAGGGAGTCCTCTCCCTGAGGAGAGCACTGTCAGAAGGGCACCCACTGTGCTCTGGCCAAATCCGGGCACGTGTGAGGAAGCCCCCTCTGCACCAAGTGTGTGTTTTGGGCTCTGATGGGAGCCCTTCACAGGAATGTTGACATGGTGAAAAACGGGAGAAGGCAGATTTATGAATAAAGCAATATTTACAGTGCCAGTGATACTGTTTCCCCGTTAGTATTGGAGCTGCATCTGGTTTTCTCCCTCTTCGCCTCATTCCTCCTTTTGTTGGACACTGCAGGAATGTCAATCATAATTCTGTATATGCACGACATCAGGCTGTTGCCATGGCAATAATAGTGTCAAATTATTCACTGTGACTTTAGCGTGGGATCTCAAAGGGAAGAGTAGCAGGAGCTGCAAGGTGGACAGGCAGCTTTTGGTGCCCAGATAAAGTAAAGGCACAATTTTGCAAAAGACCTAAATTGTAGTGGCTTGCAGTTGCGAGTGGGGAAATAATTGCATTTGCAGTTTTGCAGGCCTTGCTGTCTCATCTCCTGACTGCATTCCCAGATTACATAGTTTGAGGTTTCTATGGAATTATTTGGACAGGCAAATAATTGTAAGCACTAAAAAGTGTATCCACAGGAATGGAAAACAGGTTGAAGTCCTTTTCAAAATAAGGTCTTTGATAAACTGTTGTAGGAAAAATGGCATATGTTTGGAAAAGTATGAAGTACAGGATGTTTTACGTGTGAGGATGGCATATGTTAAAGTTTACCCTTCTATGAAACTCCTCTTCAAGGTGTTAACAATTTGCCATAATTAGATGTGTTCATGAAAGAAGGCAGATGTTCTCTTTGGGCCGTGTCTGTGTTATGTTAGTAAAGAATAAGGTCTTTTTCTGGCTTCGTCATCCTGTCTTCTTCCTGACATAGTGTAGACAGGATTTCTAATATTAACTCCCATAAGTTTCAAAGGGCGATAAAGAAGTGGGAGGGAGATATTTTAATAGAAAATGACCTTTAGTTCTGCATAGTGAATAGATTCAAAAGTTAATTGAGCTAACTACATTACTGCAGTCGTTTGTTTGTAGGCGCATTACCATTATGAGATTAATTCTGTAACGTTAGTGTATTTAAGAATGGTCACAGGACAAACTGTAAGGGAGCTTACAACATCGAGGAGTGGGTGTAAAGCTTGCACATTTTTCTCTGTTGAAACCCAAAAACCCCATCTGCAAAGCCTGCTGGGTTTTTTTATCAAAATAATTTGTTAATGCTATTGAAATTCCATGGGAAAGTTTAATGTTACTGGTGCAGAAGTCTGCTGCCTTTCTAAAAAAATCTACTTCCCCTCTTCTTATAGGGCCTCCCTGGAAACAAGAGTGCAGCCCTAGTGAGTTATTGCATGGGCCAGATGATAGTTTAATATATGTCTTTGAGAACTCTGCCATCAAAACCAGCAAAAAATGGCGTAGAGCCCAGCTGAACATGGTCGGAAAGTAAAATTGCCATTTATTGCTGGCAAGCAGCAGGAAGAACAACAAAACAAAATTTAAACCCATCATGACTGTAGATATATGGCCTGCCTTTCAAAGCTGTGCTGATGTTTCGCTCACTTTTGGTCTGTTTATGAGCGTCTGTAACATTGCATTTATGTGTGCTGGGTATGTTGAGAAGGGAAGAAACCTTGGCCAAACAAGGAAGAGATGCGCCAGATTAGCAGTGTTGGCTAAACACAGGATATTCTTGAGTAATTCAAACCTTTGAACTTGCGTTGTTGAGACTTAAAGTGAATTTGGCTATTGCGTGTCCTGGCTTGCAAGACTGTTTTAAAAATATTTCCTAATTCTATTTGCCATGCCTGACTGTTTCTACATCTTTCTCTCCCGAGTCCTTAGTCTAGTTCATAGGAGTTGTGAGGAATCTGTCAGGAATGCAAACACAGAAAAAAACTCATCTATTTTTTATGCTGCTGTTGTGCCACCACACCCTGGCCTTCCAGAGTCAATTTAAAGTTCAGCCCTAACTTGGCAGAGGAAGAGCAAGGGTCAGAAATCCAGGATGGGGGACTGACTTTGTGAAAGTAGGGTTTGTGTGTGTGCGTGTACATGCAAGCGAGTGAGTGAGAGAGAGGCAGATTGGATTCATTTGCCTTTAATACATGTCCAGCTTGAAACTCTCTTCAAAAAAGTCTTGTAGCATTTCTTCAGAGTTTTTTCCATCTGTGCAGAAACCAGCTGATGATTTGATGCACATGGTTATTGTTTCATGCCCTCTCGTACGTCTCTTCTATTTTGTATCAGCATCACACTCTCTCTTTTACATCTGCTGATTGATTCTGTTGCATTTATTTGTTTCTCTAAATGGCATGCAATTCATTCATATCCTAGACTGCTTCTTGCCAGTGACTGATATTTCTTAGTTTTGCAAACTTATTTTAATATTTTTCTGTCCTTGGGAGTAGTGTTATCTTTTCTAATTTACACTTTAATCACATTTTAAAAATTGAGACTGAAAGCTTGAGTTGGGATTACAGAAAAGCAGACTAAAGAATATGGCTTTGATTTCTATTCCGTGTGCAATGCACACTTCCCAGACAGTTGTAGGGACTGTACAGGATATTGTCTGAATGAGATGAAGAAAAACATAAAGCCCAGGAGCTTTGGAGGGAAAAAAAAAAGTTAAGGAAAGTTTTGAAAATACTGACGCCCGCTGCATGCTATCATCTACTGTGAAAAAAATAATAATTCCTTAGAAGTATCAGTCTCTCTCTGACTGGCTGATGGTTTCAGAGCTCAGACAGATGTGACTGTGGTTTAAAGACAGCTGGATGGAAGAGGAAGCTGCTTGAGCCCTTCCAAAGGATGCCAGGACCCACTTCCCTTGCAAATTGGCTCCCAAAATACTGTTTTCAGCTGCACATCTTACAGCAATGAAGGTCCGGAATGGGCTTACACTCACACATTGAGCTGAAGACTGCAGTGGCATCTGTCAGAGCGGGAGGGATGACAGCCGCGGGTGATAATAGCTTCAGTTATCCAATTTTAATCTGCTTGTCTGTTGGAGTAATCTTTGTCTTAGAAAAATAAGGAAAGAAATGAAGAGTGAGGGAGAGAAGTAAAATGTGAGCAAAAAGGTTCTCCACTTCCCTTCCACTATTGTCACCGTTACAGCCACTGGTAGTTAGTTGTCTCTTTTTTATGCCCCAAAGCATAAAGAGGGATAAACTAGCTGGCAGTAACCTCAGTGCAAAACTCCTGACCCTCCTAGAGATGCACTCTATGGTGTAGCCCATAAGATGTGAATTAACAATGCAACAAGTAAAACAACTTTACTGTCCCTCCATTATTTCCTCTGTGGGTTTCCCTGGGGTGTGTTTAGATTGTAAGTCCTTGGGACTAGGGGCTGTGTTTAGTTTTTATCCTATAAAATATCCTATATTGTTGGCAGTAAGAGCTAGTAAATATTTGGGGGTTTTTCAGTATAAAAGGAGGGGTTTTAAAGTTGGTTTATATGGATTCTTGCAACAGGTGCATGACTGTCCCATTTCAGATGTATTCCTAGTCCTAGCAATATTCTCATTTATAAGTACAGAGGATATTGCTGGAACCAGTAATAGCTGGGGACTTGCTACATTTGGCAGTTAAAAAGAGTTCCTCAGGTCTCTTCATTTAACTAAGGGACTACTTCTTAAAAGCTTTTATAGAGGGAGGGAGAGAGAGATCTCTTCCTCATGGAAATAGGAAATACATTCCCATGGTCACGGTTTGAAGCTGAAGAACTATCTAGAGGAATTTTAAGAGATTTCAAGGAGCTGCACCCTTCTGCCAGGAGCCCAGAACAGTTACCACCTTCATGTTCAGCAAGCTGGAGAAGACATTAGTTTTCACTGCTCCACCGATATAATTCTTCTACCCACTTAGAACTTGCTGAAGTCTGAGAACCCCTTCTGGGTACCGATCACATTTTATATCTTCCTTAGGAACAAGTGCAAAGCTTCGTAATACTTCAAGAGTAGCCAGGCTATTAAAAGCCAGTAGGCTCTTAGGAACAGGAATGTCTTTGCCTAAAACTTTGTGTGTAATGATGATGTACATTTTGTTTCATTCTTCCAGCAGTCTGCTGGTTCTTGTCCATGACACAGGTCTTCCTCAGTTTTCTCAGCGTATGGTACATTCAGGCTCTGCTCTGTGGTCCAGCCCAAACTGCAAGAACCATTTTAATAAATAAGTGTTTATAAATAATATTAATGTGAATTTATTAATACCTGATCAGTTGTTTTCTGGGCTAGGGCTACAAAGGAAGGTAAATTTATGCTAGAGGAACTACTTTTGCATTTGCAGAGGAAGTTTAAGAAGTCTTTTCTCACTTTAGCTTCTGAAACTCACTGAAGGTTAATCTAATCAACTGCAGCATAACAGGGACTGGAAATGGCAATGTCTTGTTTTAGTGCCTGGTTGATGGTTTGCAAAAGTCTATTTTATAATCTGGACTGAGTTCATTGTAATTTTCCACATATTGTTCCTTCACTCTGAGAACTGTATAAAATCATATTAAAAATAGAAGCCACTAAATTATGCAACCTGTTGCTAAC
The DNA here is from genome assembly GCF_947461875.1 of Haliaeetus albicilla. Taxonomy (NCBI): domain Eukaryota; kingdom Metazoa; phylum Chordata; class Aves; order Accipitriformes; family Accipitridae; genus Haliaeetus; species Haliaeetus albicilla. The sequence continues at coordinate 65,292,343 of NC_091484.1, read as the reverse complement.
CAAAAGCTCAGTTAATACTATAGCCAGCAAAGTAGAAATAATTTGTGTTTGAATATACCATTCTTTTTTTAAAAAATAATGCACAGAAATTTTTATGAATAGTAGTATACAGAATTTTACAATTGTTCATTCTTGTTTTTTAAAGTCAGTTTGCATGAATAATCTTCTCATCTTTATGCAGAAATTTTCTGCATTTTTGTTGACTAAAATATTACTAATCTAATTTCCTATTAAAAAACTCATTTCCAGCATTGCAGAGCTGAAAGGTGCTACCAAGCATTTAGTCTTCAATTTACATACAACAAACCCTGTAATCTGATGAGGGATTTCACACAAGGATGGCTGCATGCAATTACATGGGCAAAGAAAAAATTTCCTCCAAGGCTCTGCTCTACAATAATTTCATCTGTTGGTCTCCCATTGAGACTTCTCCTATTGTTAAATTGCTTATTGATGTGGACTTAAGAGTAGAAAAATCTACACAGTGTTGTCATACTAGGTTTTCAATGCTGTTTGCATTTCTTTCTTTTTTTTTAATTATAATTTGCGTTTGTTAGAAAAGGACAAAGTAAACAGATTGGAATAATTCATTTGAGTTAACACTCATTGACAAGAAAACATTAAGCATTCTCCAGATGAAGCATCAGTCATGAAAGACAGAAGGATAATCCTAACATTACAACTCAAGTAAATTAGTTTTCGGATAGATATTCCAGCATTGCATGAAGCTGTACCAATTCTTAATACTGGCATAATAACATGCACTTTTAAATGATGCCAGAAATCATCATTACAACAGAGAGAGGATTCACTGTTTGTGTTTATTAATGTGGGAATGTTGGAAGAGTATTTGATATTAAATGTCACAGTCTACAGTGATTGGAGCTAAACAACTGTAAAACCGATTGAAAAGATTTGGGCAGATAAATACAAATGGCAAGCAGACCTCCACATGCTGCCATGGTGGAAGCACATCCTGATGTTATGCCTTTGGCATCACAGACCAAGTAAAACCCTGTGAATCCACCGCAGCCCCTTTGGCAAGGTGATGAGAGAAGGTGGAGGGTGCCGAACCATGGTAAAGATGAGGCTGAAGCACATTTGCTCCTTCTGAGTACAAGGGAACCATTTGTACCTCAGCTGGCCCACATCTTCCTCACTTTTGAAGACTTGCACAACTTAGCGGTGTTTGTCCATAGGTGGACAACAGAGGTGCATTTTTCTTAATTGCATGAGGGTGGATACAAAATTTTGCCCCATCGCACTGTGCCAACAGCACCGTTACAGTTGCTCCTCTGAAGCTTTGACTCAAAGCTGGTAACTCACTGTCCGTGAAGGCCAGGACACCATTCCTCCAAACAGAGGGTGGAAGGAAAGCAGGGCAGGGAACTACCTCGCCTTGTCTGTGTGATAGGCTGCCATTACCACAGAAGAAGCTGTTGCAATAATGTTAATCTAACTTCACTGTTACATTTCTCTTGAATTAACTGGTATGCTGTGAATTTCACAGTAATGTCCTCTGCTGCGGAAGGTTTGAGATGCAGGACTCGGGTTTGGAAGGAGTGTCTGGAAATCTGACTTGGTGCTCTGCAGATCTTAAAAAAAAAAAGACAAGAAAAAAGGTATGTTACAGAGCAGCTGATCTGTCTCCTAGTTATACCATGTGTGTTCTCCCAGTCCACACTAGACCACAAATGAAATGTGGTTAAAGGTTTATCTCCCTATAAATACCATGTATATTTATTAAATGGTGAGTGATTTGCATTATTATGACATTTGATCGGTGATATTCAGATCCAGCTGGTAAAGTTTCAGCAAGGAGCTGTGAAAGCAGCAACAGTCCTTCTATTGTCTTGAGTTGGCGTTGTGAGGCAGCAATGAAAGCAATACAGCCAGCAATGCAGTAATCTAATACAGAATACAGGCTCCTTCTTTTGTTAAACATCTTCTCCTAAAAACGCTGGCAAGTACACATTGTTTCCTTATCGTTTTTTCCTCTTGAGAGATTTCAATTCCATTTACCCCACGGGCCCAAATCCTTCCTGAACACATGAGTTAGACAGCAAGGAGGATTACTAGAAATAGCGCAGACAATGACCAAAAGCCGTCTTGCGTGCCTTTTCTTTCCAGCCAGCCACCCACCTTTCATTATCAAGGGGATGAATACCATATCTGACTGCATAATCAAAATCCAGTGACCTGTCAGAGCAGGCAGTAAAATAAAGCTCTCTTGCTGTTTTCCTTTGACTAGGCTTCAGTTCTGGAACCCTTTTAACCCAGATTTTCTGACATATTGTAACTTGTAGGCATTTAAGGATGCAACCACTGAGCTAATATGTTTTAGATTGTGTTCTTATAATATGTATGGTATATTTAGTGTCACGATTTCTGGTAAAATTGGAGCACCCCGATGCCAAATAGCCTTTAATTAAAAGAGCTACAGCAAAGAACAGCTAAAGCATATTGAACAATAGAAATCCCTGCCCAGTTTTTCCAGCAATTTTTCTGCCTGTGATATTTGCCAGCACATTCCTGACGAAAGTCTAAGGTAAAAATGAATGCTCGTTTGGATCTTGAATGCCATTCAACATATGGAAAGAACTGCTTACTTTTCTTTAAATACAGTCCCACGTAGCCACCAATGAAAAAACCCTTTTTTTCTTTTTTTTCCCCCAATAATTCATTACAGTGCACTTAGTGGATTAATGCCTGGCCAAGACTTCAGAGAAGGTCATACGAGGTGCCAAAGGGGCGTATTCTCCTGTTGCAAAGTCTAAACCTAAACTCTGTCCTTTAGAGCCAATTCTAGATTTTGTAGAGAATGGGGGAGAGCTTATTTTTAAATGTTTTTCCATGCAGTATGTTTCCCTTGTTCCCTCTTAGCTGAGTCAAAAAAGCAGCACAGCTCAACACAGGCATAATACTCCTTTTTGTGGATTGGTGAGAGAAAACAGAAAGGCTGGTTTCACACCTACCGGATAACCATGCTACCAAAGAGGGTCCCAAAGTGGGTGCCCTGGTAAGCCCCACATGTCTCTATGGTCTGTTTCTCTCTGGGGTTAGAAAGTAGGCAAATTTCTATGAGTCCTCTCAAGGTCTTCTCAGAAGGTTACAGTATAGAGCCCCTCCATAGTCATTCCAGATTTCCATTTTTTAGATTAAGTAATAAGTAATGTGCTGACCTATTTTAACATTAGCTTTTCTGCATTTTTAGTAAGAACAACTCAAGAAAAAATTCTGGGACTCCTTATTTTTTTTCCTTTTCTCTCCTTTCACAACAGTGTTAAGTTGATTCCCTACCCAATCATTTTGCCCAAAGAGTATGAGAAATGGTTCCTTTTCTAACACAGATTCTGAGGCTCCAAAAGTGAGAAATGCCATTTGTCCCATTTATTAGCAAAATGTGAAAATTACAAAAGCCTGACTATGAGTATGGTACGAAACTCAGCAGCAAGCAGCAGACTGCCTGATGGTATTGGGTTAACACTAGACCTAGATCTGTCTAAAAGCACTTGACAAACTGTGTCTTGGCATCAGGCCCTGGAGTCTTTAGTTACCATTTTTTTATCTCTGAACTGAATGAAAATTTAAATTTTTAATACTGTTAGCTTTCTAATTGGCTGATTCTTTGAGTATTTTCAGATTAGGCTGTGCTCCTAGGCAAGTAGACTTCTATAGACAAGATCTTCACAGCAGAGATGCATCTCTACTTAGTGTGCAGAAGTAATATTTCCTAGACATCTATTTTGTGTGACAGAGAAGTATCATAACCTAGTGGAAGATATTAATTTTTAATATTTTATTTCAAATTTTAAGGTGTGCAGTTGCTGCATAATGAAAAATACTTGGAAGCAAGCATTTTGGGGAAAGTGTACGTGTATCAGAAGGATGCTTATTTTGTATTTTCACTTCCTATGATCTTCAGAAAATGCTGACTGCAGTCAGCAATGTTGGCAACAGTCCTTTTTCACAGAACCCTTGAAGTATTGCAATACCTCATTGCCCGCAACAGCCAGCCAGGCATTTAATAAATTAGTCCTGAATGTATAGATAGATTCTGGAGAGATTCTGAGGTCAGAAGAGACAGTTATAATAATCTAGTGTATTACTGTCCTGGGTTCAGCTGGGATAGAGTTAATTTTTACAGGAACCTGGGAGGTGGGGGGCATAGCCGGGGCAGCTGACCTGAACTGGCCAAGGAGCTATTCCATACCATGTGACATCATGCTCAGTATATAAAGGGGGAGCGGGCCGGGGGGTGGGCTCTTCTTTTCGGTGGGGGAAGTGGCAGAGCGTCGGGTCCCGGGTGGTGAGCAGTTGCACTGTGCATCACTCTTTTTGTATACTTTTTCATTAGTACCGTTGTTGTTGTTGCAATTTCTTTGTGTTGTTCCAGTAAACTGCCTTTATCTCAACCCTCGAGGTTCCAGGTTTGGTTTTTTTTTTTCTCTCCTCCGTCTTCCCCCCATCCCACCGGAGGGGGGCGGGAGGAGTGAGCGAGCGGCCGCGTGGTCCTTTGTTACCGGCTGGGCTGAAACCACGACAGTCCTTTTTGGCGCCCAACGTGGGGCACGAAGGGTTGAGATAACGACAGATCTGGCCAGAGCGTGTTGAAACAAATTTGTCATACGCATTTCTTATACTAGATAAATAGATGTTAGTCACAATGTTGATTCAGCTGTTTACATGGTGGCGTTTTGTAAGTTCTTATATGCTTTATGTATTGCCTGTAGTTGCGTATCTCATCTCTGGGAGAGTGATTGGGATTATCATTTTGCTGTACTGGGCAATGTCGACTTGTGAAATGATTACATCACTGGTCATGAGGTTAAGCTGTTATCTGTATGAGGCAGTGATATCATTTCCAGACTTTGGGCACCTTCTGTCGGATTTTATTGGTAATTACACCCAACCCATGGGGAAGTCAGGGGGGGATACTTCCCCCCATCCGTTCCCCTCCCTTTTCTCTTTCCAACTAATTACAACAGTTTTCGAGAATTTTGAATATCCTTGGGATGCGCAAGCCTGTGTGCTGTTAGTGCTATGCCTCCTGACTATGTTTCAGGTCTTGTCTAGGGCTACAAAGAGGCTCTTTAAGAGTACCACCCAGAGATCTGTCCCAAAGCTGGATATTCATGGGTGGCACGGCGTGTGGGAGGATGTGGGCAGGTATCTAGAGAACTTCTCACCTCCAGTGACTTGGAAGTTCACTCCCGAACAACTGCAGAACCCTCATGAAGTGATAGAATTTTTGAAAGGAAAATGCTGTGGCTATCCCAGAGACACACAACTCACTACACTGTGCTGGGCCCTGGCCGGTATCTACCAAACCCTGCTTGATACTATGCAGCACCCCCAGGGGGAAAAGGGGGAAAAGATGGAAAACAAGACAACATGCACCGTGGCTGCCCCAACCCCGACAACATGCACCGTGGCCGCCCCTACCACGACAACAGGTACCATGGCTGCCCCTACCCCGGTGACAGATACTGCCACTAAACCAGAGAACCAACCTGTGCCAGTATCAGTTGCCCCTGTACAGAAAAAGAAACACACAAAGAAATCAGTTCGCTCAGTGAGAGATGAAGATGAACCAGGGTCATCGCGAGAACAGGAGGAAGAGGCAGAACCTGAAATAATTACCCGATCTCTATCCCTGAGTGAGTTGCGTGACATGCGAAAAGATTTTAGCCGCCACCCAGGTGAGCACATTGTTACCTGGCTGCTCCGATGCTGGGATAATGGGGCTAGTAGTGTGGAATTAGAGGGTAAGGAAGCCAAGCAGTTGGGATCTCTGTCTAGAGAAGGGGGTATCGACAAGGCGATTGGGAGAAAAACACAAGTCCTCAGCCTCTGGAGGCGACTTCTGTTAGGTGTAAAGGAAAGATACCCTTTCAGGGATGAAGTTACATGTCACCAAGGCAAGTGGACCACCATGGAGAGAGGTATCCAGTACCTGAGGGAATTAGCCGTGCTGGAGGTGATTTATAATGATCCAGAAAATGCGCAGTCACCCACAGATCCAGATGAAGTCCAATGCACACAACCGATGTGGCGGAAGTTTCTACGAAGTGCACCACCAACCTATGCCAACTCATTGGCAGTAATGTCCTGGAAAGAAGGCTATGGACAAACGGTGGATGAATTGGCTGTCCAACTCCGGCAATATGAAGGAAGTCTCTCTTCCTCCCTACGGGCCTGTGTCTCAGCTGTAGAGGAATTGTCCCGAGAGTTCCAGCAATTCAAAGTAGATATGTCCTCCTCCTCACCTGTACAGGCCCGCATTGCAGTTATTGGGAGTAAGCGTTCCTCTGCCCAAGAGAGAGGAGAGAGAAAGTACACACGACGGGCTAACCTGTGGTTTTACCTGCGTGACCATGGAGAGGACATGAGGAAGTGGGATGGAAAACCTACCTCAGTCTTGGATTCACGGGTACGGGAGTTGCGAGAAAAAGCAACCAGAAAAGAAGATTCTTCTTGGAAAACTGCTGCTCCAGTTTCCCGTGAGCAGTCCCCCGGGCGCAGTAGATGGGCCGATCTCATTTCTGATCCTCTTGAAGGGACTTCTGATTCACATGTGCAAAAAGTGGGTAACAGATATTCTAACCAGGATTAGAGGGGCCCTGCCTCCAGCCAGGTGGAGGAGAGGGACAACCGAGTCTACTGGACAGTGTGGATTCGATGGCCTGGCACGTCAGACCCACAGGAATATAAGGCTCTAGTAGACACTGGTGCACAATGTACCCTAATGCCATCAAGTTATAAAGGGGCAGAACCCATCTGTATCTCTGGTGTGACAGGGGGATCCCAAGAGCTAACCGTATTGGAAGCCGAAATGAGTCTAACCGGGAATGAGTGGCATAAACACCCCATTGCAACTGGCCCAGAGGCCCCGTGCATCCTTGGTATAGATTATCTCAGAAGGGGGTATTTCAAGGACCCAAAAGGGTACCGTTGGGCCTTTGGTATAGCTGCATTGGAGACGGAGGAGATTGAACAGCTGTCTACCCTGCCTGGTCTCTCCCAGGACCCTTCGGTTGTGGGGTTGCTGAAGGTTGAAGAACAACAGGTGCCAATTGCTACCACGACGGTGCACCGGCGGCAATATCGCACCAACCGAGACTCCCTGATCCCCATCCATAAGCTGATTTGCCAACTGGAGAGCCAAGGAGTGATCAGCAAGACTCACTCACCCTTTAATAGTCCCATATGGCCCGTGCGGAAATCTAATGGGGATTGGAGACTAACAGTAGATTATCGTGGGCTGAATGAAGTCACGCCACCGCTGAGCGCTGCTGTGCCAGATATGTTAGAGCTTCAATATGAACTGGAATCAAAGACAGCTAAGTGGTATGCCACAATTGACATTGCTAATGCATTTTTCTCCATTCCTTTGGCAGCGGAGTGCAGGCCACAGTTTGCTTTCACTTGGAGGGGTGTCCAGTACACCTGGAATCGACTGCCCCAGGGGTGGAAACACAGCCCCACTATTTGCCATGGACTGATCCAGACTGCACTAGAAAAAGGTGAAGCTCCAGAGCACCTGCAATATATTGATGACATCATCATATGGGGCAGCACGGCAGAAGAAGTTTTTGAGAAAGGGAAGAAAATAATCCAAATCCTTTTGAAGGCTGGCTTTGCCATAAAAGAAAGTAAGGTCAAGGGACCTGCGCAGGAAATCCAGTTCTTAGGAGTAAAATGGCAAGACGGGCGTCGTCAGATCCCTGCGGACGTGATCAACAAAATAGCAGCTATGTCCTCACCGACTAATAAAAAGGAAACACAGGCTTTCTTAGGTGTTGTGGGCTTTTGGAGAATGCATATTCCAAATTACAGTCAAATTGTAAGTCCTCTCTACCAAGTTACCCGGAAGAAGAACGATTTTAAATGGGGGCCTGAGCAACGACAAGCCTTTGAACAAATTAAGCGGGAGATTGTTCATGCAGTAGCTCTTGGGCCAGTCCGGACAGGACCAGATGTTAAAAATGTGCTCTACACTGCAGCTGGGGAGAATGGCCCTACCTGGAGCCTTTGGCAGAAAGCACCTGGAGAGACCCGAGGCCGACCCCTGGGGTTTTGGAGTCGGGGATATCGAGGATCCGAGGCTCGCTATACTCCAACTGAAAAAGAGATATTGGCAGCATATGAAGGAGTTCGAGCCGCTTCAGAAGTGGTTGGTACTGAAACACAGCTCTTCTTAGCACCCCGACTGCCAGTGCTGGGCTGGATGTTCAAAGGGAAAGTTTCCTCTACACATCACGCGACTGATGCCACGTGGAGTAAGTGGATTGCACTGATCACACAACGGGCTCGCATAGGAAACCCCAGTCGCCCAGGAATTTTAGAAGTGATCACGGACTGGCCAGAAGACAAAGACTTTGGAATGTTGCCAGAGGAGGAGGTGACACGGGCTGAAGAGGCCCCGCTGTATAATAAACTGCCAGAAAATGAGAGGCAATATGCCCTGTTCACTGATGGGTCCTGTCGCATCGTGGGAAAACATCGGAGGTGGAAGGCTGCTGTATGGAGTCCTACACGACTAGTTGCAGAAACTGCTGAAGGAGAAGGTGAATCGAGTCAGTTTGCGGAGGTGAAAGCCACCCAGCTAGCATTAGATATTGCTGAAAGAGAAAAGTGGCCAGTGCTCTATCTCTATACTGACTCATGGATGGTGGCAAATGCCCTATGGGGGTGGCTACAGCAATGGAAGAAGGGCAACTGGCAACGCAGAGGTAAACCCATTTGGGCTGCCGCACTGTGGCAAGATATCGCTGTTCGGATAGAGAAGCTAGTGGTAAAAGTACGTCATGTAGATGCTCATGTACCCAAGAGTCGGGCCACTGAAGAACATCAAAACAATCAGCAGGCAGATCAGGCCGCCAAGATTGAAGTGTCTCAGGTGGACCTGGACTGGCAACGTAGGGGTGAGCTATTTATGGCTCGGTGGGCCCACGATACCTCAGGCCATCAGGGGAGAGATGCAACATATAGATGGGCTCGAGATCGAGGGGTGGACTTGACCATGGACACTATCGCACAGGTCATCCACGAATGTGAAACATGTGCCGCAATTAAGCAAGCCAAGCGGCAAAAACCCCTGTCGCATGGGGGGCGATGGCTGAAATATAAACAGTGGGAGGCCTGGCAGATTGACTATATCACACTCCCACGAACACGCCAAGGCAAGTGCCATGTGCTTACAATGGTGGAAGCAACCACTGGATGGCTGGAAACATACCCTGTGTCCCATGCCACTGCCCAGAACACTATTCTGGGCCTTGAAGAGAAAATTTTATGGCAACACGGCACCCCAGAAAGAATCGAGTCGGACAACGGGACTCACTTCCGAAACAACCTCGTAGATACCTGGGCCAAAGAACACGGCATTGAGTGGGTATATCACATCCCTTATCACGCACCGGCCTCCGGAAAAATCGAACGATACAACGGACTGCTGAAAACTACATTGAGAGCGATGGGGGGTGGGACTTTCAAACATTGGGATACACATTTAACAAAAGCCACCTGGTTAGTTAATACTAGAGGATCCGCCAATCGGGCTGGCCCCGCCCAACCAAGACTTCCACAGACTGTAGAAGGCGATAAAGTCCCTGTAGTGCGCATGAGGAGTATGTTAGGAAAGACAGTCTGGGTTAGTCCTCCCTCAAGCAGAGGCAAACCCATTCAAGGGGTTGTTTTTGCTCAGGGACCTGGATACACCTGGTGGGTGATGCAGAAGGATGGGGAAGTTCGATGTGTACCTCAGGGAGATTTGATTTTGGGAGAGAATAGCCAGTGAATTGGGCTGTATGATACCTAACTGCTAAATACCCTGCCAATGCATGTCATTGTATCTATAGTGTCTATATGCCATATCAAGGGTATCACTGTAAGAATTACCCAAATGACTGCGGGATGGACTTTGAAACTAAGCCAAGTACAACAGCGACAGAACTTGAACTGACACCCAGCAATTTCCTCAAGATCAACATCCTCGACCTGCAGAACAAGGGCGTGAGTTGTACCAAATGTACTAGCCACAAGTTCCAGAGGCAGCATACAACAACCCACCATCTCACACCATCTCTCTTATCCTGAAGAACTGTTACAACAGATGGAGCCCCAAAGTCATGGACTAAATAAAATCAATGGACACATTAGAGGAATAACCCATACGCTAAAGGAATACCATTCGCGTGTGTGTGTGTGTGCGGGGGGACGACGGGGACGGACGCAAGTCCATATACTTATATATATAAGACAAGGAAGTGGTAGTGGTCGATTGGAAAATGTAAGATCTGGGCATGATGTAGATGGTATAGAATAAGGGGTGGATAATGTCCTGGGTTCAGCTGGGATAGAGTTAATTTTTACAGGAACCTGGGAGGTGGGGGGCATAGCCGGGGCAGCTGACCTGAACTGGCCAAGGAGCTATTCCATACCATGTGACATCATGCTCAGTATATAAAGGGGGAGCGGGCCGGGGGGTGGGCTCTTCTTTTCGGTGGGGGAAGTGGCAGAGCGTCGGGTCCCGGGTGGTGAGCAGTTGCACTGTGCATCACTCTTTTTGTATACTTTTTCATTAGTACCGTTGTTGTTGTTGCAATTTCTTTGTGTTGTTCCAGTAAACTGCCTTTATCTCAACCCTCGAGGTTCCAGGTTTGGTTTTTTTTTTTCTCTCCTCCGTCTTCCCCCCATCCCACCGGAGGGGGGCGGGAGGAGTGAGCGAGCGGCCGCGTGGTCCTTTGTTACCGGCTGGGCTGAAACCACGACAATTACCTAACTTCCTTTTTAACACTGACTGTAGAATTTCGCTCAATACTTCCTATATCAAACCCAGTAACTTGTGGCTGAAATCAAGAAAATCTTTCAGAAAGACATCCAGTTTATATTTAAGATGATAAGGGATGGAGAATTCACCACATCCTTTGGCAACGTCCTTAGTTTTTAATTGCTTGCACTGATAAAAATTTATGTTATCGTCAGCCTGAAGTCTTCTAACTTCATCTTTGATGATCTTGCTGTGCCTTTTTGTTGGCTCAGTTAAAAGCAATATTACATAGGTGTAATTTTACACACTGAGCATACCATGCCTCAATAAGATCTGGGTTCCAAATGAGAAACATTGGTCTTGAGTCTCAGAAATTACGAGCATCGGAAACGTGAGCATCCAGATCATACAAGAGGAGGGAGGGAGAGAGAGGAGTGAAGCCCAGAATGATGTTACGTGCTGAACTTCCCTCTGCAAACTGGATGCAGTCAACAATAGAAACCAATTTTGAAAACCTGGCCTGTAATGCCACAACTCAGAATCAGAAATACATTTTCAAGATAGTGCCTGCTGTCAGGTTAACATTCTCTTGATGCTTCAATATCTTCTTTTTAATGTTTTTTGATGTTTCTGTAACTAAGACCAGGTTTGTTTTACAAAAAGATGGTTTGCAGACTATTAGCCAGTACTGTGACCTAGAGATAATTCTTAATGCTACTTCTGTTTGGTATAAAATCATGATGCATTGTCACCTTGAACCTACCATCCTCTCATAAAGGGCTTTAATCTTATTCTCCCTGTAGAACAGAGGCATTCTCATATCCTTTTGTAGTCAAATCGTAAGATCTGACTGAAGCTGTTTTCAAAGAAAGGAATGTATTTGATAACTGAAAATTTAAATTTGATTTGAAAAGCTAAGATAAATATTTTGTATTCTAATAGATTTTTATTTTCGTATTGAGGACAAAAAGGAGAGCAGGAACTTCAGCTTCAAGATAAAAGTCTGTTGAAAAAGCCTAAACCAAAACCGGTACTCCAAACCCATTTTTTTCTTTTTCTTTGCTGACAATTTTTTTCTCCATTTCTTCCTCTAAACACAGAGGGATATTTGCCATTGCAGTGATAAAACTGTGAGCAACGTAGAGTTCAGTCATGCCAGGGAGAGAATATGATACTTTACAGAAATGTGTCAAGGTAATGTCAATTAAAAAAAAAAAGAAAAAAGAGGCACAGAGTGACTTTTTAAATCTTTCTCACAGATCTTATCTATTCATAACCCAAATCAAAGCAACTCTGATTGCTCTATCAAGTGCAATATATAATTAAGGCAATTCAGTCCTAAGGTTTGGGGTTATCGCAGTTCTTTTGATTTGAGTTGCTAATTGTCTTATTGAAAGAGCTGGTCGGGAATTTTTTTGACAGAGAGGTTTTCATCTTAAAGAAAAAAACAATCTGTCAAAAGGAAAACTTTTTAGTGAGGACAAAGCCTGCAGAATAATCAATAACCCAGGAGTTAAAGCACTCACAAGAGCGTGGCGGTGCAAGTCCCTGCTCTCATTGGGCCGCTGGCTAGCTGAGACTGCGTCAGGCACTCTCTCCTCTTGTCTTCATTTAAATTGTATTGCAATAAATGCCCTAACTGCTGGGCTGTATATTCTGTCCCTCTGTCTCCCTGGCTGGTTTTGATTTGGCCCTGATATGGGAATGAGAAAGGTTTGAAATGCTAAGGAAGCACTCTCCTACGCTGCACATCTTAACTCTGAGATCTTTGTGAACTCGCCTGCCCTAAAGTTTGACCTCTGCGGTCTTTGTGAATGTTCATTATACCAGAGACCTGGAGCATACATGAATTTCAGCATTTGTGTAACACCCGTGAGATTGAAGGAGCCGTGCATATGCTTGCACTTCTCTGTACTCATAACCACCTTCATGAATAGGGGTGTGAGCAGCACACAGATTTTAATATTGTTTAATGGCGAGGTTGCAGACGTGTTGAGGAAGGGACTGTGCTCGTCTATACATATACAGACTGCACTTAAAGCTACACGTTAGCAGGATACAGTTAGGCTGAAAGGTGTTAGCGGCTGCCAACAGGGATGTCCTGGCTCCAAAGAAAATAACAATCCTCATTAAAAATAATGGGCGTGCCAAAGTAATCGGCCAGGCTCAACGAACAAAGCAATCAAGCCCCTTTATGAGGTAAAAGCAGCTGGTGGCTGAGGAAATACCAGCGGCACTTGGATGTAGCTTTATGACACAGGAGCTTCGGCAGCAAGGAGCTGAAGGGGCTCGTTCCTTCCTGCCCTCCCTCCCTCCCTCCAGCCTCTTGCCCACCGACTGCTGCCCCTCGGCATCGGCTGCTTACGGGGCTCTGCTGTGAGCTCAGCCGCACTTAAAAGGGGTAAAAAAGGGGGGGTCAGTGATGGCTGGGTAGGACAGGGTCTCCCAAAGCTGTGGCTGCTACCAACACCCTATCAGCTGAAATAACATTGGAACTGCCACCTTATTTTGTTCCATCGATTGGGGTTTTTTTCTACCTTTTTGATGGTTTAACATTTTTTTTTTCATTGTGAATAAAAAGGAATAAAATAATGCAGTTTATGTATTATCTTTAGAATAAGAATTTAGTGCCTCGTAACACATTTTACTCAATGTAAGACAGAGCAATAGGAACTCATAAATTCCTATCCCAGCCATGCTGCTTGCTAGGGTGTGTGTCTTTATCATGTGCACTCCACTCAGGGTGGGATTTACATTATCTTACATCAGCTGTCTAAAAGTTAAGTGTCTAGGATAGGTTACTCACTCATATAAACATATATCTGAGTCAGCTGAGGGGGAGCCACCTACACAAAGAACTCCTGCCTATCCCAAAAAAGGGTTCAAAACTGGGTGCTGAGCCTGGCCCCAGCCTTAAAAAAAGCGTAGATGATTGGCAGCTATTTTTAGAGTACTGAAGTTAGGTGTGATGAATGCTACCCTTTTAAAATAAAAATCTTGTCCCACTGGAATTTAAAACAAGATTCCTGCATATTTCAGTAGGATGAGGATGTGTCCTTTACATCTCTCTCTGAGAGAATTTCTTTCTCATAGTTGAAGAGGAAAGCATGCTAAAATCCCTGAGACCCCAGATCCAGCTGAATACCTCCCTCCATGGCCCATGGCATGTTACACTGGCAAGTGCTACACTGGTTAGTGCTAAGTGGGAGAAAAAACCAACTCACCTTGCTTTTTGGTAAATCTGTTCCTGATCCTTATCTACCTCACAAATCTGGTGCTTTGGAAATATAATTACTATTTGTAAAATGCTTCCTAGGTGGAAGGCATGAAAGCCTCTCTGTTTAACAAACACTTAAAAAGTGAGCACTGAATGCTTAGTCCTAATCATGTATGCTACTGCTGTATTATGGAGGACATGAGAAACCCAACATAACTAATCACCAGCCTGACAAACCATGCAGCCCCAATAACAGAAATTACACAATTCCAGCAGGAAGCTGTCTTTTTTAAAAAATAACATTAAATAAAGGCTTTTGTTCCAATAAGTTATATTAAAATGCACACAATCTGCTTTAACGCACAATAGCGAGGAAATTTAGTGTCTGAAAATCTCTCCTTAACTCATCCCATTGTGCCCCATAGATGGAAAACCTATTTGCATCTAATAAAACAATGCATGCCAATAGAAATCTCATCTCTATTGGCAAGTTGTGTAATTCTTTATAGCTATATACTAGATCCAGATGCTTTGGCAAGGGATATCTTCCTTCAGGAGTACTGCTTGAGGGAGCCTGTATTGATTGCCTTTGCAATTATCGATTGGGCCATGGCAATCACTAAGGCAGGGAAACATTGATTCTGCATTGTACAGGCCCATTTTTGCGTTTAACAATAAACCAAAAAAGCCATCTGTTTTTACTGTCTGTATATTTTTAGCATCATAAGCAGAGAGATTAAACGGGCTATTAAGGAAGCTACCCAGTATGTTCTGCAGACGTTTCCAGTCTTCACATGACACATTCAACAATTGAAATAGTAGAAGGATGGTCCAGCCTAAGATTCCAATAAATAACTGCAGATCAAGACACTGATTGTCATTAGACACTTCCCTCAGCCCTTGCTAATGACTCTTTGGCTGTGTAGGGTAATCAGCAGCCCAGCTGCCACTTCAGAGCAGAGCAAGAAACCTGCAAGGACACTGGTGGCTGTTGCTCCACCACATACACAGTTGCCTTTGTACTCAGCGTCTGTGCCTAGACCCAAGTCAGGCTAATTTGTCTTAATGCAGTTTAGTTAGATGAGGGCAGCTTGTAGGTGAGCTTATATTTAACATTAAGCAAATCAATTTAGCATGAGCTTGTGGCTTTACACACACACCGTAAATTGACATAAGTAGTTTTGTGCCAAAAGAAGGCCCATGCTGTGGCTTCTTCTGGCACACCCAGATCTAATTCAGTGTATCAGTGTGAAGTCACATTTAGAGATATTTGTAATCATCTCTTAAGTTTTAGGTGGCAGTTATGATACTTAGTAGTCTTTTAACCTAAAGCTTCAGATTTCAGTATACAGGTAGAACAGGGTTTGCCATCAAGGAGATGTTTGGGGAACTGGTATTTAATCTTATCTCAACAGAAACACTCAAGGAAACCAGTTGATCATCTGTGGACATTTCTTATATCTGTTGTATCCTCACTATTCTACTCTGTTGATGATTTATTCAATAACTTGCATGCATTTATTGATGTCAATGAGTTTGGTGCACACAATTTCTTTAACTTTGCCTGATGCTTTTCTTTTTCAGTAGTATAATTAGCATAATATGTTTAAAGGCTATGAACCCAACACTTTTGAGTTATTTGCCTTGAGTGAGTATGCAGCTGGCACAAGACAGTTTTGCTCTAACTTGCAGGTTTCACAACAAAAAAGCCCTGGTTAAGGATAGTATTCCTAGCCTCAAGAGAACGTAGCCATTGAAAAAATGATAGGAGGAAAACAAAACTGGGGGTGTTACCTTCTTAGAGAAAGACTTGCTGAGAAAATGTAAGTATCACAGCTTTGAGTTTTGCTCATATAGCATGAAATATGAGGTCTTTCCCTTAGATATGTTACACATGCAAACAGAAGCAATAATGTTAAAGAATTTTTTTCTGTGGGCAGCTTTCATATTTTGAGAAAGCTTGAATTCTGCTGTGTCCTTCAGAAAGTGACAGGCTGCTATAGGGAAATACTACAAATAATCACAGAGTATGCTGGATACAGTTTATTAGCTTGATCTTTCTTATTTAATTGATGTTTGCTGTGAAAATACAGTTCAGCCAAGCAGAACGGAGAATAAGTATGTTGTGCCACATTAATTTTACTTGTACAAGCACATAAATGGCCATGTGATAGTTCCATAGGTTAATTTCATACCTTTGAGAGAAGCTCAGTCTGTTTTTTTTCCCTTGTTAAAACTTCACATTCATAAATAAAATGGAGTTTTCATGCTTTGCTAGACAGTCAAGTTTCAATGAAAGACAGCTACTACCACTTGTCTTGACCACTCTGCTTTCATTTTCCCTTGGGCACCTTTTAGACAAGGTGAAATATTGTGTCCCTGTGGCTTGAACCCCTGTTCTCTAAAGTATGATCAAGAGGAATGCTTTTCAGCTACAAAGATGATTGTGGTGCTGTGTTTCAGAAAAAAAACACAAATAGCAGCACAGAATCACAAAGGAACAGATCCAACACCATTTGACATAAATGGAAATCTTTCAGTTCACTTCAATAGGCTTTAATCGGACAGGTATTACCTTATTTTCTAGTTTTGTTTTGAAGTATCCTTTACACTTAAGAGATGAGAACTAAACCCTTCTCTCCCTCCCCCTTTGTGTTTATGATCCAGGCTTTTGTAATAGTAGCATTTTCCTGCAACGCCTGCAGAATACCAATGAAATATTTCTTCCCATAATGACACATACAATCATCCTCAAGTGGGAGGAACAGTATTTACAATATCCTACTAGATTCCCTCTTTAGCTCACTGGGTTCCTTCATCTGTGTCTTATGGCTTATTACCAAATGCTGTGAGAACACAAGGAACACCTACGCCTCACTAGAAACACAAACTGAATGGCTTAAAACAGAGTCTTTCAGTGGCTGACTCACAAATTTTCACTCGGAGAATACAGACTTTATTGCATCTACACTGTTGTGCCAAATTGTAGTTGACAAAGTGACATAGGAGATAAGTTTAGATGAAGGTGTGTGCTGGTGGACAAGCCAATAAACACTCGTGACTCAAATTTTTTGAACTCCTGGACCTTTTCCCAACTTCATTTACTTTCTAAATGCACAGCATGGCTGAGTTATCCAGCAGACAGCCCAGTTGTATATGAGACTCTGTAATGCATGTTTGTTTTTAAGCCTTTCTAATGCTGTTACTCTGATAGCAGTCAGGGTTTCTGGAAATAATCAGTGAATCCCAAGTCAGAACAAAAGTGCTAATGTGGTACCAAGTTTCTGAGTAAATAAACAATTGCTAAACAAAATCTTTTCAACAGCATTGTATGTCTGTGTCAACATTGTGTTTCCTCCATGAGTCATCTGGTCAGCAGCACTACAGCTACATAGGAGAGGTTATCCACTTCCTACAGCTCTATGCCAAAGACTGAAGTTTTGTTACAGAATATACCACTCAGGGTTTGCTCTGAGCCACAGGAGTTGCATTTTTTGGCAGGATTAGAGACAAAAATCGGAAGGTAAGAAAATCCTGATGGGCATATTTGAGGGGGAGAAAAAGACATGAAACAAATGCTGTTTGTGCCAGTCTCAGTGGCCATTAGCTAGTCAGAGACATAGGAACATGTTTGTTCTTTATCACCCAACCATATCAATATAGAGTTTTAATACATGGGAAGGATGCCTCAGATATTTTGTATACTGCAGATTAATAGGGGGAAGGATGCCTCAGATATTTTGTATGCTGCAGATTAATAGGAAATAACTAACGGGGGGGGGGGGGGAAGACATCCTCACAGGTATTCATTTGCTTATTTCAAATATCCAGCACTTCAGTAAAAAACACAGATTTCATACGTGTTCACAACTACATCCAGAAAAAGGAGATACCTACTTTTTAGCTCAGATATAATGGAGTAGCCAGTCTCCCAAGAATTTTTTGATCAAATGTGGGAAACCCCACAGAACTCCTTGATTTCATAATCTCCATAATTTAGAGATGTAGAAAGCTTACAATAATCAGTTCATCTGATAGGATCTTTGCCAATGCAGTTTGAAAGAGTTTGCAAAAATTTTACAACCTGTGTGTTGGTCCTGATTCAGCTTGAACCTGAACTCCAGGGTCTGCTTTTTAATGTCCCCTCTACCAGTGGCTTAGTTAAGCTTCTTTATCTCTTGTTGTGGTGCTTCTCAGAGTCCAGGAAGAGATATTCAGCCTTTTTCTAATACAAATACAGTACTTCTCTCCTCTGTCATCATAATGTAAGGTTCTCAGATTAATCACTTCGCAATTTTCAAACTAATAACTTATTTTTCACCAATATAACACGTAGGTGGATAACATTCCATCACCAATGACTGTAATCACCTTCAGCCCCAATTCAGCATCCCAAGTTCTGGCTTGATTAAGTATTTGTCTCTTCTATTTCATCCTCTCCTGACAGAGATAACTTTGTTTTAATTCAAACTGTCACACTCTGGAGTTCAGGAAGGACATGAAAATGTCAGGTAATAATCCCTCCTCAATCTTGTGAGTAGTTAACACTGCTAATATGCAGAACCATTAGTATGTTGGCATGATTTTAACTTGATCATTTGCAGCAGCCTAAGCTTTATTGAGATCCGTTAAAGCTGATCTGGATAACCGTCGCCCATCTTTACACGCTTTACTCTGCTTTCAGTGCTTAACAAAAGACACATTTAATCTTGCAACTTTCCCTGTATCTTTGTAACTTTATTTTAAATGAGTTTCATTAGTAATTCGAACACTTCACAAAAGCAAATACACTCCCCCCCCCCCCCCCTCAAGGAAATAAGTGTTTGGAAAGTAATCCAGCCCAAAACAGGGCCTCTATGTGGATACTGCCATCTCTGGATGTTTGGGACTATCAAGCTAACATAGTTAGTCATGCAAATAAACAGAAAAACTGCCTACATTAGCACATTCAACAGATAATCAAAAGCTAATTAGTACCTGAAGGAACTGATCACACATAAATAATAACTGTTTTTATGTCCCTACCTTTCCAGCTGTCTTTGTCTTTAGTAGGATAATATCTGGTACCTCATTCCCTGATTCTCTCTCCAAGTGGAAGCATCAAGGATAACATTCACCCCGAGAATTAAAACTTCAGAGACAAATAAGAACCACTATCTTCTTAACAGTTAAATACTTGACATGTTTATACTACAAAGGAGCTAAATGTAAGGTCTCCAAGGCCTTTGTCCTGTTGAAGGTGAAGTTGAGTTTCTATCTACGTCTTCTACTAGATGATCCCATCATTCTACTTTAGCAGGATGAGATTACTGGTGTAGTATATCCATCCACCCACCTACCTGTCTTCTCTGACTTCTTTTATCCTTTGAATCATTGATTTTGTTCTATAGCATAAGTCAGTAGCAATATTCAGCACTAGTTCACTTTCTTATTACTTGAATGTACTTGCTTGAAATGCATGACACCTGCCATCTCTGTACCTTTAGTAATGATGACTAAACACAGCCAAAGGGCAGTTTTGTAGCTGATGAGTCAATTTATCAACAGGAGTAAATGACATACTGTTTGTTGTTCATGAGTATGTCTTTGTAAAGAGTCAGAGCGAGCACTTCAGAGATCAAGAAATTTTCTGGACTGAGGACGGCAATTTGGTGTATGGTACCCTGTTCCTCTGTAATGTGGCCACAAACATTATATAGTTTCTACGCTTATTCAAGAGCATCTGCTTGTATTTCTGAAACCCTTTAATCTGAACTGGATCTCTTTTGAAAATCTTGATCTTCTCTCTTCACTTTCCCTCATTATGTTTGTAGCCTGCCTACAACAGCAACACATTAAAAGCAAATATTTTACTTTCAGGCTCACAACCCAACAGCAAACTAATAGTGACTAACTCATAGCTTGGCTGAATTCAAGTTGTTTCCATGAGTTCAGGTTAACACAGAATTGATGAGATGGTAAGTTTTCCTTGTGGGAAATCAGACCAAGGTCATAATCACCTTTCTCTCAACAACCGTTCAAGGTGACCTGAGGTCCTGCTCTGAGGGGTTATTTTCAATTTGTCATTCCTGTGCTTTTTGGCACAGTTATTTGGTTTCCCACTTTCTCCCTGGCTCCCATGGCTTTTGCCATATCACCTGTACTTATGTGGTGCCCTTATATGGACCAGCAGTTACTGCTCACTATTAATTTCTTTCATTGTTTCCCACGGGGTTTTTTCGGAGTTGTAGCAACAACTAGGAGATCCTCTTCAAAACTGCTAAGTCTTTGACAAAATAGCCACAATAACACATTTGTTTAGTCTTTTCCATTTCTGTACATCACAGTTTCCATTCCTCCTGACTACAAGTATTTGGATTCTGTGATGCACTGAAGCCTGCAAAAGCTGCCTCCAATAGCATTTTTGAGCTCCTATAGAATTAAATAGGACCTCATAGTCAAGACTAATCTTCACTCTGCTTTGCACATGTCAAATTCCCTATGCTAGGGGAAAAAAAATCTCTGAATATTTCAGAAGTAAGATGAGGTCTGCTATGAGTGACTATTGTGCCCAAAATGTCATTCTTTGCAAAGTATGCTTTTAATTTAAAAAACACTTTTCTGACTATCACTTTGAACAGCTCCCAGGTATAGTAGGAGGTAATTCTCTCCCTCCAGACTAGGCAGAAGGCATGCATCTTTCTCGATTGTTAAAATTCAAAAGTTAGGAATCCTTGTAAAAGCCAGAATTCATTTATTTGGTGTTTCTAACACATTTTTTTTCCTTGCAAGAACATATTTTTTTCATTTCCCTTACTGGTGTCACAGAGTCATTAGTATTTACTCATGAAAAACTATTTAGCAAAGATTCGGTCTCTGGAATTCATGAAGGATCTGGTTATGAGAGACCAAATTTAATATCAATGAGATTAAAAGTTTACCAAGAACTGATTCTAGCTATTTCTGCTCTAGCTTTGTAAAAGAAAGAAGATGAAAGGCCAAATTCTCAACTGGTATAGATTGGCATTGCTTCATAGAATGAAAGGGAGATACATTCCGATGAACACCAGCTGAATATCTGGCTTTGAGATCATCAAAGCTAGTGTATATTAACCCCATGTGGTTATTGGCCACACATTTCCCACTATGATGTGTTGATGTGAATACATTAAATATCCTGTCGGGAAATTAACTATTCATATTATTGGGAGACATTAATCCTTACAATATAAGCAATTTCCCTGATGGAGGCACAAAAGAAAAAAGAAAAAGAAAGAGTTTGGGAAGTGAAAGGTGTACTAAGAATCTAATGCAGTGTGTTCCAGAGTTTCTCCAAGTGGGAACTACGCTTAGTTGGATGAGTATATTTGCCTTAATTGAGGGTGATGGGTGAGGTGGGATAGTTTTCAGGACTGTGTTTGAAAGCAAAGTTGGCTGAAATCAAACATGTGTTTCACAGCACCAGAAATCTACATGTACATTATCATATTCAGTATGAGAACAGAAGTAGGTGAATCCTCAATGGTTAATGCCCTTGGAGGACTATGAGTATGAAATTCAAATATAGTAAAAACCTTGGTGGCCGCCATAAGGGAAAATAAATGACAAGTGAGAAGAGAATTGGAAAATAAAATGGGTGTATTTGCTTTTGCTGTTCTTCCCTTTTTTTATTGCATTTTTATTTCCTGCTCAGATAATCAAAAGAAAACTATATATAGCTTAGAGCAAACTTTATGACAAAAGGAACTTGGTTTGAGGTTGTCTTTATTACCAGAGCCTTTTTAAAAGTAGCCTTGAATATCATGGACTGATACTATGAAAGAATCTGTAGTAGTGCAGAGAAAAGATATTTGCTTATTGCTATCCATGGAGAACTGATTTGTTATTTGGTTTATTATTTTATTTGTTTTATTCTTCATGTTGCAATTATATTGTTTCCTTGATACCAGCTGAGGAGTGAGCTGTGGGTTCCTATATTACAGTGAGAACCCAGGATAGCTCCAAGAGAATGCTGGGTAAACTGATAATTCAACAATTCCTTATTGTTTCTTCCTGCAACTGACGTATTTTAAGATCAAAATAAGAAAAAAAAAAAGTCTTTTAACTAGCTGCTAAGTCCTGGTGAGCAGTGTGAAGCATTGTCACATGAGTCTATGTGCAGTGGTTGGATGGTTCAGTCACCTTTATTCATTTCTCTCACCCGAAAGTTGGTTACATATTAACAAGTTAAGAGTGATGGAATTAATGTAGGAAATGTTTCTACAGGACTATGAATGGCTCAGCTCCATTCTCACTAAACTCGAATTATACATGGTACCACTGTTTATTGTGTGTTTGGGGTTTTGCTCACTGATAGAGGCAGTATTTTGAAATAAGAGTTTACACAGAGTCACCAAAATCCAAGAACCAATGGAATCCCCAAACTAAAATTTCCTGGACTGTGCTGATGTGTTCCCCCACCCCTTTCTAAAATGGTGGTTTATGAGAACACAACCTCTTTTTCACTCTGAGAGAGTTAAATCTATTTTGAAAGCCATAACAGGTCCTAGCTGTTTATAGCAGATTTATTCTGTAGTAAATGCCCCTTTTCATGTAGCTCTAATAATTAATTTGGCAGACTTCAGAAGAATAAAAGACCTATTAAATTATTGTCCTAGAGACTAAAACGTTTAACCTGAGAGTTATATGACAATTGTCAGAGACTGTGTTTGCAGGCACAGTGAAGGAAGAATTCCTTTAGGAAAAATTGAGATTTTAATTATTGACTTCTAGGAAGACATGATTAACAAGGGCTTCTCATCCTCAGTTATCAAATCCCAAGTGTCTGCTCCTGCATCTACTGTTTCTTAAGTAAAATCCCCAAACTTCCTTCCAGTTCTCAGAGTAGCCTCATTAAATCAACTGTAGTTAAACCTTCAGTAGATTAGAACTTGTTAGGGGAATGTAGATGTAACACTTGATTACCTTTCTAAAGCTGATGACATGAATTGATTTTTAGAGATTGGTCAGCCTTGCCACTGCCAGATAGCCACCTCATCCCCACCCCCAATTTTCCCAAGCACAGGAGTTAACCTGTGCATTTAACAGGCTTGCAGTAAACAAGCTCTTCTTCTCATAGGTAATTGCTGAAGTATTTGCTCAGAGTAAGAAAGACCCACAAGTTCTGTAATCCACTGATACTGTATGTCTTGTATTATCTTTAGAAAAGACGCACTACCAGTGAAAAATGTTGTATATCATCACAGCAGGAGACTTTGAACCATTTAGCACTAGGTAATTGGAACTAGGACTAGTTCCTAACTTTTATGAGGCCAAGAGGAGTTACACCACTGCTGTTTCCACCACAATAATGATAGACAAAAGACCTAAACACACTGCCTAAAAAACAATTATAATGGACGGGATGCATTTCAGTGTCAAGTTTTGGTTCTGTAATATCACTTTGGATAATTCTTGTTTTCTTTTGGTCAATACACATGTGATTTCTATCATTTAAAGCACAGAGTAATTTATCAAGAGTAATAAACAAAAAATATGTCCTAAAATAGTCATTTTACTGAATCATGATGTGCCTTAGATCAATTTTGTAATAGTCTGCCTTGACTATCTAACAGATGAATAAGGGAATGCTTAAATCAAAGTACTGTCTGCTGCTTTAGTACAAGGTAATACTTTATCCAGTTTGCAGAATTTAATGTTGGTATTGTATTTCTTCCATTGGCTGTTCTAGCTGTTGTAGAATATTATTAAGTAAGATAGAGGGAGCAGAGCATTATGCCTCTGTTTCTTATTGGCTGCAGGATTATCAGGTTGATTTTAAGATTTGGTCACTAACAAGGCTTATAGAGCTTAACTCATTCTTTCAACATGATTTTTTGATTGCTTATTCACAGGTTGTTTTCTTTGGTCTTCTTCCAAGCTTTTTCATTTGTCTCATATGTAGGCTACGAATGTTTTATATGGCTTATATGCATTCACACAGTACGTGCCCATGGCAATGAAGATTCATTACAAATGTAATAATTTCTGAATCAACCATCCAATTTCTATGCTGAAGTTATAGTTGCAAAATGTTACTGGCAGTTTATTTCATTTTAAAAGCGTCATACAGTTACTTGAATTATCTGCTTAATAAAGGATGTGTTTAACAATCACAATTTTGTTTTTTTCTCATAAGCACATTTCATACTAGGGAATTCTCAAATTGTATTCATACAGGAATTTTCTTCACCCACTCTTGAAAGGCAGCCCTGAAAGAGAATAATAATTATTCAGCTTTGACCAAAAATGTCGGGAAACATCCCTTTCTCTAATAAAAAGTGTCATGGCTCTCTATTGTCTGTGAATTGCAAACACAACTCCACTTTATGGAAGATCTTGCCTATGAAATATTCTGTCCTAACCTTCATAGAGCACTATTTGTCTCACTTGGACGAGTAAGAGTAGGGTTACAAGACTCTGCCAGTTTTGAACGTACAGTTCAAGGGAGTCTAGGTTTTTCAAACCTAGCTTGGAGCCCTAGAACAGCTCCTCCAGTTTTTGAAGTGTCAGCTTAATGAATCACTCCCCACAAAATAGTTGCTTCTGACATTTCAGCCAAAGCCCTGCTGCTTTTGCAGGAGCCTATATGCTTTTATCTTGCACATTGGTCTGAGCTGCAAAAATGTTCCAGTTTATCACATGCTGTTCTGTACTGTCACTTAGAAATATTCTTGTGCTTGCTGAGTGAATATTGATAAGATACCTTGAGACTGTGATAAAAACGGGGCAAAGAGAAGATATCTTTCAAATTTGATAAATAAAGTCTTTAAAACAGTGATAAAAGAATTCTGAGAGTCCATTATTGAGAATGAATTCTCAGAGGTGTACACGAAGTTGGGGGCTTATTGTTTGGTCATGCTCTTTCAAAGGTTTAGGGCTTTTACTCTGTGTTTCTAAGAAAAAGCTCTTTGAAGGTCGTGTTTGAATTCAAAGCTGTACTTATTGTCTGTTTTTCCATGCTATCTACATTACTGTTGCATATCGCATTTGGGAGCCCAATAGCTCCTGAAGGTAATATTTTCTAATTCCACTTATCCTACCCTCTGGTGTAGCATTTGTCAGTGCAGGTTTGTGTCTGCAGGTGTTGATAAGGTAGAAAAAGCTACCTGACTAACATTATTATACTGCTTATTTTTTCCTAGGTAGTTTGAAACGATTATCGCCGCTGGACTATAGTCATGTGCTAAAAGATAGCGCGCCCTCCTCCTTGCTATACCACCCTCAGCACTTTAAAGCAGTGGTAGTTGTGCAGATTACCTGGCAGTGAGAAACCTTACTGTAACGGAGAGTGGGTGGAGGGAAGAGAGTGGGAAGGAGGGCGACAGGGAGGAGCTGCTTTTCACTGCTGGTGTTATTCTTGTACTGAAGGCCATGGCTCCTTGTTCAGGTATCTGAGTGGGCAATTAATCTCTTGCTGTTAGAGAGCAGTGCTGAACATAACCACTAAACTACTGATGGTAATGGTGGTCGTAGAAAAAGAAGGGAACACTAAAACTGAGCCATAAAACCCTCTGCAGTGGAGTTTACTCTGTGAGACGTTGGATTCTCCACCTGCTCAGCAAGTGTAATGTGTGGGTCCCCCAGCCCTGAGGGAGGTACGTCTGGGCAGGGTGAGGTGGTCGTTCCCGTGAGACCTGCCAGGCGTGCAGGGTGCCTGGCCACGCTCCCTGGGGCTCATGTGCCTCTACACCACCTCAGCCTGAAAATGATTTTTGTTCCATCGATACTGTTCTTTGAGTGTAAAAAAAAATAAAAGCGCCCAACTAAACCAGGAATGGAAACAACCAGCCCTTTGATTGCCACATGATCTTGACCTGGCACTTCCATGAGAGGTTAAAAAATTAACTGTGTGCTTGAATCGTAACAAAACAGGAGATGTGCTCAGGAGCCTCTCTTCAGTGGTACAAACAGCTCAGTTCCACTGCCTCTGCTGCAGCTCTCTGTGCTTTCCTCAGCAGAGCATCAGGCCAGTTGTAGGCATAAATACAACTTGGCATGTCCGACCAGATCTGCCTTTCAACACCTCCCATGTGACAAAACGTTCCTCCTTTCTGTTTCTGTAATAGAAACAAGCTCCCTAAAACACATTTAGCTCTAATGGAGATAGTTTACTGCAGTCTTTCAAATTCCTTTTTTCCCCAGGCTCAGTAATAACATAGGACTGGGATCAAAACATAGGTAATAAGCACATTGGAAAAAGAGCATGTTTCAACATCATAGAAGAAAAGTTTCTGTAATTTCAGCACTGATTTTTTTCCCCATTTTTGTTTTGTCTTTTTTTTTACTTTCCTACTCTCTTAACTTCAGGAGCTGATGCAAGATATTCTTATCCATTTACTCTGCATACCATCATGATGACCAGCGTAACAGCATATAAATTGGTAGCTAGCCCAGCCTATGTGGGTTATCATTCTCTTCCATGAGAATCCAGTATTTCAGTCAGCCATGTCAGTGTGAACAGGTTTCTTACTCCAACATCTTCTAACAAAGATTTCTAAAATGTTATCCCTGGGTGCATGCAAAATACATGTTTGCAAGGATAAATAAATGGATAACATTTTTAGCAGCCAATTTATCTATGTTGGACTAATTCTTTCTGCCTTAGTAACCATAAGAGGATAAAAATACATTAATGATAATTCTGGCCTGACCAGGTTCCTATGAAGATTCATTAGGTAATGTGTGAAAGTAATGGAGAACTCTTTTCCGTGACTCTCTCACTCTAGTTTTGAAGCATGAACTAAACCTTAGTGAGCTTATTCTCAAAACCTTCTTACAGTTTGGGAATTATTATTCTCATCCACATGCCTAGATTCCAATTAAATGGAGATTTAATCACACTTCAGTGGCTCAGTGCTAAACAGAGGCATCCAGTACATGTTATCAGACATATGAGACATTGCTATAGATGTGGCACCTGTGAGAGACCTGTTATCCATTTGGAGCAGCATCTGGGGACCACAGTGGGCACCCACAAAAGGTGCTAGACAACTCTGTGAGAGCAGTTCAACTGATATCTCAAGGAAAAATGCAAACTGCTCTCTAGCACTCTGCATAAAGCCTGAAAGTGCCTGAGATCACTAAATATATATACTTTGGAGCCAAAAAAAATTCCGCAGGCACCATAGCAGAGGCTTCTGCACCTCATCAGAAGCCCTGGCAAGAAAAGAGAAGCACCATGCCTAAGCAACCCTGCAATCTGCACAGGGTTTGAATGACAAGAGAGGCCTTAAAAACTAGTCATGTTGGGCTCATGTTGCACTCTTTTGAATAATCAAATAATTTCCCAGAATGGCTTGAGTGGTTGGCTCTCCTGAGCATGAGGACAGCTTGTTTCCACATTTTCCATGATCTGAAAGACTGTCCTTAATATCTTAACCAAACTAGTGCATATTCTGCTGTGCACAACCCAAAGCTGGCCAATGCGAGAGTGCTCATGCAGTGTGTGTGGGGGGACGGGGACGGGGGACGGGACGGGGGACGGGACACGGGACACGACTCGTGCAATAATCCTTGGCCATTCTGAGAGGATCTGACCCCATCCCAAGGGAATGCACCATCAAGCTCGAGGCAAGAGTATGAAGGCGCTCTTCTCCCATTGAATCTGGTTGTCATGACATCAGTGATGCAAGATTAATTGGACCAGAGAAAAAGGAAGAGTTAAGAAGTTAAGTAAGTAGTGTACTCTGTTGCTGCCGCAGGGTAAGGATCCTACACATGGGAGGAAACCTCACTTTGGGAACCTGTCTGTGGTGTCTGCTTTTGCATGTATCACTGGATGAAAATGTCTGTACCGTGTTGCAAACAGGGACCAGAAACCAGGACAGCTTATTTCCCACAGCCATTTCATTACATACAGCTTCAGAAATCTTGGGTCTGTAATGGGTTTGGACTCATGAATTTTACATTACAGTGTCAGCAAAGGGGAGGGATTGGGAAGGACTAGAGGGATCTTTGGCAAGAAGTTAGCATAAAGATGGCTGCCATAATTAAGGTCTCACCTATATTTGAAGGTCTTCTGGAAAGAAAGTGGCATTAAGTGGGCTTTTGAACAGATGGAATATTTTTGACGGGCCAAATCAAACCATGGGGCATAGGCTGGATGTTCTTGCTCTAGCACAAGGTAGAGGAGAAGCTGACACCTTGCCTTCCTGAAACTTCAAAAAATATCTACACTCAAAATAGGCGTAATGTTTTTATTCTCTTATGGACAGAGATATGGCTGGGAACCCTTGAGATGGATGCTTGGTCAGGCCCTTGCAGTGCCCAGCTTTCTTGTTGGCTTTAGGCTTCCTGCTTGACATCCTCCTGCACCCAGGACAGTCTCTCTGGTTGCTGATGAGGACAAATGGTTCCCTGAAGATCCCTCTGATTGCTGGAGAGGTCACATGAGAAAATTAGGCTTTTCTAACTTGTGGAATTTATCTCACTATCTTTTTACTTCTTGTGAAACAGGACCATTTAACTGCCCTACCTGTCCTGAGATTCAGTGCTTGAAGTGGGAGGTATGAATATGGACCTAACTCTCTCAAGGTTATATCAGAAGTACATGGCAGGAGCTGAAGCTACAGCTGCTGAGCCTAGGTCCTGGCCTGAGGATCCAGCAACGCACAGCTTTACTATTTAACTTTGGCTATGAAAATAACATTCCTTTTTTTTCCAGCTATGATGCTTTTTTATGATGGCAGCTGTAATTGTAATTATTAGTTCTGAACCGAATTGGGCAGGGGAGAAGGAAATGCTGTTTCTTTTATTACCCACAATATTTATTGTCCTAGATTGCTTTTCAGGTAATTTGTGGTATTTGTTTGATTTTTGCATTTTAAAATTTTCTCTTTGCTAGTACTGCTTAAATTTTATTTTTAAATCTTGTTTTGGTAGCTTATTAAGTTTTTGATTAATGATGAAGATATCTAGAGTCCTGCTCCTTCATTAGAATATCCAAACACAGATATAAATAGAAGGTGTGTTCATTTAAGCAAGACCTGGTAATTTTTTTCATAGTAATCATCACAATAATGAACAGTTGATTAAATTATTGATCTTTCAGGATAAACAGTACCTTAAAAAGACGTGGAACTAGGTATTTAAAGCTGATGGAGACATTGTTTTTACATTAGTGCAAGATCTGATCCATGAATATAATATGCCCCATCTGCTGAAGTAATGGCTGTATACATACTACCCTTCTCCCCAACATTTTTTCTTCAGCAATGAGGAAATGATCATTACTTTATGGCTATTCTAAAACCAGAATAATTATTTGCTTCTACCTGGTATGGTCATTATTCATGCATGCCTCATTTTAGAAAAGCCGTATTTCATAAGATTGAAGGTCCATTTATTCCAAACATTCTTGGCAATATATAGAAACCTCAAAGTGCATTGTTTTCATTTCTGACAGAAAACTATGCGTGACACATATTTTTTTTTAATGTATTGAACATATGTAGTACCTACTCTGTAGCAAAATGTACAAAATTAACAGCATATAGCTGTTCATTTGAATTCAGAACTGATGCATGGGCAAAACGTATGCACTTAATCTATCAATATAAGCCATTAAGATTAACCTATCCTGTACCTCATTCTCAGTATGAAGAGGTTTTCTGCTGTGATAAGGTAGGTGAATTATCATGCGGTACTACCCTGGCTCCCAGAAAATGTAATAGTGACTCAAATAATAGCAGATTCTATGCCTATACATCATGACTTTCCACTGTATTTTTACTGCACATCTGTGTAAATCCATACTTTATTCCCCCTGCATGAATTTAGGCTGATAGAGTAAACCGCTATTGCCATGGCAATAATAGCAATGAGGGAGTGAAGGTTGTGCCTCGGTGCTTTAGGCCAGCTACAATAATAAGAGTATTTCTCCACTCATTCAAGCTATTTGATTTTGAGCCTTTCTAAAATGCTTTTAGAATAATTTGAGATACAAAATGGTCTACTTCTTCAATAAAGAACTCCAGCTGGAGTAAATCCTTATCACTGGCTTAATCTATTAATTTTTTGCCATGATTACCATGTTTGATAAACTGAACGCCTGATGATAGGTTTGTCCCTTCTGCACCCACAAAATCTGCTGGTACTTTAAAATATTCCTTCACCTTCTGAAGCTTGCTTAGAAAAAGTTTAACTTGCACTAGGGGTTGGAATATAAAAGCAAATTGAAGCATTGATTTCCCCATTTCATCACCTGTGGAGAACAATTCATAAAGCACGGAAGTTCTAACTAGTCAATCAATAGTTGCTACTTAAATCAGAGACGCTGCAGATAGCCTGTTGTTATTAAAAGTGTTCTTCAGAAGATGATAATAAATGAAGAGAGAGGAACCAATTCAACCTCTGAGTGGAGTTCAAGATTGACACATCGAGGGAAGGAAAGTTGTACATGCAATTTGTCCTTTTTCCCACAGGTAAATGGGAAAAGCATATTTCCCTGAAGACTTCCCAACTCTTAAGAGCAAGGATGACCTGAAACTAAAATGTTTTGTAAAAACATCCTGACTACAGAATGGCATGGAGGTCTCTGTCAGATCCCTGGCAGACTGCTTGAACCCTTGACTTCCCAAGCCCAATCCAGAGGTCTGGGTCCTGCATTGCAGCCTGCTCCTGAGTCAGACACCCTGATGTTCCTGCAGCAGAGGAGAGGTCTGAAAGTCTCAAGACCTAACAAACAGACCGTCTGAGCTGGGAGTCTCCAAGCAAGTTCAGAGCCAGGCAGTTTGAGTGTTTGATGGTCCTGCATGATTTCTGGAACAGGCTGAGGAGATGTGGGAGTCAGGAGCAGCAGTTTCGGGAAAACAAGACAAGGTTTTCATTCTGCTGGAAAACTTTAAAGATTGTTATTTCATTCTGGATGAAATGCAGGGGTTGGGGTTTTTAGTTAAAAAAATAATCATATGGAATGGGAATTTTAAGCTTTGAACATTTCAGCTATAAAAGATTTCGCAATATTCATGCAAATGGTGCAGCTGACAAACATGTTCCTCCATGTGACGGCAATGAAGGAAACTAAAATTACAGCACAAGATGCAGTTCTGCGTGATCACTTTTGAAGCTAAACTTTAGAGTTGTGAATAATGCACACTTCAAATTAAGTTGATTTGGTTCTTTATCAGCTATGTTATTTTTCCACACTCATTATAAGGGTCTACTTCTTGATGTTAGTTGAGGACCTGTGCACATCATAAACAAATAACAGCACAGTGGGTAAGGTGTGATCTTGCTGCCTTTCAGCTGACAGCTTTCGAGTTGCTTGAGCAAATGAGCTAGGTTACAAGCAGCAGGGGCCCTGGTGGGCAGCTGTGTGGATGGAGGCAGGAGGGACCACCATGGGACAGCCTGCCCTGAGGCAGAGAGAAACAGTGGAGGAACCCCACTTTGCAGTAAAATTTAACCATTGCCTGCATAAATTAACCATTTAACCATCAAAGAAGCACACGGTGAACTTGCTCAAACATATATGATAAAAAATCTAGCAGCTGCTGGGGACTGGAGGCACAATCTTTGTGAGGGGCCCTCAACATTTAACCCAGGGTCAGGGACACTCTCGAGGGACTGCAGCCCATGGGTACCCATGGTGTGGCAGGGACACACAGAAATTGTTTTGCACTCACAGTAGGACATTATGAAGTAAGAATGTGGATGCAGGGGGTTCCCCCTAGGTCTCGAATACACTGCAGACCCACACCCTTCCTCATGCTGCAGTAATGCAGCTATGTGCCAGGGTACACGTGCTCCTACTGGGAACAGATCACTTTTCTCTGCAGTCATGCGTTAACCACTGGGGTGAACTTTTCTCATACTGTTCCATCAGGAAATGCTGAGAAGTGAGGAGCCTGTGTCTGTGCAAAAAGACTGTCATTTAAATTCACCACCCAGTAATGTTTGAACAAATAAAACTGGGCTTGCTCCCTCTTTGTTCTTTAATAAAGGGTAAAAAAACTCTGTTAACCCATGGACGGCGAACTGCAAAATGAGATTTAGTGTTTAAAGATAATTCTACAGTTATTATTAGATTTAGAGACCTGCAGCTATATCAGTACCCAGAGATCAGTGGTAGGGTCAGTACTGTGCTGCTTATCCTCCTTAAGAAAACATTCTTTTTAGCTAATAAAGTTTTCTGAATCTGTGATCTTCCTCTATTGTTCATCTTGGTGCTCCTCTGTTGCATTTAAACCATATTAGATTTACAGTAAGATGCCATTGAGATGACATCCAGTGACCTATTTGCATTGGCTATCTCTCACATGCTGATGTAATGGTGCATGACCTATCAGCAAGACATTCAAAAATGCAAGATTGATTGGGCTAAGTGTTAATTGTTCTATTAAAGGGGAAAAGAAATGCCCCGCACCCTCCTTCTTTTAACCTCAAGTCTGACCCTGATACTATCTGTCACAACTCAACATATCCTTCCTACTTCCACACCTGTACAATTAACCCTAAATAATTAAAGTCTCTAATGGACCCAACATGTCAGGTTAAAAACAGGGTCTCCAAAGAGATTTGATAAAGTGGGTTGAGGTAATTCTGTTTCGATGTGGCAAATGAAACATACATTACTATTAGAAGATATGAGATGATGCTGAACGTTTATAAGGCCCCTCTGTCTGAGAGAAGCAGAGATAATATGTCACCAGGAATAAGGGCAGTGTGGTAATGTTTTTGATGTGAAAAACATTTTAAAGTATGAGTATGAGACAGAATAATTGCCTAGCTTGCAAACCTGATGTATTGGCACTGGACTGAGAGTCCTTTGAGAAAGGTTTGCCCTGAAAGTGGGTTACGCTTACAATGCACCCAAATTTATCCTCCAGTGGGTAGGTAAACACCAGGTGTGTGATTCTGCTCAGTAAAACACTGAAACCAATGTCAGACACAGCAGTAATGTTATGAGGCACAATGAAAGAAAACCAGGCAGCTTGCAGAGTGAGAAGTGACAGTCTGGGATTTTTAATTCATGACTATCTGCTTTTCCTGACTGATGGTAGTTACCATGCTAAACCTTGCAAGATGTGTATGGATAATAGACTACACCACAACTGGTTAAATTCAGCAGTAGTACTAGGAATAGCATGGGAGGTCCTGAGCTGGTAGCCATCTATACCTCACATGCTTTCCAAGGTAAGCCAGAGATTTCCAGAAAATTGATCATAGTCTGAGTCTAGTATTCACGTCAAACAGGAGATTTGTTCTATTGCAAAATACAACTGTTTGCATGGCATCCTTCTCTGGATACAACTGTTTGCATGGCATCCTTCTCTGGATGAGCTTGGTGACTTTGCTGACTGACAGTGGTCTATTCACAGGCACTAAATCCAGTGGAATTACATTGTCTGAAAGCAATGCGATGCTCCATGGAGGAGCAGAAGATACCAAAGGTGAATAAAAGGGAATCGGTAAGTGGTTGTTGGGAGAGCTAGCATCAAAAACGAACATACAGCTAGAGATCATACTGTATGAATTTCATCTCCTCTGCAGCAATTCTCTCATTCCTGAATTTCAGTAATTTAAGGCTTTCACAGAATGTCTCCCAGAACTACAATATCACTTGGTAAAGGGTAGATATGGGCAACTGTCAGCCACTCTTAACAGGACAGAATAACTGGTGGATTCATTCAGGTCCTAAATTACCCACTTGAATCTCATGCTTTTTAATAGATGTCAAACATTCTCACAGATACAACCATATTGTTGACCACATGAAAGAAGTCTGGCATTAATGGTCATCTGTGTGCATCACCTTCCTTTGAAATAGCTTCAACATAGACCAGAATTCCTCTGTGTGAAGCTACACAATAGGGTGTAACAGAAATACAAGTAATTATTTGAGAAGACCATGTCTCCCAGACTAGCATGAACTTTACCTTTAAAATTATATCCAATTTACTAAACTTTTCATGGGAAACAGATTTGGGAACATGAGTAATATTTTACTTTGGCATGTGTATGATAGTGTTGGTTTGTAACAGTGGCTAGTGTGTGTCCTTTGTTAAATCAAATAGCTAAGTGCTAGGTCTTAAAAAAATAGTCCAGTGTAGATGAAATGTTTAGAGGGATGCTTTAACGCACTGACTTCATTCAGGATGTGAAGGCATGTAACTGCTCAGAGAAACAGCTCCAGGAGTCAAGTTGAAGTCACTGCTGCAACAGTGCAATAGCGCAACAGCAAAAAGAATTTTTCAGGAGAATAAAACTT